>NC_091950.1:89643667-90009917 GCF_031021105.1 Erythrolamprus reginae | reverse complement strand
GGTGTCTAGCAAGGTTCTTGGAGTAGAGCATTGAAGAATTATAGCTGCCACTACAGAGATAGCTATTTATTTATTTCTTTTCTTGGCCATCCATCTTAGTTTTTAGATAAGTGGTACCTGGAGAAGGTTATCAAGAGATCCTGGCCTAATGGGGCGGTGTGATAGAAAAGCAAGCCCTCTTTAAAGCAATTACCATCTCTTTGCATTGTCTTCAGCAGGGAACAAGCAACCAGTTCTCTGATATGAAGTGAGCCATGTCAGCTCAAATTCTAAATTCTGTGCTTTAAATTACTGTCGCTGATTTGTTAGCCATCATCAAAGGATACCCATGTTCAAGGCCTCACATCAAATGGGATTTTATCATGGCATAGGTAATTATGGGAAAGCTGCTATTTAATAACTATGCCATCTGTTCATAGCTTCCCAAAACAAGATAGGAATGTGCAATTTTATTTTTAGAAAACACTGGTACCTCCCCCGCCAAAAAAAGATAAAACGGGTAGTAAGGGAAAGCGACAATCAATCAAAAACAATGGCTTCATTCCTTCTTTCTCTATCGTGGTCATTAATCACTCTGAGTTGCCAAGGAGTATTACATGCCATCCATCTCATACGGAAGAAAAGTTGGTTCTGTCAAAAAAGCAGCTTATCCATGAGCAAGGCAAGAATTTTGCGCTGTATCCATATTCTGTGGGGGGTTTTGTCCCCCAAGTATATTCTGTTCCATTCACTGAGCTTACTCATGAATAAATAGATTCATTAATGGAGGCCTGCCCCTTTATCCACCCTCCCATTTTCTAATCATTCCCACGATTCTTCAACTTTGCTGTCACCATCTGCAGATCAAAACCTTGCTCATCATATTAGCTTGATATTTCAGTCTCTGATGCCCTTTTAGGGCTTATTAAACAACTGCTTACCCTGAGAACAAAGAATGCTAGCCAATCAGGGCTTTCTGCTTGAAGCTTTCCACCATTTTGCCCTTCCAAGAGAATTTCCTTCACTCTGTAAATTACCCTTCCATCTTCCTTCAGAAAGAGAGAATACATTTTCTCGTATGTTCTCTCTCTCTCTCTTTCTCTCTCTCTCTCTCTCTCTCTCTCATATACACACACACACACACATACCCATATACACACATACGTACACACCCATGTACACACACAGCCTCTCTCTCCCCCCCCTCTCTCTATCTCTCTCTGCTGGTTCATGCAAACAGGTGCAACCCTATAATTAAATTACCACCATCACCTCACTATCAAAATGAATCCTGGGCACTACACTGCACTGCAATGGAGCTACGTGCAACAGAGAAGCAAGCACAAGGGAAGGAAAAGGTCACTTTCCCTCCTCCTTCACTTGTTTCTCCATTGCAGTGCACTGCAGCTCAGTGCCCAGGATCCATTTTGATGGGGACAGAGTGATAATTTAACAACGGGTTTGCCCAGGATCAGGTTGGCCATCATGGGAAGTTCATCCCACATGTGCAGCGGAGCTGGAGGGTGAAGATGGGCCATGCCTTCCACGGTTGACTTCTCCAGATTCCTTAGAGGTCAGTAAGGGGCGAGCATAAGTGCACTAGTGTGCCTTCTGTCCCCTGTCCAATTGTCTCTCCTTTATTTTATATATCTTTTCTCCCATCCATATATCCTTCCTCTACTCTTCATTGATGTATTGTATTCTCATATCTCTTCTTCTATCCCTTCCCTGATATTTACTAATACACGTTTTTATTCTCCTTAACTTTCAATTTGTATTGGACAAAATAAATAAAATAGATAGATAGATAGATAGATAGATAGATAGATAGATAGATGATAGACAGACAGACAGACAGACAGACAGACAGACAGACAGACAGACAGATAAATAAATATATAGCCAACCTGCCCCTGGGCGAATCGGTTGTTAAATTATTTGAATACTACCACTGTATATACTCTGTCATGCATTATTTATATCCCACCACTGCATATGCTCAGTCATGCACTTGTCATGCATTATTGGAATCTCACCACTGCATATGCTCAGTCATGCATTGGTCTACATGTATTTGTGTGTGCAATTTTCTGGTGATTTGTGAAATATTCCTCCTAAAGGACTGGCACAAAGCCAGATGCAAGAGAAGATTAATATTGGAAACAGCTACCTCAGCTTTTGGCAGCATTTGGACGACTTCACCCAGGCTCAGAAACTAAGCAGAATCAGGAGTTGGATGAATGGCTGTAATCTAGGAAGTCTAAAAATCTAATCTAGGAAGTCTGAAAAAGCCTCTGAAGAAGGGGGTGCAGACCACTTCTACACTGTTGGCAGGAAAACAACGGTCTGGTTTTCTACATATTCATAAAGTCAGCAAAAGTCTTGTCAACCTTATAAAACATTTCTCAGAATGGGTGGGTAGGGGGCATGGGGGCAGTTGCAAGGGAAGAATGGTTTTTCAAACTGGTAGCACTCCAGTCTAGATACATTCAATGGGATCCCACTCAGAGCATTCCTTGTCCTTGTTATAATTACTTACAGCAGTGTTTCCCAACCTTGGGAACTTGAAGAGATTTGGACTTCAACTCCCAGAATTCCCCAGACAGCGAATGCTGGCTGGGGAATTCTGGGAGTTGAAGTCCAAATCTCTTCAAGTTCCCAAGGTTGGGAAACACTGACTTACAGTATTGTAAATTGTATTGTAAATGTGGACTAGTTGTCCGGTGCCCCAAATACAATCACATGATATGGGTATGTGGCCATTATAACTTTGAATCTAGGCCATAGCAATAGCACTTACATACCTGCTTCACAGTGCTTTACAGCCCTCTCTTAGTGGTTTACAGAGTCAGCATATTACCCCCAACAATTTGGATCCTCATTTTACCCACCTCAGAAGGATGCAAGGCTGAGTCAACCGTGAGCCTGGTGAGAATCGAACTGCTGGCAGTCAGCAGAATTAGCCTGCAGTACTGCATTCTAACCACTGCACCACCACGGCTCTTCCTCTCATAAGTAGCCCCATTGAATCCCACTGAAAGGACCCAACAACAAAGACCACTACAATGAAACAGTCAAAGCTAACCTCTTCAAACACATTCTTTGGTTCAATCTTTGTAAACAGCAACGGCTCATGCCCAAAATTCCCTAGTCATACCACAAATACTCACAATGATTTAACACAAATAGACTTCACTGAAGACAACGTTGAAAAAGCACTATGTGGCCAAAACCCTTCTCTATCAATCAGGCCTGATGGACTATGTGCATATACCATAGCTGAACCACTAAGCATAACCTTTGAAAAATCCTTCAGGATCAGTTTCCTACCAAACCTATGGTCACTAGCTACAGTCATCCCCATCTTCAAAAACAAAAACAAAAAAAACCCTACAGACCAATCTCTCTATGCTGCATCACATGCAAAATTATGGAATCAATCATAAATCAATCCATTACTCTCTACTTAGAAACTAACAACCTACTCTCTAATAAACAATTTGGTTTCAGGAAAAAATAATCCTGTAACCTGCAACTCCCACAGTGCAAAAACATATGGACTACACATCTTGATCAGGGCAAATCAATAGACGAAATTTATATAGACTTCTGTAAAGCCTTCGATTCAGTGGTTCACAATAAACTACTTCTAAAACTGAAATCTTATGGCATCTCTGGATCCGTACGTGATTGGATAACTGCATTCCTATCAAACAGTCAAAATAGGTAGCACCCTATCTAATCCTGTTCCTGTTAACAGGGGTGTGTATCCCAAGGCAGCATACTAGGACCAACATGCATAAGTACACCAGTGTGCCTACTGTCCCTGTCCTAATGTTTCCCTCTTATTAGTACATTTCATGTATATAAAGAGTATTGTATCTATGTATACTACCAATATGTACTTGAAAAAATAAAATAAATAAATTAAATTAATAAATTGTAAGAGTTGCGATGTTGAGAACTTGTATAGTAACATCGATAAACCAGATTCTGTTATGAACAAGATGTCCATCTGTCTGAATTTTAAAGACCCATAAAATCTATTATTATTATTATTATTATTATTATTATTATTATTATTATTATTATTATTATTATTATTAATTTATATTTATATTTATATTTATATTTATATTTATATTTATATTTATATTTATATTTATATTTATATTTATATTTATATTTATATTTATATTTATATTTATATTTATATTTATATTTATATTTATATTTATATTTATATTTATATTTATATTTATATTTATATTTATATTTATATTTATATTTATATTTATATTTATATTTATATTTATATTTATATTTATATTTATATTTAATTCATTAAACATGAAAATCAGTCAACTGAACATTTAAAAATGTGTCACAAATACCATTGATTGATGCTAATGGTTGATACGGGTTTCTGTCAGCATCCTAGGTATCAATCAAGTACGAGGGTCACCCAGAAATAATGCACCACATTTTTTTTCTCAGCCTACAGTAATGGTACAAATACGAAACTTTAGATATACATTATTTGAATTGTCAGTAGTCCATGTGTAAATGTTGCGTTTCTTCAGACAGGTAGCGTAGCTGCAGCAGTGTTTCAAAATGGCGTATATAAGTGATGTATGTTACAAGCAGCGTGTCGTCATTGAATTTCTCACTGCAGATAAAGAAACTGTTCGGAACATTCACAAATGTTTGTGCACAGTTTAGGAAGAATCTGCAGGCGACAGAAGTGCGAGTCTGCGGAGACGGGCGGCATACAAATCTAATAAATAAATAGTCAATGGGCACAGAGGGTGAGGCCATTAGAGGTGATTTGCACAGTGCAGAAATGGCTTTGTGACCAGAACAAGGAGTGGTACCGACAGGGCATACATGCCCTTGTGTCTCTCTGGAGGAAGGCCATAGAATGGGACAGAGATTACATGGAAAAATAGGGAGTGTAGAAGAAACTCATTCTTTCTTGTGTGTAAATTTCATTGTGTTCAATAAATAATTGTTGAAGAAAAAAATATGGTGGATTACTTGCTGGGCGACCCTCGTATCTTCTTAAAATAAAAAATAAAATGTTCTGAGTAGTGCAGGTTTTTTGCAGTTCCACTGGTGTTATTGCAGGAAGCTGCAATTTCTTGATATATTTTGTGAAATTCTTGGACATGGGACTGAGTACCCTGATGAAAATGGGTATCACTGTTACATGTTTCATCAACAGCCTTGTAGTATTGATGGCCAGGTCACAATGTTTCATAAATTTTTCAAGTTCTTTTTCTTCGACTCTGACATCTCTTGGTACAGCGATATCAATGAACCATACTCATTGACCCTCAATAACTATGATATGTGGAGAATTGTGTTCCAAATGACGATCTGTCTGTATTTGAAAGTACCACAAGATCTTTGCTGTCTCATTTTTGGTAGCTTTTTCCACTTTCTGCTCCCATGACTTTTAGGATATAGGTATGTTGTATTTTTTTACATAATAACCAGTGGACTAATTTAGCAACTCAATCATGTCTATCATAATCAGTTTGTGAGATATTGTCAACAATAATAATATAAATTATTTGTATTAGTATTCATTATTCATTATTCCTCATTATTTGCTATTGCAATTGTTATTAGGTGTTTCTCTTTAAACATCCAAAGTCAATGGCCTTTATTCTGATGGTTTGGCCAGGTCTGGTATCAGGCATTTTATGTGATGTTATAAGCCAACGCTCTGGCTCTGAAGCAGAAGATTTTATCTTGTACAATTATTTTTCAATTCAATCAGACAAGGCAAGCAACCAGCTTTTGCAGTAGCCTAATGATAAGAGCAATCTGTCAAAGCAGAATTAATATTCTTTGAAATGGAATGCTCAAAATATTGCCATGCTGTTGGAAGGACTCATATGGAAACAGCCTCAAAATCTATCAGTCACAATTATTACTAAGAAAATAATAATTTCAAATGTGGCACATATTGTACGTGAGAAGAATTTTGGACAGTTAGTGTGTCTTGCCAAAAATTGTAAATAATATTGTCCAAACAATATGACCTATAAAGCCCTTCATGGTATCGGACCAGAATATCTCCGGGACCGCCTTCTGCCGCATGAATCCCAGTGACCGATTAGGTCCCACAGGTCCCGTCAACTAAACAATGTCATTTGGCGGGTCCCAGGGGAAGAGCCTTCTCTGTGGCAGCCCCAACCCTCTGGAACCAGCTCCCCCCTGAGATTAGAACTGCCCCCACCCTCCTTGCCTTTTGTAAACTCCTTAAAACCCACCTCTGTCGTCAGGCATGGGGGAACTGAGATAACTTCCCCAGGCCTATATTGTTTATGTATGGTATGTTGTGTGCATGTTTTTTTTAAATTATGGGTTTTTAGTTTTAATTATTAGATTTGTATTCTACATTGTTTTTTCTATTACTGTTGTGAGCCGCCCCGAGTCTACAGAGAGAGGCGGCATACAAATTTAATAAATAAAATAAATAAATAAACACTGTACCTTGAAATGATGTTCACACAATCTGCAGGAGCCTTTTTCAACCTGACATTGTCTAAATGGCTGATTTTCCCCAACAAAGAATCATGTGATGTGGTAAGTCAGGACATGTATCATCCAATGCACACTTTGTCATATCACGGAGGATAACAAAAAACCCACACATCTCCTGTGCTCGTTCAGTCTGTATTCCAGGAGTTCTCAAAGGACTTGGCTGATTTATTAAAATAGACCGAGACTAGACAGCTGTTCAGAAAAAAAGAGCTATTCAAGGACTGACAGCAATCCAAACAGAGACCTATCTGCATGTCCTCCGAAGGCATCTCATGTCCTTCAGTGGGAAGCCATGTATTTGCCAGGCTTAGTCTAATGACATCACCAATTATTTATTTATTATTTATTAATTGGACTTTTATGCTGCCCTTCTCTGAGGACTAGGGGCGGCTCACAACATATAATAAAACAATACATAACATTTTGGGTCCAATTAATTAAATATATAATCTAAAACTAAAAACCCATTCAATCAGTTTCTCTCAGTCTGTTCATCGGCCAGGGGGCAAGAATCTAATGGCCTCAGGCCTGGTGACATAAATGAGTCTTAAGACTCTTGCGGAAGGCAAGGAGGGTGGGGGAAATACAGATCTCCAGGCGGAGTTGATTCCAGAGGTTCGGGGCCCCCCCAGAGAAGGCTCTTCCCCTAGGCCCCGCCAACTGGCATTGTCTAGTTGACAGGACCTGGAGAAGGCCAACTCTATGGGACCTGGGATTCATGCAGCAGGAGGCAGTCCTGTAGGTATTCTGGCCCGATGCCATGTAGGACTTTGTAGGTCATAACCAACCATTTGAATTGTGTCTGGAAACCAATTGGCAGCCAATGCAGTCCACGGAGTGTTGGAGAGATATTTGCAGTTTCCGAACGCTCTTCAGAGGTAGCCCCATGCAGAGAGCATTGCAGTAGTACATGAGCAGGATTAATAAAAAGGGATCTTTGTAATTAAGAGTTGGCAATTTCTGGAGATTGTTCAAATACGTTCACTATAGTCAGGAACCCTACTATGATTCCGACTCCTGATCCTCCTCCTCATTTTCATCATCATTGCCCAATTTCTTGCTTCATCTCTGGACTACCAGAAAGAGGATAATCCCTTTCCACCTCCCTGGCAAACAATAATAAACTATAAAAGACAATTTTCTCTCTTAACACATCACCCAAACTTGGATGTCTTGCTATGCCTAGTGGTAAGATCCAGGGTGTATCCTTAATGCTATTTTAAATTTAAAAGAAATATTTTTTCTTGATTTTTCTCAGAGCACACTGCTAGCTCTCCTGCAAAAAGCAATTTCCAATTAAGCACACTAGAAATCATTTTATAACCAGGCCAAATGCTTTGATTCTCCAACCGAAAATTGCCTGCCCTTTGTCTTTTCAACCTGCCTGATTAGGCTGAAAGAAACTGAGAAGAAAAAATATATATTAAATCCCTGGATCCTCCTAGAAATTATACTATACGGGCAGTTCAGAAATGTGAGAAATAAATAGCACAGCACAGCAACCTTTTCCCATGCTAAATTAGAGAGAGAAAGAGACTGTATCTTTCTATACCCTTAGGAGAACTCTTTCAATCATAGTTCAACTGACTGTGCAGTGATTTTAACATATCAAAATAGGGAGCGCTCTATCTAATCCCATTCCTGTTAACAGCGGTGTACCCAAGGCAGCATACTAGGACCAACACCCTTTATACTCTATATAAATGACATTTGCGATCACATTACTAGCAACTGCGTTCTCTTTGCCAATGATGTAAAACTCTTCAATACCACTGACAACACTACTACCCTCCAAAAAGACCTTGACTACGTGTCAGAATGGTCAAACATCTGGCAACTCCAAATCTCAACCAACAAATGCTCTGTCCTGCACATTGGCAAAAAGAATCAGAACACCAAATACAAGCTGAATAAACAAGACCATGCAGATAACCCTCACTCTGTAAAAGACCTTGGAATACTGATATCAAATGACCTAAGTGTCAAAACCCACTGCAACAACATCGCCAAAAAGGCTTAAAGAGTTGTTAACCTACTCTTATGTAGCTTCTTCTCCGGTAATATAACACTACTAAACAGAGCATACAAAACATTTGCCAGACCAATCCTTGAATACAGCTCATCTGTCTGGAACACACACCGCATTTTGGACATAAATACATTAGAAAGTGTCCAGAGATACTTCACTAGAAGAGCCCTGCACTCTTCATCTCGCAACAAAATATCTTACGTGACCAGATTTGACCCTAACCCTAAGCCCAGGATGGCTTAGAAAGCTTAAAAATATGTCGCCTTCAGCACAACCTAAACATATCTCATAAAATTATCTGCTACAATGTCCTTCCTGTCAATGATGATTTCAGCTTCAACCACAACAATACTCGAGTACCCAACAGATACAAACTCAAAGTGAACCGCCCCAAACTTGACTGTAGAAAATACGAGTTTAGTAACAGAGTGGTTAATGGCTGGAACTCACTACCTGACTCTATGGTTTCATCACCCAAACCCAAAATTTTACCCTTAGATTGTCCACTGTTGAGCTCCCCTGATTCCTAAGAGGCCAGTAAGGGGCGTGCATAAATGCACTAGTGTATCTATCCAAATGTTTACTCTTATCAGTAAACCAACCAAACATACACACAAACATACCATGCATCTTATGTATATAAACAATATTATATCTATGCTATTATAAATACTGTACATACTTGACAAAATAAATAAAATTAAATTAAATAGCCAAGATCTATCATAGATTATTTCAGAAAAGCCCCTGCCCAAGCATCAAATCAAGTCCCATGTCCCATAGAACAAGCAAAATAATTGAACTTGTAGAAACACATGGGCTATATTATTATTATTATATTATTTATTGGATTTGTATGCCGCCCCTCTCCGTAGACTCGGGGCAGCTAACAGCAATGATAAAAACAACATGTAACAATCCAATACTAAATCAACTAAAAACCCTTATTATAAAACCAAACATACACGCAAACATACCATGCATAAATTGTAAAGGCCTAGAAGGAAGGAATATCTCAGTTCCCCCATGCCTGATGGCAGAGGTGGGTTTTAAGGAGCTTACGAAAGGCGAGGAGGGTGGGGGCAATTCTAATCTCTGGGGGGAGCTAGTTCCAGAGGGCCGGGGCCACCACAGAGAAGGGTCTTCCCCTAGGTCCCACCAAATGACATTGTTTAGTTGACGGGACTCGGAGAAGGCCCACTCTGTGGGACCTAACCGGTCGCTGGGATTCGTGCGGCAGAAGGCGGTCCCGGAGATAATCGCCTATATCAACTGAATTGAAATGCTTCTGTGCTAAAAACAGTTTTGGACCTCTATGCTGTATTGCAGCTGAACCTTTCTGGTTCAGCTGCAATACAGTATACGCAAAGCTGATGCCAGGCCAGGCTTTTTAAAGACACTGTAGCCCCATTTTCCCCAATGGGATGAAGGAATAGTTTCACCTCGTCCATCCTTCTGATTCTAGAGCTGCAGTTTTAGGAGTACTCACCGCAGCCAGCTTTCCAGAGCAACATATTGTAGACAACTCACCACATTTGCTTTGCTTCCCGTCTCATTGTCCTCCTCTATCTGCTCTGTGCATAAACACATCTGGAACAGGCCCAGATGTTCCACTTCCTCACTCATTTCTGATTCCAAAAGACATCTGCCTCTGTGGCTGGGAAATGCTGGACAGCCCTGGCTCTATCACTGTGTCCCATGCTGAGCATCCATCAGAGCTTTCCCCAGGCTCTAGAACTGGCCCAAGTACTTCCCCAACCTCCTCATTGTCCGAGTCCATTGCCTGCTCTGCTGGTAGCTGGCAGGCCACAACACATAGATTGTGCAGGACTAGTTGTGTTCAACTTATCCTTCCTTCCTTCCTTCCTTCCTTCCTTCCTTCCTTCCTTCCTTCCTTCCTTTCCTTCTTCCCTCCTTCCTTCTTTCCTTCCTTTCTTCCTTCCTTTTTTCCTTCCTTTCCTTTCCTCCTTCCTTCCCTCCCTCCCGCCTTTCTTTCTTTCTTTCCTTCTTCCTTCCTTCCATCCTTCCTTCCCTCCCTCCCTCCCTTCTTTTCTTTCTTTCTTTCTTTCTTTCTTCCTTTCTTTCTTTCTGCAGGATGGAGATGGGATTTTTGTTGCCTTGGAATCTGCAGCAACTTGCATTGAGGCAGGGATTTTTCACTCCCTGTTCCAAGCATTTCAAAACCACAGAAAGGTAGGCAATCATGCACTTGTGCTTCTGAGGGTTCAGGGAGTTCTGGAATACCTTTCTCTCTGAAAGGAAGGCCAGGATGGTAGTGGGTTCTAAAATCTTTTACTACCATTTTGTGCTTGTGCTCACGTTTGCATGCCACGCTTCTGTGAATGTGCAGAAGTATTCCAGGCAGGGGGGTGAAGCCTCCCGCTGCCGGTGCTACCAGTTCTTAGAACTGGGCCAAATCGGGAACAACACACACTGTACGGGGGATTTCTTTCTTTCTTTCTTTCTTTCTTTCTTTCTTTCTTTCTTTCTTTCTTTCTTTCTTTCTTTCTTTCTTTCTTTCTTTCTTTCTTTCTTTCTTTCTTTCTTTCTTTCTTTGAAAGGTTTCAATGCTTATCCAACTAGCTTCTTCAGTCTCAACGTCCAGACAAGTTTACCTGGACGACTGAGAATCTTCACTGACATTCTGTGTTTTTTTTTAGCTGGCAGTTTAACGATCAGCAACGTCCATGGAACGGGGTTGCAAAAGTCAAGGCAGCAGCTGCAACAGTACAATAACCCACTAAGACAAATGTTGAAATGAGATGGGTGGCAAATACATTTAAAGAGTAGTAGATGCTTGGAACAAACTTCCAGTAGACGTGGTTGGTAACTCCACAGTAACTGAATTTAAACATGCCTGGGATAAACATATATCCATTGTAAGATAAAATACAGGAAATAGTATAAGGGCCGACTAGATGGACCATGAGGTCTTTTTCTGCCGTCAATCTTCTATGTTTCTAATAAATAAAGAATTGTGACTCTGACAGATTATTTTTTAGTGTGTCTCCTAACCAGGGGTGGATTCCTCCCAGTTCAGAGCAGATCACCCAAACTATTAGTGATTAGTTAGCGATGTGACAATGGCGTGACAGATCTGGTTCAATCGGTGCCCATCCATGGGTGCTGCAATCTTTTATGGGGGGGGGGAATTTTGATGATTTTTTTTCATGTTTGGGTGGCTTCTCCTCTTCCGCTGCTTGAAAAAGGGCCCTCCCACCTGCCCTGGAGTTAGTACTGACCTTTATTTCTTTGCCTAAAGTACAACTGATCAGTTCCTCAGCTGTCTTTTGGGCTGGATCCACGTTTGTGTGTCCCCTTGTGCAATTTCACTTCCAAACATGTGTGGAAGCGAAATTGCACAAGGGGATGCGCACATGCAGAATGTGCCAGGCGCGTGAAACATCGCGATGCAAACCAGTGGTGAAGATAAGTGGAACCCACCCCTGCTCATAACACACACAAAGGAAGGGGAGAGGCTCAGTTTGAATTTGTTCTCAATGCATTGTAAAAAAAAAACCCTAAAAGAATTAGCACAAGGCAAACTAAGACCCACTACTGCCCTTAAAAAAAATTTTTTTTGGGATCACCCACGCTGTACCACATGTAACACAATCATTAATGGTAGAAGACATCTGAACATTACTCATTCTGTTGATTTGGATGCGATCTGGAAGCCGATGGCTCTGACCTCATTGCTCATGCAGATTGAGATCTAGCTGAAGGGATGCTGTCTGAGCAGAATTCTCATTATTGTCACTGGTCCAGCTAAAAATAGCTGTCTTACCCAGAAATAAGACACCGAGTCTCCTCCCTCCTTCAAAGGGAGCAATAGCTCCTCCTTCACAAATGAATACCAGTTTAGGCGAATGCCTTCTTCTGCAGGAGATAACACTAGCTCAGTCTCCTTTAGTCTGGCATCATTCAGAGATGCATATTACATAGAAACATAGAAGATTGACGGCAGAAAAAGACCTCATGGTCCATCTGGTCTGCCCTTATACTATTTCCTGTATTTTATCTTAGGATGGATATATGTTTATCCCAGGCATGTTTAAATTCAGTTACTGTGGATTTGCCAACCATGTCTGCTGGAAGTTTGTTCCAAGGATCTACTACTCTTTCAGTAAAATAATATTTTCTCATGTTGCTTTTGATCTTTCCCCCAACTAACTTCAGATTGTGTCCCCTTGTTCCTGTGTTCACTTTCCTATTAAAAACACTTCCCTCTTGAACCTTATTTAACCCTTTAACATCTTTAAATGTTTCGATCATATCCCCCCTTTCCTTTACACAAAGAGTTACAGAACTCTTTTGGGTGGGAGATGTAATGTGACAAATTTGCAACGTTCCAGGTTGGGAAAAGCTGTTCTAGGACAGTTAACTTTAGCTAACTTTCTATAAGTGGCTGATGTTATTAATTTTGAAATGCCATTTCGAGGTATTCTAGCATTCTTTGGGGTGGTTTGATTGAAATGTGCTAATACTGTGGCTATTGCAAATAAAACACTTGCAACCCTTAAATGTCTCCTTTTATTATCTGTCTAGCAGGCTTCTTGTGCTAGAAAATTTAAAAAGTTGGCAAATACGTGTACTTCAATTAATTCCTCATTAGCACTTGACTATGACAATACAATCGGAGTTCGTTTGGCGTGGGAGTTGGCTTTGGAAACGCAAGTGATCCCCACCTATTCCTTCATTTAGTTTTCCTTTTTTCCCCAGGAGAAGACAATCCCTGCAGGCAAACAAAGAGGACGAAGCTTTTAGAATTGCACAGCTTTTTCATTTGTGTGATATTCAATGCCTTCTTTATCTCTGTCTTTAATGTTGGTGTGTCTGTATGTGTGCGTGCCTGTGCTGCAGACAATGTAGTGATTCTCAGAGGGACGAGACCATCTGCAGAGATGATGTTGAAGACCGAAAAGAATTAGAACAAGGGCTGATGCAATCCACACACTCAAGGGTTTTCACTTGTATCTGGCCACTTGTATCTGGCAGTGAGTGACAAGGCATATTGGAGATACGTACCATGCCATAAATAACTTTCAAATAGAAAACAGCCACATAAAAGGAGCAAAGAGTTTTCTTTGGGGCCAGCAGACAATGATTCTTCAGTGTAACTTCTATTGCTTGCGAAGAAGATAAACAAGAGCAACCACTCCCATTTATCTAAGGGATAAATAATCAGTTATGTGATATATTACACACAGAAGGCATCCTCGGATTTACAAGAGGTGGATGGAAATTAGCTTTGTTAGATAATAGGTTAGTTGGAGGCGCTGTGTTGTGCAACTTCATTGGTGATGTGGTCTGCTAGTGGCCTATGGAGCTGGCAGAAGAGTTGGACAGTGAAGAGGCTGAGGAGAAACATGGGCCAGGCCTGAAGTCTGGAGAAGGTTTGGTGCCAGAGGCAGAAACCCAGCCCGGGCCATCTGGGAGGTCTACACTGACTCCAAAGCCTCCAGAAGCTGACATGAGAGAGGCAGAGGAACAGGGGGAGCCTGTTTCCAATGCATAGATGTGCAGAGCTGCCAGAAGGCAAGAACAGTTATGGAAGAAAAGGACTACTAGGGAGTAAGGATTGGAGATGATTGGCTCTTCCCATGGGACATAAAAGAGGAGCAACCAGATGTGCTCATTGCAGGAAGCAATTTGGTTCAATTCTGATGGGTGTAACTCAGCAGCTCTGTTCTGTTTGGCCTTGCAAAGTTCCTTGCCAATTAAGTCTTTAGCAAGGTGTCAAGAGAGATAAAGATTGGTGCTTATCAGCCTTCTTCCAAAAGACTGGGGCATATTTCTGTCGGACTAATGAGTAGTCCCATTGTTTGGGACTTATTAGCTGGGAATGAACAGAATTCACAGCCATTGAAATAAAAAAGGTTGGGGGGACTACATTTGTGTTTCATGATTTATCAGGAAGAACAACCGGTACTTCTTATTGTGGGAGGAAGAACTGCCCTGAAATAAAGCAAATGTGACACAAGACTGTCAAGATCAACTTTTTGGTGGTGTGACTGTCAGGCACACAGCTTAGGCACATAAGTAGCCACAGGAAAAAAGAGGAAAAAAGCTTATCCCACTTAGAGTCACGTGCAAGCTGGCATGTAGATTTTGAAAGAGATATAGAAGAAACCAGAACAGGCAAACTAAGGGATGATGGTCTAGATGGGGTAGAACAGTGGTTCCCAACCTTTTTTTTTGGCCATGCCCCACCTAAGCATCTCTCAAATCCTGATGCCCCCATCCCTGTGACATATAGTTCTTACTATTCAAAAATTGAACTACACACATGGAGGAAGCCCTAAAGGCCATTAATTTGGTTTAAACAAGGTTCCATTTCCCCCCATTAAAAATCAAATTGCCCCCCTGTGGGGTGTGCGCCCCACGTTGGGAACCAAAGGGGGTTGAAGATGCTGGTGAGAGGTGACTGGACAAGATGTGGAGCAGAGGAAGGAGCAGCAGAGAAAGATACAGGAACCGGATGATTCCTGGTCAGGGGAAAGACGAAAGCAACATGTTGAGGCAGCTGAAGCCAGAGGAGGAGTATATAGAGATGGCAGAAAGGAATACACAGTCTTGGGACTATAGACAGTGGCAGAACAAGCATCAGGTGGAAAACTGGGTAAGGGTGAGTTAACAGGACAGAGAATAGCAAACTTTGATACAGTTTGGGTCAGGCAGTCAGCAAAGGTTGTTAAAATAGCTAGATAATGATGTGTGGGAGGAGGAAAGAAACTAGAAGCTGTTGTGTTTTCCATTACACAGTAAAAGAGTAGAAGTCTGAATCACTTAGTTTAAATTATTTTAGTATATTTTGTTATTTAGTTATCAAATGTGTGATATTGTTAGTGTATTTTGTTAGTGTACATTACATGCAGTGCACATCCACATGCACACGAACACATGCATACACAACTTGCCTATGTAGGTTTTTTTGTGTATGATATGACTGTATGTATGTTTTTTATATATTGGGGTTTCTTGTTTTTTAGACTTTTCAAAATGTATTATTGTTATTTTAGATTATAACTATTAGATTTGTCATTGTATATTGTTTTTATCATTGCTGTGAGCCGCCCCGAGTCTATGGAGAGGGGCGGCATACAAATCTAATTAATAATAATAATAATAATAATAATAATAATAATAATAATAATAATAATAATAAACAACTTATTATAGTTATTGTAAGTATACTTTGCATTACTTTGTATTCTCTCTCCCTCTCTCTCTCTCTCTGTTTTCTCTTTTTTTTCCAGGCATTAGTTATATGCCCAATGGAATCTCATCTGCAAAACTGATAAGCCTTCTCTTCGCTTCTTCGTCCAAGTCATTAGTTAAAATTTTAAAGATTAAAAGTTTTCTGACATCCCATTTGGGGATCTCTCTTCAATTGATATTGATGAATGCTCTCTAAATATGATTTTCAAGCTGGCTATATATTCAGTTAACTATCCTGCCATCCAGCCTATATTTAACTAATTTATTAATTAGAATGTCTTCATGTACTTTGACAAGTATTTTGCTGTAACATATTATGCCTACACATCCCCACAATCTTTCAGGCAGTTATCCAATTAAAAAATAAGGTAAGATTGATCTCACAAGATTTTTCCTGATGAACCCTTCTTTATTTCTGATAATTACCACATTGTTTTCAACATGCTTATATTTTGATATCTAGCCTTTTCCCAGATATTTACACCAGATCACTCAACCCCATCCTATTTGTCATCTGGCAGTCATCTGGTACTTAACCAATTCTCCAGGATTTCTCAAAGGTAAAAGCCAAAGAACAGATTTATTCTCAGTCCATGTTTCCAACATCCTCCAGTTTTATTCCTGCAACTCTTCATCACCATTATCTAATGAAACATATTTTCTTGTTGGAAGTAACTGAACTAAAAATGAGTAATAGATTAACTTTACATTCTCCTTATTACCTGTTAGTATTTTTCATCTTCACTGGGAGGCTGATGTATTTTTCCTTTCATCTTCAACATATCTAAATAAGTTCTTAGCATTTTTCCCAAATCCAAGATAATTCTGACCTTTGGATTTCCAGCATCAGTCAATTTTTGGCGATTGGTATGGGCCTTATGACATCGTGCTATTTCCACTTCATATGTATCTTGTGAGCTGCCCCAAGTTTTTGGAGAAGGGCGGCAAAGAAATCTAATCAATAATAATAATAATAATAATAATAATAATAATAAACAACTGTGCTGTTCTTCCCACTATGCTCCTGCCCCAAGGACTGTGGATGCGGGGGAGACATCCAAATGCTGCAGGCCTGTTTTGCCCCTGGTGGAATCTGATGATGAAGGCTCCTCTGACCAAGAAGACATGAGAGACAGGGAGGAGGAGAGTGGGGCAGACAGCTCAGAAGGAGATAAATTATCTAGCTCCTCCTTGGATTCAGAACAAGAGTTAATGATACAGCCACGCATACGGAGAGCGATGCATAGGCAACAACAACTGAGAGATTATTATCAAAGAAAATGAGGCCACCTGTGATTGGGTGGGGCTGTGGTAATTGGTGAGGCTGCTATAAATAGCAGCCTGTGGGTTTGGCCATTGTGGAGGATTATCTGATCATTGTGTTTCGGGACTGCTTTACTGACTTTGACCTTTTGTGTGCTGATTTTTCCCCGCTTTGAAACTAAACCAGAGCAAAATGTGTTTCACTTTGTGAAAGAAGAAGGAATGTGAATTACCTCACAGCTGCAAGCTAAGTATCACAGAACTGATAAGGGACTTGTACAAATTACCAGTTTGTTTGGAGACGAGTGCTCTTTGCTAAACCAAAAGAGGGCTTGGTTTAAGTGAATTTTCATTATAAAGAACATTGTTTTGAATTTTCAAACGTGTGTGTGTCTGAAATTTGTACCTGTGAATTTTTGGGAGGAGTCTACCAGAGAGCCCAACACAACACATAGTAGTGGAAAAGGTCCTTTAATTTTAAATTAAATTTGGAATCTTTCATAATTGCTAGTTATCTTGCTTGGTAAGATTCAACAAATGTAAGAAAAAAGAAGATTGAACTTACAGTATATCATTCGAAACAGCAAAAAATATTCAGGAAACAGACTAAGATTTACAAAGCTCATTACAAAAATAATGCATTACTCTAATGAAGGATTGTTTTATTATCATTGATTAAATCATAACTGCTTATTAATGTGATTCACGAACAGTTTGGTCATGTTTGCTCAACAGGGATGACTAAGATACTACCTCTTCTATTTATCACTCTTTCTTCCACTAGTAGGGCACAGTTGGGAATATTCCAATCAATTGCCTGGCAACTAATTTTGCTGTTACAAAGAGGTTTAGGGATTGATACTCCCTTTCCCCATTTTGGGGAAATTTTGCACTTCTGTTTGCTGGAGTGAAAAAATAAATGTGGTGAACAGAGTATAGTATCTGAGAAAAGTAACACAGGAGACATAACCAGAGCCAGTTTGGTCCAATACAGGAATAGGCAAAGTTGGCTCTTCTATGACTTGTGGACTTCAACTACCAGAATTGCTGAGCCAATCATGCTAGCTCAGGAATTTTGGGAGTTGAAGTCCACATGTCAGAGAAGAGCCAACTTTGCCTACCCCTGGTCTGTTAGTTAAGGCATTATAAAAAAGGAAAGAAAAAGAAAAAAAACCTTTCTTCTCTTTCCTTCTTTTTCCTTTTTTTGTGGGTATAATTTTTTATTGTTTTTCACACCTTGCAGAGATTCCAATTTACATACCTCAAATTAAAATATAATACAATACAATATCAAATGCCAATTTCTTAGTCAAATTAATCAATTTTTTCAAATTATTCATCCAATTATTTTCTAGTACACATATCATTCATCCTGTGCTACCTCCTTTCCAAATACTATCATCCGGATTTTAGATAAAGTTCTTCGCTTTCATTTATATTTAAAGTGCTGTAGCTATCTAAATTTCTCTTGGCTATTTGCTGTTTTTCTTAACTATACCATCGTGTTTCAGTCCCTTCTTAGAAAACACATTCCTACTTTCATTTTTTTTTAAAAACAAAAACCTCATTTTATCCTCAAAGTATCCATTGATCACATAGAAACATAGAAGAAGACTGACGGCAGAAAAAGACCTCATGGTCCATCTAGTCTGCCCTTATACTATTTCCTGTATTTTATCTTACAATGGATATGTTTATCCCAGGCATGTTTAAATTCAGTTACTGTGGATTTACCAACCACGTCTGCTGGAAGTTTGTTCCAAGGATCTACTACTCTTTCAGTAAAATAATATTTTCTCATGTTGCTTTTGATCTTTCCCCCAACTAACTTCAGATTGTGTCCTCTTGTTCTTGTGTTCACTTTCCTATTAAAAAAACTTCCCTCCTGAACCTTATTTAACCCTTTAACATATTTAAATGTTTCGATCATGTCCCCCCTTTTCCTTCTGTCCTCCAGACTATACAGATTGAGTTCATTAAGTCTTTCCTGATACGTTTTATGCTTAAGACCTTCCACCATTCTTGTAGCCCGTCTTTGGACCCATTCAATTTTGTCAATATCTTTTTGTAGGTGAGGTCTCCAGAACTGAACACAGTACTCCAAATGTGGTCTCACCAGCGCTTTATATAAGGGGATCACAATCTCCCTCTCCCTGCTTGTTATACCTCTAGCTATGCAGCCAAGCATCCTACTTGCTTTTCCTACCGCCCGACCACACTGCTCTCCCATTTTGAGACTGTCAGAAATCACTACCCCTAAATCCTTCTCTTCTGAAGTGCCAATGCAATACTCAGATTGAGGATTCCTTTTCCCCATGTGCATTATTTTACATTTGGAAACATTAAACTGCAGTTTCCATTGCTTTGACCATATATCTAGTAAAGCTAAATCATTTACCATATTATAGACCCCTCCAGGAATATCAACCCTATTGCACACTTTAGAGTCATCGGCAAATAGGCAAACCTTCCCTACAAAACCTTACCCTATGTCACTCACAAACATATTAAAAAGAATAGGACCCAGAACAGACCCTTGTGGCACACCACTTGTAACCTGTCTCTGCTCAGAATACTCGCCGTTAACAATAACTCTCTGATGTCTATGCTTCAGCCAGCTTGAAATCCACTGAACTATCCATGGATTAAGTCCAATCTTCATTAATTTATCTATCAGCTCTTTATGTGGAACCATATCAAAGGCTTTGCTGAAGTCCAGATAGGCACAGTTCTTTATGTTCCATAAATAGTCAGTCAGGTCCATTTATATAATCCAGGGAGTTCTCCACGCCTCTTTGAGTCACCTTTCTAGATTCAGTCAAATAGCTTAGTTTTCAGGGGTCACTTTAATTAAACGTCTTCCTTGTTCTCACATTTAAATCTCCAGTGGTCATAGAATAGATGTATATAGTCCAGTAAATATATTCACAGAGAACTCACAGGGCATCCCTCTTTGCTTCACTGCCCCTCCAAGGCAGCTCTGGCTCCTTTCGGAGACCACCAATGGGAACAATTTGGCCCTGGAGCGAAGAAACCTACCCTCCGCATCCAATCTCACTGTGACATCAGCCGGAAGTCCTCGCACAAAGAATATTCTAAAATGGATAGAGTCTCTTCTTTAATCTTTTTCAAAATGGTAACCTTCAAATGTTTTAGGTCTCTCATTTCCAGAATGGCTGGCTAGAGATTTTAAAAGTTATGGTCCCAATACATCTAAAGAGAAGCAGGTTGGGAATAGCTGACTTAAACAGTAAGATGTGAAAGAATTTGCAAGCAGTAAAATTGCGACCGTGCTTGCAATATCCTGATTCAGTTTTGTTAATTTCTTGCATATTTTGTCTGCATGAACATGTTGAAATGCAAGATGTAATGAGTGAGTGGCAGCATTAAACAAAAAGAGCAATGGAATTCAGAGGCACATTTAGCCAAAAACTGAATGGGGAAGAAGCCTGGCAGCTAAACCATTTTTTCCAGAAATGCTGGCAATCAACAGCCATCTGGGAGCTGGTAATGAGCTTTTCTCCTCCCAGCAAAAGACTTTCAGACTGTGGGACATGAAAATTCCTGCAACAATTGAGACCTGTTTGAAAATGTACACGGCCAGCCTGCCACAAGCCCAGCGATAGCTAAATATTTCCATTATGGTGGCAACACTTTAACTACCGTATTCTTCCCTGGGCTGGGTTAGCCATGCTTAGTGCCAACATAAAAGACTTCCAGGGAATTTCACATTGTAATGTGAACTGCTGGCGAAGATGAGTTGAACCCATCCCTGCAATTGGTATGATGTTGTTATGGTACCTGATTAGAATGTGGTAGTCTTTAATTTGGAGAGGAGGGAATATCTGTAATTTTTAAGACATTATATGACTTTGATTTGTGTTAGCACCCAGGCTTAAGATGTGTGACCATATAAAGCTTTGAAATAAAAATAAAATATCCTGAAAATCTGAGAACTCATCAGAAAAGCTGCAATTCCATTTTGTTGCTAAATAAAGCTGTAAGGATGTATCTCAAGTCACCAGCAAGCAAACATAACCCAAAGCATTCATTCAGTTTCAGGAAATATTCCATGAAGTTAATTTGAGTGGAATGAACTTAGGGACTATCTAGACATTTCAGAGAACTCACTTTTCCCTGTCCTGGACCTATTAATAAATACATTGACATAGCAGTATTGTATCAAATTATATTAATAAAGTAGTTTTCCTACTTGATATAGCTACATGAAGTTTAGACAGGGAAATTTAGTAGTCCAGCCACACTAAATTGTTATATAATATACCAGGAGTCCTACTTTTAAAAACAGATGGAGGAAGTGCAAAGTATAGACTGTAGTTTAATTTAAAAAAATAAAATGTATTTATGCAACATGTATGACTATGTCTCAAATGTTTCATCATTTTTTAATGTATCATTATATGAAAGCCGTTTTTAGGAAAAGCCTTTGAGGTCCACACTCAGGGGTTTTACAGGCTATAGGTAGTATATCTCCACTTTAGATGATATTCTGTGGCTTATATTCTGTGGCCTAAGAAAACAAGAGACTTTGCAATGCAAGTCTTAACATTATCCTGGGGGATTTTCTATATAATAAAAAGAAATCTCTAGAGGCTTAAGTAGAAAGAAGTTTCTTAATACTTCAGAAATGCACAGGCAGTAATTTTTGAGGATGGCACTGCTCCTATTAACTTTTTCAAGATTTTATTTTTCTTTAAAGTTGTAAGTCTCCCAAAATCATTGACAGGAATTGTGTATAAAGAACACAATCTAAATTTAAACAAATAAGGCAAGTTTGTACTCTGTAGACAGCGTGTGTAGAATAGAATTATTTATTGGCCAAGTGTGACTGGATACATAAGGAATTTGTCTTTAGTGCATATACATAAAAAATATAGTGCATATACATAAAAGATAAGTCTGTCAAGAATCATGAGGTACAACACTTAATGATTGTCATAGGGTGCAAATAAGCAATCGAGAAACAATATCAATATAAAACTTAAGGATACAAGCAACAAGTGACAATCATACTGTCATAAGTGGGAGAAGATGAATGATAGGAACAATGAGAAGACTAACAGTAATAGCAATGCAGCCTTAGTGAATAGTTTGACAGTGGTGAGGGAATAATTTATTTAGCAGAGTGAAGGCATTTGGGGGGGACGGGACTGTTCTTGTGTCTAGTTGTTTTGGTGTGCAGTGCTCCATAGCATCGTTTTGAGGGTAGGAGTTGAAACAATTTATGTCCAAGATGCGAGGGATCAGTAAATATTTTCACACACCCCTTTTTGTCTCATGCAGTATACAGGTCCTCAGTAGAAGGCAGATTGGCAGTAATTGTTTCTTCAGTTCTGATTATCCTCTGAAGTCCGTGTCTATCTTCTTGGGTTGCAGAACCAAACCAGTGTGTCAAAAATTAGGCGCAGCATGTCAAAAATTCAGAAAACGCCTAACTTAATTCTGATGTCATGATACATGGGAGGGAGGGAGACGGAGAGAGAAAGAGAGAGAGAGAAAATACACTTATATAATTGTAAGTTTCTTTTATTTGCCTTTGTACCTCAGGGAAAAAATACTCTTTCAGATATTTCTTTACACAGTCTGCTCAATTCGGGCTCCCAAATGCTCAAAATACAGCAACAAGATATTCCAAAGTTTTGAATCTCAGGATGCATTTGTAAAGAAAGTATTGTTCTAGTCAATTCCAAGTTTATTCTTTGCATTAATTAAATTTTCTCAGATTTACAGTACTCAGAATCGCATGTAAGTTTCCAAACAATGATTCATATGGATTTCAAATGAAACAGAAACATAGAAGTCTGACGGCAGAAAAAGACCTCATGGTCCATCTAGTCTGCCCTTATACTATTTTCTGTATTTTATCTTAGGATGGATATGTGTTTATCCCAGGCATGTTTAAATTCAGTTACTGTGGATTTATCTACCACGTCTGCTGGAAGTTTGTTCCAAGGATCTACTACTCTTTCAGTAAAATAATATTTTCTTATGTTGCTTTTGATCTTTCCAACTTCAGATTGTGTCCCCTTGTTCTTGTGTTCTTGTGTTCACTTTCCTATCAAAAACACTTCCCTCCCGGACCTTATTTAACCCTTTAACATATTTAAATGTTTCGATCATGTCCCCCCTTTTCCTTCTGTCCTCCAGACTATACAGATTGAGTTAATTAAGTCTTTCCTGATACGTTTTATGCTTAAGACCTTCCACCATTCTTGTAGCCTGTCTTTGGACCCGTTCAATTTTGTCAATATCTTTTTGTAGGTGAGGTCTCCAGAACTGAACACAGTATTCCAAATGTGGTCTCACCAGCACTCTATATAGCGGGATCATAATCTCCCTCTTCCTGCTTGTTATACCTCTAGCTATGCAGCCAAGCATCCTACTTGCTTTCCCTACTGCCTGACTGCACTGTTCACCCATTTTGCTCACCCATTTTGAAACAATGGAAAACATCACTAATGTACTGGAAGAGATAAATAGTGAACAAAATAACATTTATGATCGCTCTTATTCATTGGTGTTTTTGTGTGATCTTATGTTATCTTGGTAAATACTCCACTTATAGTCCAATCCAAGACATCATTATCCAAGCTGATCTGCGTTCAATAGGGTTTATATCTCCATACGTATAGCCAAGGATTATTATACCACAGCTCAATGCCTAAATATAAGTAACTTTTTTTTCCTATGAGCTGGAATAGTTTTAGAATAGTTTTACAGTTCCATTTAATCTTAGAGCGGTTTTACAGTTCCATTTATTTTGCTTGCCACTTGAACTTACATTAATGAAAGATGACATACATATCTCTCTGAAATAAATATATTTTAAATAAAGACACATACCAAATGGCACAAATGAACAGAAGGCCTCAAATGAATTATTCACAGCCTCTTTGAATCTAAATACATACAGAGTTTGAGAAAATATTGCTGGAAGATGCTTGTACCTAAAACTGCTGTTTCAAAAAAATTCCATAGCTTTATTGGATGACTTGTTGCATGTCAACACACTCAATGATTTCATAGGAAAAAGCTGCCGCTAGCAAATTGCAGAGAATGAGGACAGTGAAGAATGAAATGTTTGGCAGGCAGAACAAGCAATTTATGGGCCACAGTAACTCCTGTGGCTTTATGAACTTATATTTAGTCAAATGCCACTGCTGTATAGGACAAGAAATTAGTATGTTCTCATAAAAACAAACAGAATTCTCCCTGGTAAATGATCACTGAATGGTTGAAATGCTCTCAAGGAAAGTAACCAAGGAAAATAACTGTTAGCTTTCCTCCATACAGAACTCAGTTGTCCAGTATAATAGATTCCATGCCTAACACTTGCACTTAAAAGGATTCCGGTTAAGAATACAGGGATAGATCTCAATATTAGTGTTCTGTCTGGGTCACTCTGGAAGCCAAGACCAACCCAAAAAGAGAAGCCAGACACACTGGTAAAAGGCAAAGGCAGTTTATAAAATTCAAGAAAAACACAGGTAACAGAAAATGTCCTCACAAACAGGAAAATGCTGTATCTTCAAATATATCCACGAAGGCAAAAGTCCATGCAGCAATACAGGATTCTTGCTGCCAAGACGAGGCTGTAGATAGCAGACCTACACCTCCCACGGGTCTTCCAAACTGCTGGGCCACAAGCCAGGAACAGAGACGCGGAGAACAAAGCAGGACACCGTAACTCCAACTGATAACACTCCACATGGCTTCAAGGGCTTGCCTGCCTTTTAAACCCTGCTAAGGAGGACCACACCCAAGCCCAGCTGTTCCTAAGTCAGTGCTGATAATACTTCTTTAATTGCTCCTTTCTTTGATCTGACCGTCTCTGTCGCATATCAATGACGGCTTGTGCTTCATCACCTAATGACTCCAAGCTACTGGCTGGGGAGAGCCCCCCCCCGCCGGGGCTCTCATGCTGTTCTCCTTCGTCCCATTCCTGACTTTCCTCTCCCCCGTCCGACTGTTCAGCCCCCTCCTCTTCGCTGTCATCCTCCTCCGGGCATGGAGCCAGCAGAGACACAGCCGGTCCCTGAGCAGCCTCAGGCTGAACCACAACAATTAGGAGTACAGAATTCTCAAATCAGAGTAATTTCTATTCGGAACAGAAAATATGGGCTGTAATCCTGAGTCAATGGCCTACAACAGTACAGTACATGCCTTGGACAGATGATAGAATTGGATTTGTCTGTGAAATGCTTCTTATCTTTAGGATAGATAGATAGATAGATAGATAGATAGATAGAGAGAGAGAGAGAGAGAGAGAGAGAGAGAGAGAGAGAGAGACAGAGACAGACAGACAGACAGACAGACAGACAGATTTCATTGAGGGCCACATCATAGTTGTATTTGACCTTGGGGGGTAGGGTTGGGCATGGTGAGCTTGACATCACTCATATTGGGAGTGTCTATGGTAGCCCAAGCATTCTATCAGCAAATACAGGCTCCCAATCTCAGTTTTCAGCCGCAGCAGCTTCTGCAGCCCTCTGCCAGCAAAAATTGAGTCACATGGCCCGTCAAGCTCCATTTTTGTTGGCAGAGGCACCATAGGCCTGTGGCCCTGTGGACCAGAGCTAAGCACTCCGTAGGCCAGATCCGGCTGCCAGGCCTTGAGTTTGACACCCCTGGGATAGAGGAACAGCAGAATGAGAAGTATTGAACATCACTTAATTTATTTTTGGAGACAATCATGAACAAATTATAGTAGGAAAAGCTACGTTAATGTGAGTTCCCCAAGAAACCATATTTTGATTACATATTTGGATGAATTGCACATATAGATGGAACAGACTTTTGTCCTAATAACACAAATCTAATAAAAAGATAAGTGAAATTAAATTACTGGGACACAACCAGGGGAGAAATGCTACCGGTTCGGCCCAGTTCAGCCCAGTTCACCCAAACCAGTAGTAACAAAAACTTCTGGTCCTGAAAAGTCTGTAGTTTGCGGGATCTATTTTTCCCCCTTTTTTTGAAGATGGGAATTCTTTTCCAGTCCTCTGGAAGTTCCCCGGTTCTCCAGGATCTTTGAAAGATATAGTTTAATGGTTCTGAGAGCTTGTCTGCCAGTTCCTTCAGAACTTTGGGGTTAATCCATCTGGTCCTGGTGATTTGAATTTGTCTAGAGTAGACAGGGGTTCCCTTACCATTTTCTTTGCTATTTTAACTTCTGTTCCTGATATATATTTTTGTGAGGTTGTTTTTGATAGATTTGTTCAATCCCGGGCTTATGCAGATCGAAAACAAAGAAGAAATCCACTTGCCGATATTTCAAATCAACCTTTTAATATATAAAGCATCATTTATACAAGCCAAATTCATGCATGTGAGTTCATCTTGGCAGCTTCTCAGTAAGGAGTTAAAAGATAATAGTCCAGCGGCTAGACTGCTGCCGAAGATCAAAGCACATTCCTTAATGAGATAAAGATTCTTCAGTTTCACTGACTTACAGTTACAGCTTTCCAGTCTCTCTGCAGACAGGGCAATTCTACTCCAAGGATTTTAGCAGAGAAATAACAGTTGGCTAGCGTAACATGGCTGGAACCCCAAACCTCAACTGACTTCATTACAAAATGTTGAAATTCCACCCTGATTCCCATGAGCCACCCTTAAATACCTATGGGGAGTGGTCAACAATTCCCTAGAGTTAAAAAAACCTATAGACTACTTTCTTTTCCCATACTAGAATTCTTATCTTTTTCTTAGTCTTCTAAAGCGGGCATCTAAGAAAGCTTCATGGTCTACCTTCTCCTCATCCTCCTCTAAGTCACACCATGTCTGCCACCTCTGCTGGTCCCCCAAGTTCATCCATGTCTATCTCTCTCGCACTATCTGCATCAGCTGCCAAAACCACTGGCCCAGTGTGCCTGGCTCATCCTCCTCAGAATTTATCATTAGTTCTCCTTGTAACAGACCAATTGTTTCTTGACTTTTTTCTTGTTTGTAATATGTTGGAAGAACTTTTTTTGTTATTTTTTACTTTTTTCACAAGCCTTTGTTCATTTTGAGCCTTAGCTTTCCTCCCTTCACCTTTACAGGCTCGGGCTATTTGCTGGTATTCTGCCTTAGTTATTTCCTCTTCTTTCCACTTTTTATACTTGTCTTTTTTGTCTTTCAATTTGTCACAGAGTTCTTTATGCAACCATGCTAGTTTCTTTTGGGACCAATTATTTTTCTTCTTCTTCATTGGTATTGTAATTCTGTGTTGTTTGTATGTGAAGTGTGAAAGTGAGCTCTTTGTGGCTCTGTGAGTTTCCTGCTTGTTGCAGGGGCCATTTTGTGTGATGTCAGCCGCTTCTGCAGTTGTGTAGCTTTTCTGTTGCTTGTGTTTGACTATTTTGTGTGCAGTTGCATTGTGTATGAGTCAGTTTTGTGGCTTTTCGGTTTGTGCGTAATGTGTGAAAATTGTCTTTTGAGCTCACCTGGTCACATGACCATGACCAAGCCATGCCCACTGAGTCATATGACCCCACCCAAAGCCACACCCACCAAGCATGCCCACAGAACTGTTAGGGAATTTTTTTAGATTTCACCACTGAGGACGCAATCTACCATTATGACAATACTTTGCCTTTCAAGTCATTAAGAACATAAAAACTCATGTTCTTAGCTAAATATATTTGACTAATGCCAGGTGTAGAATCATCAATTTCCATGGCAAAGTTCAATTTTTTTATTTATAAGGCTTCTGCTTAGCCATGTCAAACACAGCCATATCCTTAATAGTTGATTCTATTAATTCACCCATCTTATTCATCTTACAGGAGGAAGAAAATAGTTCAAGGGCACAACTAGTTAATTAGTAAGGCTTTTAGGAAAAATAATACTACTACTGCTGCTTCTCTTGATCAGACCCAGTCTCTTCCCATGGACGGGGCCCTCTGATGTTCTTCCAGTCATCAAACAACGTATTTTCTATTTTCTATGGAAAAAGAAAGGAAGAAGAGAAATCATACAATAGAAATGTTATTTATTCGTCTATTTCTGCAATATGTATGCTATTAAATGGGAAGTCTTCACACAACATACTAAAAGCATCACTAACTAATTGACTTAACCCCGTTTTCTGGCTTCACACAACATACTGAACCATGAACCACAATGGCTCATACAACATATAATAATATTCCAGGTCTTTGGGAAGGATTCGATACATGGATGAAAATGGCAAAACTAGTCTAAACATCTAGCTGACTGTGTGACAAACCATAACGTAATAATTATTTTGTTAAATAATAAGTTGAAACAATGGTGGGTTCCTACTGGTGCAGTCTGGTACACGCGCTTGGTAGACCCCCCCCCCCCCGATGAATATGCACAGAAGTAAAATTGTCTATTTCTGCAATATGCATGCTATTAAATGGATTAAAAGATAGAAAGGAAACATTGTATATTACATTACACATTTTGACAGCAGTGAGAATATGTCTGGCACAATACTGGAAACATGGAGATATACCTGAGACTGAAAACATAATCATTGTAAATTCCTAGAATGTGCAGAATTAGATTAATTGACAATAGAATTAAACCAAAAAGAGGGCTCAGAATATTTTGAAATTTGGAATTTATTTTATAATTGGTTGGAAAGAAAGAAAAAAAAAGAAAAAAAGATTTATAGATGTATATATTGATGCTTAACGGAAGAATAACTATAGGGTTATATAAGTTTGGTTGCAATGAATATACTGTATATATATATATATACTAATATATCCTTAACAAAAACTGTAAGGAAAATACAGTTTATATGGTTAATATACACAAGCGAAAAGTTAACTTTAAGACAATTTACTGTAAAAGTACCAAAGAGGTTTTTATATATAATTGTAAATGGGTTTTTTTTGTCTAATGTCTGTTCATTTCTTTTTTAATGTTTATACTCAAATAAAAACTAAACATTTTTAGTATTCTAAAAATGAGCTAAAATAAAATCATACTTTGGCATAATCACTTTTTTCTCTGTAGCTAAAGAAAAAAATTGGGTTAGATGGATATGGTAGGAATAATTAATTTCTATCTGGCTCTTTTCAGCCTTCTTTGCTGTGCTCAGAAACTGTTATTATCTTATTACAATTTCTAGGGAAGGTGGAAACTACATAGAAAGCAAAAAAACAACAACAACCCTCCCCTTGTTCTAAGAAGCCATCTTCTATTCTAAAGTTGTTCACTATTTTATCTAAAACAGTGTGTTTTGTGGGATGGAAAAGGGAGGGGGATGTGTGAAAACATGATCTTCTGAACATGATCCACCAGCCTAAAACAAATTATTTCTTCAGCTTTCAGATCAACAAAATGAAATTCCCAGCTCAAATCTAGGGAGGTAATCCCTAATAAATGAAAAATAAGGGACTGCTGAGTGATTTATTATCCAAATTTATCACCAGTGAAAAGTGCAAGATTTTCTAAAATACAAATGACAATACAATATATTGCAGCGCAACTCAGAGTAGCATCTCATTTTATTAGAATCAAGAGTGGGCAGCATGCATATCTTTAGTTAACAAAAATGATGCAACTGATTAATTCAGGATTATGAACGAAGGTTGAAACAGTCTGTGGAGCTTTCAAATAGGCAATAAAACAATTTTAAAACTCAGGAAGAGTGAAATGGGAATATTTGATTGTATATTATCAGCTAGAAATTCACTTGTGTCTGGATACTGAAAATTAACGGATTAGACACAACGCTCCCAGACTTCAGCTTATATCATTATGTTCCAAATTAGAACATCATGTTATTGTTACATCATTATTATCCTTCAAATATCTGAAATGCAATCTGATTTAGACAGGGCACCTTGCTAGGCCTGCGTGTTTCAATACAAATATTACTTCCATGCTGCTTCCCTACATCCATAACTATTGCAAAAATTAGAGAATTGTTTGGGTTTGTGTGCGTGTGCTTATGAATACATATGCAGAGAGAGAGAGAGAGAGAGAGAGAGAGAGAGAGAGAGAGAGAGAGAGAGAGAGAGAGAGAAAACAAACGTTTCATTAAATGAGTTTCCCACATAGTGTTTGGATAGATTTAAAAAATAACAATTTTATTGTGTTTTTTAAAACTACAAAATGGATTACAGCATTAAAATAAGGTAGGTCAATAAAATTCAGTTCCATAGCACTTCAACAACAATGACTCTAGTCAACATTGCCCGAGGTCTAAAGTAGAGAATCATTAGTATGTCTAAAATTAAGAGAATTTAGATGGGAGCAGATTCTCACTCTATTCTTTCCTCTTTGATTGACTATCTTGGGTTTATTTTTGATATTATGATTATTTTGGGGTTTAAACACTGATAGGTTTTGGTTTTCTTTCTATTGATGTATTACTCTGTCCAGCACAACACTTTGAAATTGGACTGAAACTTTTGAAGAAGTACTGTAAAACAAATACATTTATGTAAAGCCATTACTTGTTTCTGTCCATTCCAATTCATGACCTTTAAGGGAAGTGACCCTGAATTCCAATTTCCCTTCTTCCATCCAGCTGCCTAGACAATGAAAAGCTATGAAATTGTATTGGGTAGAAAGAGGTGTCTGAGAATTTATTTTAGCTTCTATAGAAGATGAGATAAAAAAAATTATGGCAGTGAATATTCCAGCTTTCTCTGTCGCTATCAACTTGTGTCTAAAAACTATACTTCATTAGTGGAAAAGAAAGTGCACATACCATTTAATTCATTGTAATCCTGTTTAACTATTGTTTTCCTTGCTTCCCATTTTATCAATGGGGTTATTTGTTTTACATTATTTTCATTAAAAATGAATTAAGGAGCAGGGTTCTTTTGCTGATTGTGTAAGTAGCATTGGAATAATTCACCTGAAGAATGTAAAAAAGTACTATTTTTCAGTTTTAGTTCTATAATTAGCAATAGCAATAATACTTAGATTTATATACCTCTTTACAGCGCTCTCTAAGCGGTCTACAGAGTCAACATAATGCCCCCAACAATCTGGGTCCTTATTTTACTGATTTTGGAAAGATGGAGCCTTTCTGAAATCAGAATCAACCTGATGGTGAGAATTTGACTGCTGGGCAGAATTAGCCTGCAATGCTGCTTTCTAACCACTTCATCACCTTTACTGGAGCATTTTGCTGTTCCTATTGGTTGGATTACATATAAAATTTAATTTGGAATAGCATTAATGTCAATTGAAATAATATGTGACTCCATTTGATTTTGAGTTCCAAAATCTGGTACAGTATACTTTTTAAAATGCTGAGCACCAAATGAGGCTAGAAATGCACAGTGAGTCCAAGGAGCTGATAGATTAACAGTCTGTATCATTAAAGAATAATACATATTTGCAATTAGCCACAAGGATCCTATCTTAAAGCTGGCAAGAGCAACACAGCAATACATGCACATTCTAATTGGATCTGCAGTTTTTCTTAACAGTAAAACTGCATTTGCAGCACTCTATGGACATGAAAAATGGAGGTTGCATCCTACAAAGCTTTGAATCAAAGTTAAAGTTCATTTAATTTTAGACATGGCTAGGGTACATTTTATAACCAAATAGCCATATAAAAAAGAAAATATACCAATACCATACCTCATATTCTTCTTCCAATGTCACCTTACTCTTTTTGAGCTTTTTTACCAATTCTGGATCAATCTGAGTAATAAAATATAGCCATTAAATGTACTTCTAATCAGAAAGAAAACTTAACCTAGGAAGGACTGTAATTTCCTTGAACCTTCAAATACAGGCAATTCCCTGGGTAAAGAAAATAGAATATATTGCTTTTCCAATAGTATCAGCAAAAATATGGGTGGGTGGGTTGTGTGTGTGTCTGTGTGTGTCTGTGTATGGGCAGTCTGCTTATAAGGCAGTAGCTTTAACCTCTGAACCACAGGTTCTCCTCCTGTATCACTTTATACCAGGGAAAAGTTATATATATATATATATTTCCCTGTCAAATCACCCAATATGGGAGGGAGCATACTGCTCCCTTTTTGCCTCTCGGCCCTTCCAGGGGCCATCCAGGCAATTGCTTATAGTCAACAATTATATTCTATATGCGTAACATATTTTTGCTGATAATGAAAATGAAGTGAAACCTGTGGTTCAGAGGTTAAAGCTGCTGCCTTATAAGCAGACTGCCCAGGTTCACACCCCAGTAAGGGTGTGGCTAGTTGATGAGAGCTAAACAGCTTGAAATAGATCTATACTAGTCTCCCTTCATTTTAATTATCAGCAAAAATATGTTACACGTATAAAAAATAGTTTGCCAACTTTAAGCAACTGACTGGATGCCCCTAAAGGGGCCGGTAGGCAAAATATTGGGTGATTTGACAGGGGAAAAACATATATAATTCTTCCCTGGTACAAGCTGATAAAGGAGGAGAACCTGTGGTTCAGAGGTTAAAGCTACTGCCTTATAAGCAGACTGCCCAGGTTCAAATCCTGGTAAGGGTTTGGCTAGCTGATGAGAGCTAAATAGTTTGAAATAGACCTATACTAGTCTCCTTTTATTTTCACTATCAGCAAAAATGTTACACACACACACACACATCCAGGTGATATATATCCAGGTGATATCTGTTTCATATATGTGCAACAGACAAAGTATGAAATTCAGAAAGCTGCACTATAATAAGCAAAAAGCTAAACAAGCTTGTTATGAAGAGAGGAAAGAAAAACAGAGAAACATAGAAGATTGACGGCAGAAAAAGACCTCATGTTCCATCTAGGCTGCCCTTATACTATTTCCTGTAATTTATATTAGGATGGATATGTGCTTATCCCAGGTATGTTTATACATATTCAGTTACTGGGGATTTACCAACCACGTCTGCTGGAAGTTTGTTCCAAGGATCTACTACTTTTTCAGTAAAATAATACTTTCTCACTTTGCTTCTGATCTTTCCCCCAAATAACCTCAGATTGTGCCCCCTTGTTCTTGTGTTCACTTTCTTATTAAAAACACTTCTCTCCTGAACCTTATTTAAAACCTATATAAAAATGAAGGTGTGGCTGATACCAAGAAGAGATTAAAAGAAAGTAGTCCTCGACTTACAACCATTCAAAGTTATGGCACTGAAAAAATGACCATTTTTCAGTTATGACCGTTGCAGCATCCCCATGGTCATGTGATTAAAATTCAGATGGTTGGCAACTGGCTCATATATTTATGACTGTTGCAATCCCCTGGGGTCATGTCATCATCCCCTTTTGTGGCCTTCTGACAAGCAAAGTCAATGGGGAAGCCAGAATCACTTAACAGCTGTGTTACTAACTTAACAGCTGCAGTGATTTACTTAACAACGGTGTGGCAAGCAAATCGGCCAAAGCACATTTAACAAATGTCTCACTTAGCAGCAGAAATTTTGGGCTCAATTGTGCTTGTAAGTCAAGGACAACCCATATCTAGAAAAATATTCTAGAAACCTGTTGAGGCAATCTCTACCTTTTATAAGAACTATTGTCTGAAGAACTACAGAACACATACAAACTTGTGAATTCTAAAGAATTCTTTGTCAAATAGTTAATTAAATGATGTGTTCTACTGAATGGACTTTTTTAAAAAGTAAAAGTGCTCTCTGGTTCAGGGGAAATAAAAGATCATATTGAGAGAGACCATTTATTTACCACCTCTCCAATTAAAATTGTGTCAGAAAGACTTTCATTCGATTTGACTTGAATGCATATCTTGGAACATAGGTTCTTGTTTTGGAACTGTAACTCTGCCCCTGAGTAGCTGGCTGACTCATCCTGAATATAATGGAAGAATAAGGGGCAAGGGAATAAGTAAAAGTAAGACACCTATGTTTAAAATATTAAAAGACAATTCCTGAAGGTGCCTTTGTAAAGCCTGCTTAATATGCTGTACCTGTACTTTTACAAACCACTTAAATAGCCTGAAGTGAAAAATTTGAAACAAAATGCCCTTGAGGCTTGGGTGCGAAAGTGGAAATGTTTTATATTGCAATGCTTCAAAACTTTCCTTCTTCAAAAAGAATATTCTTGTCTGAAAAATTTAACTTTGAATATGCAAACGTGGACTCGCATCTAATTCCGTGGCTTGATAGACAGAAATTTTAGGTCATCATGATTTCTCCTTTGTATGTGCTAAGATTTGACTTTTGTTTTTAAGTTTGATGAAATTTTGTTTATTCTATAACTCTTACTTTTCTTTCTATATGGCCCTTTGGAACACCAATTTTTTAAAAAACAAAAAATACCCTGACTATATTGAAACAACACGTTGTGACTGTCCAGAGAGACATTACAATCAAATTCTATTACCTACCAAATAGATATTACCTACCTTGCACAGTAGTAATTAGTTTCAAAATGGTGCCCATCTGAAAGCAACTAAGAAATCTAATTTATGTAGGGTGTAAATAAATTATGGAATTTAACCCAGTGTTTTGATTTATATATGAACTGAAATGTTCTTGACGGTTTCATTAAAGGCATTAGATCTTTCATCCAATTGATTCATTTCTCCTTGATGGGTAAAAGTCATAAAATCAGGAGTCAGTTTGTTAAATATCAGCTACAATAGCTTCTGTAGTGACATCTAGTAAACAGTACAAGGGAAGTCTGTGCATTAAGAATTTATCGTGTGCTTTTCAAACTGAAGTGTTTTATAAACAAGTTTAAATTGCTTCTAAAGCCGCTGTAACAGGCGTCCCTAACTCCATGACTGTGGACCACTTTTGGGTTGTAGCCAGTGATGGACTACCAAACTTTTTACTACCACACTGTGGTCGTGGATTATGCATTTTGTTTCAACATCTTTCAGTGCAAATTGGTGCTCTGGGGTGGAGCTCCAAATTTTGCTACTGGTACTGCGTGCCTGACCGTACCCGTAGGACCTCATCACTTGTTGCAGCCCTTTGGAACAGGGCTGCAAAGCAGTGAGCAAGTGCATCTTCCCACTTGCTTGAGCTGCGGGCAAGCATGTGGGTGCACCTCCACATCCGTGAGTGGCGGCCATGTATGCCTGCAGCTTGCACAAATAAAGCTGCATGTGCGTGCTTGCTGGTCGCTCGCAGGAAATCGTCCCTTCTCCCCAGTGAAGGGCTACCAAAATTTTTACTACCACACTGTGGGCGTGGCTTCTTCATTTTCTTTCAACATCTTTCAGCGCAAATTGGGTGCTCTGGGGTAGAGCTCCATTTTTGCTATTCCACTGCGTCCCCCCCCAATCCGGGCACTAGCCCACCCCTTCCCTTTCACTGCCCACGCCAGTCTGCAAAGCTGGAAAGAGTGGGGAATTCTGGCCTACAAGACAGATAAAATCTTTGTTGTTTCTTTTATAGCAAAAGTGGTGTTTTTGAATACTGTACTATTTTGTTTTTGTACCCATTAGCTCAGTTAATCTGAAGCAGGGGTGAAATGCTATTGTTTCGATCCAGATCCAACCATACTGGTAGCTGCTGGTGGTTCGGAGAACCGATAGGGGTGGCAGCACGAAGTTCCACCCACCTCCCCAGATGCTGCCATATTCTTTTTTAAATCCTCTGTGCATGCACAAAGAGTTCTGCGCATGCGCAGAGGGTAAAAAGGCACACGCATGAAGCAAACCAGTAGGAAAGGTAAGTAGATTTCACCGCTGCTCTGAGGGTAGTACTGCAAATGCCTTAAGATGTTGGATTCTATCTGTTTAATACTTTAGATTTGAACCCATAAAAGAAAGAGTGTGTGTGCTAATGCAACACCTATCTGCATCTGTTTAAAGCAACCATGTTCTTTTCCAGAATCGTGTTGGAGTTGGAGAGATCAGTTACATGATTCTCTAGGAAAAGACCTATCACTTTAAAGAATTGCAGTCAGATGCCAAATTCATGATCCCATGCACTATGAAACATTATTTTAAATTTGCATATGAAATATTACATGGCCCTATCGGTTTCAATAATGCTTGTATTTATAATAATTGCCAATATTGTTGTATAGGACTATAATCCTCAAATCCTTTACTTTTATTTATAAAAATTAAATGGAATAAATATACCACTTGTGTACATGAATAAAAAATAGGTGCCAAAAGTCCAGGAATCTTATCAAGTCTGATTCCGAAGCCTATAATCCTACATGTTTAATAATGGTCAGAAGGTCCAAGCACTGGTGAGTTTTTCCACATTATATTAAGAAATCAGTAATGATTCATATTCAGTGATAGATTATAAGCAATTGCTAGTTTTGAAACAAAAATCCAAGGGAAATATTTTTTTTTCTTCCCTGAAATGGACAATTTCACTGACAGCAAGCTATAGTTAGCTCTGAGGTTAAAAATTAATTAAAAGATTTAGATATTATAATGCACTCTAATATTCTATTTGAATGTTACAGAGAAAATCAGAGACAGGAGTTGTCTGCATGATCAGACAGAAAAGTACAGCTTCTTATGAAGATGTAATATTAGTTATAGTTTCAACATTCACTCTGCATTCAACATATCATTTTTGAATGATATGTTTTAGCAGCATTTAGCCTATATGTCTTATAAATATTTGAAATTCATACATTAATAGAAAGATTCTTGATGCTAACTCACAGGAACATAAAATTCTGAGGAACTGCTAGAAAATTCTGAATAATGAATTTTGAACAAATTATTATCTCTATTCATTGCCAAAAGTTCTTCCTTATTTCCCAATATTGTTAGAAATGATGTGGGGTTTTTTAACTTTCCTGATAATAGTGTATATACCGCAATTCCAGGTTCATCACGCTGATCAGGAGCTGCACATTGACATATTCAGTGAAACTTTTATCTATTCGTTCATTCATTCGTTTTGATGGGTAACCAGGTAAATTTTAGACAATGAACTGAGATATTGCTGTTTGTAAAACATAGTTTATGGCTCTCTATACTATCTGAAACTTTCCAATTTGATTTAATAAATCATGCTAAAATAAACTATAGAGCTGTTATGGTGAACCTATGGCACACGTGCTACAAGTGGCATGCAGAGTGCTACAAGTGGCACGCAGTGCACACATAGGTTCTGGTCCGGCGTGCATGTGTGCACAGGCCAGCTGATTGTCAGGCCTTCTGGGCCCACCGAGTGTTGGAAAACAGCCTGTTTTCAGCCCCCAGAGGGGGTTGGGAAGGCCCATTTTTTGCTCTTCCCAAGCTTCAGAGTCTTTCTAGGAGCCTGTGGAGAGCAAAAAATGGATGTGCAATTGCACGCTAGGAACAGGGGGGGCCTGTGGAATTATGGGCATGGGCAAACATGTGCGCGCTCCCCTGTGCCCCCGCTTTTGGCACGCAAACATAAAAAGGTTCATCATCACAGCTATAGAGCAATATTCAAACCGTGTTAATTCAAACCTAGACTTCATTCTTCAGAACTGTCTTAATTATCAGCTGGGGTACATTAAGATGTTTCTTTTTACTCTGATGTTATATACTGTGGCTACTGTATTTAGATCATTAGTTAAACTCTAAGCTGTTATGATAAAAGGCAGACCATGTGAACCAACTCTGACAGTCCTAGAAGACACAGACCTATCTTGGATAATGAGAGCTTGAAATTCTGGCAGGGTGCTTATCCTCCAAACATGTCAGAGGCTACGAAGGGTAGAGAAAGGCCATCACCATGTCTCCTTCAAGGAGAGAAAGCAGTAGGGCCCCTAATCAAGCTATCCTAGACCTGGGAGTACACAAGAACAGCCTCCAGGCCTTTGCTTTTCCATAAGAAGCAATGCTGCAACTCAGTGCTGAAATCCAATTCTTTTTACTACTGGTTCTGTGGCTGTGGCTTGGTGAGCGTGATGTAGTTTGTTTGTTTCTTTCTTTGTTTGTTTGTTTAGTCAAACAATTATAGGGTGGTAATTTGTACAAATAAAACATTAGATAAGTAATGATAAAAATAACAAAAGAAGACAATAGGACAGGGACGATAGGCACAGTGGTGCGCTTATGCACGCCCCTTACAGACCTCTTAGAAAGGGGGAGATGTCAATTGTATATAGTCTAAGGTTAAAGGTTTTGGGATTAGGGGTAGAAACCACAGAATTAGGTAGTGCATTCCAGGCGTTGATTACTCTGTTGCTGAAGTCGTATTTTTTGCAGTCAAGTTTGGAGCGGTTGACATTTACTTTAAATCGATTTCGTGCTCGTGTGTTGTTGCGGTTGAAGGTGAGGTAGGACATTTTGGTATATGATTTTATGAACTATAATTAAGTTGGAACGGAGACGACGGAGTTGTAAGTTGTCTAAACCAAGAATTTCAAGTCTGGCGGAGTAAGGTATTTTGTTGTGAGAAGAGGAGTGAAGGACTCTTCTTGTGAAATATTTCTGGACTCTCTCAATTGTGTTGATGTCAGATATGCAATGTGGGTTCCATACAGGTGAGCTGTATTCTAGGATTGGTCTGACAAATGTTTTGTAAGATCTTGTTAGCAGTTTAGTGGGCGTGGCTTGGTGAGCATAGCAGGGAAAGGATACTGCAAAATCTCCATTCCCATCCCACTCCTGGGGGGAAGGATGCTGCAAAATTTCCACCACCGGCTCTTCAAACTACTCAAACTTTCCGCTACTGGTTCTCCAGAATCTGTCAGAATCACCCCTGCTGCAACTTCTATTGCTATTTTTGCTTGCCATGCATTCATACACTTGGCTTGACATTCAGATTAATTCAGGCAATTCCCTGATGCCAAAAGCTTGTGTGTCACGAGTACCTTTATTTTATCATGGGATATTCCCATCTCATATGGTCCAATAGAGAAGGCCCATTCCAGGTCCCTTTTTTGAAACAATATCACGTTGAGGGACCCAAGAGGTATGTGCTTTCTCAATAGCAGACCCTTTCTTTTGGAATGATCTTCACTCAACCTCCTCACACATGGTTGACTCCAACCCTGCAGATGTTTGGAAAGGCAATTAAGACTTAGCTATTTCTCTTGGTCAGGATAAATATAGCTGCCAATTGGGGAAAGTTAATGTATTTTAGTCCTCATCAACAATTAATTGCTTCAGGTCTGTGTTATTTTCTTTTGTATTTTTGTTTAATTATTTTGTATACTGCCCTGGATCATGATAAAGAAATAAAGCAACAAATAGTTATATCACTTCTACCTTTCCCCTGCAAGTAGAATGCTGACAATTTATTTCAAGGCAAGCCCCACTGTTCTATTAAGTGCTCTCGGGAAATTTATAACATGGAACTAAAGTGTTTCAGATTTTATTCTCATAGCTTTCTGTTTTGCACTGGCTGGCAGAGGGTTTGAATTTCCTTGAGTGTAATGGCAGAAAAACTGTACAGTATATAAGTGTAAAAAATAAAAATAAAATAGGTGTAGACTCTCATAACCTGTCTTGACAGAAAAAATAGAGATGCTAACTGATTGATTGATTGATTAATTGAATGAATAGGTTTTGTTGTCAATATACTGTTCTCTTAGGCTTTGAAAATGGGCAAGAAAAATACAATAGAAAGGATTCTGTGTGGAATGAAAATTTCAGCTATCTGTTGGAAAGCAAATACTGTCCTTCCCTTTAAAAGTTAGCTAATATTCTTGAATCTTGTATCATACAAGGAGAAGAATTCTGCTTACCGTGCCACGAATCTTTTGAATATCATATCGAATCTGTGCAAATTCACGGAGCCCAAATGACCCACCAACTATTAACACCTAAAAATTAAAATAAGGGAAAAATAATCAGGATAGGAAAGGAGAGAACAGTCCAAGTGTAAGATTATGAGAAACTGTCAGCCCAATATGTTGGTTTTACTGGCTAAATTATGGTAAAAAGACTTCAATAATAATAATAACAATATATGTGGATATTGTTTATATTAGCATCTTCAATGCAAGGACTGTACCTTTCTACTTCCCTATCTTTTTGTATCTCATTTCTTTGGAACTTTAAATTCAGCAGTGTCTATCTTGTAACAGCTGAAGCAACAGTGAACATAAGAAGAGCCATGCTGAATCAGGCCAAAGCCCATTGAGTCCAGAATTCTGTGTCACACAGTGGCCCACCAATTGTCCATGGGGATCTTGAGCAGAAGGAGAAGGCAAGACCCTCCCTTTCCCTTGACCCCCAACAAGTGGTACTCAAGGGAATCCTGCCTGCCTCAACCAACTTAGAGGCAGCACTTGGACATCCGTTTCAATAACCATCTATATGCTTGGCATCCATGAATCTGTCTAATCCTGCCTTGAAGCTATCAAGGCTGACAGCTGTCACGACCTCTCCTGGAAGTGAATTCCATAAACCAACGACCCTCTGAGTGAAGAAATATTTCCCTTGATTTGTCCTCACTTTCTTACCTATGAGCTTTATGGAGTGCCCCCTTGTCCTAGTATTGTGTGATAGAGAAAATAATTTTTCTCTATCCACCTTTTCTATCCCATGCATGACTTTATGCACTTCGATCAAGTCACCCCTTAAACGCCGTCTTTCAAGGCTGAAGAGACCAAGGCATTGTAACCTGGTATCATAAGGCAGGTGCTCCAGTGATTGCTAGATGAATTCAGACACCAAGGTTAAAAAAAATAAAAAGATCCAGTTATGTTCCTGGAACTTTTCAACAAATTAGGATCCTACATATATGGTGGCCCTCGGGGCTCAAAAAATGTGTGCTGTTTTGCAGTTCATTTGTAGACAGAGAGGCGATTCTACAGTCCCACAGTGGAAGTGCATAGTCTATCACAGTTGAAGATGAATTGCAAATGCGAAATCTCTGTGTGATGGAGTTTTAAGTGGAATGGCCATGGCACTACTCTCTCAGATGAAGAGACCTTACTCCAGTGGCATGGGAGACTTATGGCTGGAAACTTCTCTTGCCACAGTAGATGACCAAGAGGTTTATATGTGGTGGTATTATTATTATATAATTAAATACATTTTTGCTGCACCTACATTTTCATCAATCCATTTAAATCACTAAGATTTAGGAATAGGAATAATAAAACAGGAGAAATTGGCATGAAGAAAATAAAATGACCTTTTAGAATGAGATGCCATTAAAAAAGGCCTTCAAGTTTTAAAATGTAATTATGCTCTGCTATGCCGATTCCGAGGCTCCCCTAATATTATTAAATCTTTAAACAAATTAAACGTCAATTTTTTAAAAACTTCAAACCAAGAACGTATCTTCAAATCCAAACTGAATTTTGGTTATTTGCACAATCGATTTGTATCATTGTTGAAATCATTGTAAGAACTACTTAATACACATATTTTTTAACAAATGTTTTCCAAGTTTAAATTAACAAAATAAGTGTTAATATTCTACATGCCACACACAATAACAAAATTTACATAGAGAATTGTATTATATTTACTCTGCCTGTTGGAAAGTTTTGAAAAAATCCTTTCCATATTACAAAATGTAATACCAATAAGCCATACTAATGGCTTATATTTTTGACATAATTTTGTCTTAAAGAATAAAACCCAGCAAGACACACACAAAAAATATAAGCAGATGATTATAAACCAAAGCCACATTACATATGCATAGACTATAGAAGAGATGTAACAAATTTGACATCTGGGTAAAACAATAGTGACTTAACAACCCTTTTCTAGTTAAAGATGCTGAGTGATTACCAGCAGCTGGACTTTGTGCCAGAGCCAAAGGAGCTTTCCTGGACAAGGAGGAAGATATGAGATTACCCATTCACTTTTTGGATGGACGGTTCTTGAGAGAAGTCTGGCAAGTTCCAGAGGGATCTTGTCAAATGAAGTTCCAGGAGCCAGAGAAAATAACAGCATGTTCAAAGCCTCTGATGAACACCATTAACAGCACTAGATTTGATTTGCAAGGGTGGGTCCTGACTTTCCTCACTATTGGTTTGCTTCCTCCCACTCCACGTGGCTGTACCGCATGGCCACACACATACTTTGCACACAGATGCATGCACAGTGCTGAAAAACAGCTTCTGTGCAGGCATAGAAGTGAAAAACAAGATGTTTGTGCCTATGGCGCTGTTGAGAGAGCCAGTTCGGGGGCGTGGCCAACCAGTGATTGCTGGCGGTTTGGTGAAAGGGGGGAAATTCCTGCTATTGATTCTATAGAACTGGTCCAAACTGATAGGAACCCACCTCTGGTTTGCTGGACCTACTTTCTTTAGCACATTTAGCACACATTTAGCACATTTTGGTTAAATAAACAGGTTAAAGGAAGTTTACAACCATTTTTGTGGTGAAAGTTAAATTATCGCCTAGTTTCTAAAGACTAGCCATTAAGTGAATGCTGCAGTTGTTAAATATATCAGTAGTTCACTATGGAGCTAGTTTTCATGAAAACTGGAAGTAATTGAGCTGAGGTGACGTAGCAGGTAGAGTGCAGTACTGCAGGCCACTGAAGCTGACTGTAGATCTGTAGGTCAGCGGTTCAAATCTCATCACCAGCTAAAGATTGACTCAGCCTTCCATCCTTCCAAGGTGGGTAAAATGAGGACCCGGATTGTGGGGGCGATATGCTGGCTCTGTTAAAAAGTGCTATTGCTAACAGGTTGTAAGCTGCCCTGAGTCTAAGGAGAAGGGCAGCATAAAAATCAATCAATCAATCAAACAAACAAACAAATGAATAAATGCAGTTTTCAGGCAAAAATATTGATAAATATGGTTATACAACTGCATAAATGCAGTCCAGTTGCTGAGCATCTAAAGTGTGGTCATGTGACTACATGGGGGGTATGGGTAACCATTAGAACTTCAATCAAGCTCATAGAAATCCTTTAGGTAGGTCTACGGAAACTTCAAACAGTTACTAAGCAAAAGGCAGCAAGTCAGGCAAGTACTAATTTTGGATAGGATATGCAGAGGGATACTTCAGTGAGAATTGACAGTAAGTACACCAGAGAAATTAACAAAAATATATAAAGGCATATTTTTGAAACCATTGTTGAAAATGTGAAAAACATGAGGGCACATTTTATCATGCATGGTGGAATTGTGCGAAGAAATTGGGATACAAATTCATATAAACATGAAGGTTTTAAAGATAAATATTGTGAAGAAACCAATGTACTTTCTTTTATTGGGACTTACGGACAATGGATTAGAAACGACTCATGGATTTTGTATATGGGAACTGGAGAAAGACCATTGTATGCTCAACGATGGAAGGATAATCCAATTCCCACAGTGGGGGATGGATTGTGAAAAGGTCAGAATTTGCTGAAATGGCACAGCTGACCAATTTTATGTAAATGTTTCATGAACATTACTAAATGTTTCATGAAGTGACATTAATGTTTCCTTAGCATATTCTTAAAAACCTATTTCAATTTTCTTTCTGAAAAAAGAAGCCTGTTATGCTACAAAAAGTATGTGGCAAACTATTCATCAAGATACCAATTTGATACATTCAGTCACATCCCCGATTACCCAATAACTTGCTATCCAGTACAACTCCAAAAGTCAAATTCTTTGTTAATAAAATAGACAGCAATTTCTCTGTCTCTGCAACTTGCGCTACTAGACTCTCCTCTCCTACTAGTAGGACTTAACACATGCTGTGTATAGAAATGGCAATTACACTTAAACTTATATACCAGTTCATAGTGTTTTACAGCCCTCTTTAAGCTGTTTACAAAGGTAATCTAACAATCTGGGTCCTCAATTTATCGGTCTTGGAAGGATGGATGGCTGAATCAACCTTGAGCTGGTCAAGATCGAACTCCTGGAAGTGGGCAGTATCAAAGTCTAATCTCTGCACCACCACTGTTTTGCATCATTGACTCTGAAAGCCAAAACTGGATCCTTTTTACCTAAATCCCTGAATTAATGTTGTCTACTGGAGAAAAGGAAAAAGGCAATGTTTTATGAAACATTTTATTTAAGGAACAATTTTTTATTTTCAAGTCTCTTGTGTAAGAATTCTGCTTCTCAAGCCCATAAACCATGAGATGAATAGAGTTATTTTTGAAGCCTAAAACCAGCAAAAATCCAAATATCCAAATGTAGTTCATATCTCTCTCACACACACACACACAAACACACACACGTACAGTACACACAATTAGTGATGGGCGAACCCAACGGTGTTCGGGTTCAGCAAGTTCGGATGAACTTTACGCAAAATTCGCCCAAACCCGGACGGGGAATCCCAGCAAGAGATTCCTGGGGCGGAGCTTTGACGTCACGTATACCGGCAGGTTGCTAAGGATGCCAAGGTGATCACTTCCTGGATTCCATGGAATCCAGGAAGTGATCACCTTGGTGTCCTTAGCAACCTACTGGTGACATCAAAGCTCCGAACGCCAAACATGACCCCGAACTTTGCCCAAAGTTTCAAAAAATTTCGGGTTCATGTTTGGCATACCGAACACCGCAAAATTCAGTATGGACCCGAATTGTGCGAGTTCGGTTCGCCTATCACTATACACAATCTTTCTCTCTCTTTTTCTCTATCTCAAAGGCCATCCAATTCAACAACAACAGCAACAACAATCTGCCTGACCTGTCCGAATTTCAGGCAACAACACTGCCTATTCTTGGGTAGGTTCAGAAAATGTTCACTGCTTTCCCTCAAAAATGGTAATTCCAAGCAAGTCTTCTTATGTACAGGTGTATTTTTATGATTGACAAAAAACATTGCAATTTAATTGATATTTGGTTCCAATAGCCATTCTTTACCCAATAGTCTGTTAGATCAAAAAAAATATTTATTCATTACAAAACTGCAGAACTGGAAAAATCAAGTGAAATACTGTATTCCTTTTCTCTTTACTCAATAAGAATTGAAAAGGCATGGTAATATTTCAATTTTGAAAAAAATTACAATATATGTAGTCTAGTTACTATAAGGTTCCAATCTGACATCTGGAAACCATAGCCTTTAATTTTTTTCACTAGGCAAGTACAGGAGGCAATTTTGGCATAGAAATATTATTCAGCTTCTGTCTTAGAGAAATGTCTCTTGAATTTCTTATGTTTCAGACTAAGAGGCAATTTTATTTATCCTGCACTAGGGGACATACACCAACTAAAATATTTTTGCCCAAAATAATCTATTCTGAACTTTAGCAACATGTGATGACACAGTCTTCATATTTTGTCACTTTTTCTGCTGAATGAAAATGGCTAACTGGAAACAGATTTAGTAATTTGAGCAATGAAAAATGCATCCAAGAAATATATTATTATTAGCTTCTTATTTAACTGATTCTACACATGCTGCCTTGCATAACAAAGATAATGAAACAGGCTTGCAATCTGGGTCTGATATAATCCATACTGAACACTGTAATTCTTTGCTGACCCTCAATTTTGATTCTCAGTTCAATACATGGGGCTTTAGCATGGATTAATAAAACAGATTTTGTTGATAGTCATGGATTTTCGTGAAAACTTGCATGAGGATTATTTATCTGGAAATATAGGGATAGCATATCCCTATACATATATTGCAAATGTTCTCCTTGGAATTTTCTTTTTGTCTGTGAATTAGATGCATAACACTCAGTTCAAAGCCCACCTGCCACTTTTTATTGATCTGACATAGAGTGATCCTGCATATAAGAATTCATAGCATTGCAAACGTCAAACATACAGTATAGCAGGGGTCCTCAAACTTGGCAACTTTAAGACTTTTGGACTTCAGCTCCCAGAATTCTGGCTGGAGAATTCTGGGAGTTGAAGTCCACAAGTCTTATAGTTGCCAAGTTTGAAGACCTCTGCAGTAAAGGGATGGATTCTAATTTACCTTGCTGCCAGTTCGCTTCCTTCTGTGCATGCGCATCTGCAGTGCCAAAAAGTCTGAAAAAACCTCCATTTTTTTTAAAGCCGAAAACAAGATGGTGACCGCACGCACCGTGTGAGAAACTGGTTTCTGCACATGCTTAGAAGAAGAAAGATGGCGGTGCACAAGGACTAGCACCGACCAAACTGTTCCGTGATGTCCTTGTGATGTCATCAGTGGGTCACTACCGGTTTGGACGAAATGGTCAGAACCAAGCGGAATCCACCTCTGATACAACATTGTTTGGGGGTAGGGGTAATTATGGTACCAGTTCAGAAACTGATACTGGAAATAATAACATGCTATTACCATATCTAAGAAGGACAAATAACGGGTTATATATTCTAACATAACTGGCATTATGAGCACCATGAAGCCACAGTTCAAATTAAAACACGATCATAGCAATATGTTATGACATGTGTTTTTTGATACAATAGATTAGATACAATATGCATACAGTTGTTTTGTGAAAACAAAACCTTCATGAAATTAAATTAATTAACAAAGAGTGTATAGAAGGCAACTAAGAAAATAATAACAACAAATAAGACATTGATAACCAAAAGGAATAATAGTGAATACCGATTGTTTTTCACCAGAAAATAATTTGATACTAGAAGGGATTGTATTTTCCCCCCTCACATGAGGATACAAATGATATATTCTTCGTTATTTGTTTATTGTTGCTATTGTTCATTGTTTTTTCTTGTTGTTTTTTGTTTTTGTTTGTATTTTTCTCCTTTTTGCATTTTGTAAATGTTTAAATGTATATGTTTTTTCCTTTGTTTATTATGTTGTTTTTTAAATCAATTTAATAAAAAAAAATTTTTTTTAAAAAGAAGCCACAGTTCTCACATCATTGACCTGTATTAAACATAATACAATTAAACAGAAGTTACTTTTTAACTTTTTAAAGCCAATTTCATGTTATTCAAAATTCCATGTCATGTTACAAAGTTTGCAGTTTGCAGACCTCATTTTCTCTTGATAAACTACTAAGGTAAGCAGCAAGGTAGTAAATCATTTATGTTAAATAGGTAAAGGCATATGACTAGGCATGTTCTTTTTTTAAAAAAAGAAAAAAAATATTTTCCTAAAATTGATTTATTTTCCTAGTGTTTCTCGACTATAAAAGAAATGGCTCATCCAGCATAGTTTATATTGCTAAAAGCAACATAAATTACACTTAATGTTCCTCATAGGCACATAAAAAGCTGTACTTCTATGAAGAATTGAAGTTTGATCAATTCAAGCCGAGCTGCTAGCTCAATTCAATAAGAGGGGCTTCTGCAAAAGTGTCAACACCCGTGTTTAAGAAGAACCCTTATCAAGCTCAAAATAGTGTAGCCGCTTTGTAAGAACTCTCTTTTCAAGTGCACTGCTTCAATCAAAGTTTTGATCAAAGTGAAACACTTCATTGAAAATTTGTATAGAACTCTTGACTTTTGTACATGTTTGGTGTGCAGTTTACGATAATATAGTATTGATTCTAGGAGAACACTATTCTGCCCATAAACAGATCATTCTATGACATCTTTTATGTGAGGAGACAAAGGCAACTGTAACTACTCTCACCAGCAGTGGGAATATAATTTTGCTATTACCAGTTCTGTGGACGAGGCTTGGTGGGAGTAATGTGGCTTAGTGAGCATGGCAGGGGAAGGATACTGTAAAATCTCCATTCCCACTCCAGGGAAAGGTTACTGAAAAATCCCCATTTCTTCCGGATCAGCTGGGACTTGGGAGGCAGAGAATAGATGGGGGCAGGGCCAGTCAGATGTGTATTTACCGGTTCTCTGAACTACTCAAAGATTCCACTACCGGTTCTCCAGAACTGGTCAGAACCTGTTGAATCCCACCTCTGAATCTCACTCATCTTGGAGAAACATAACAGAGAACAAAAGACGTGAACATCAACAAGTAACAGCTCTGGGCAAGGAAATGTATAAAAGCCTAACAGTCTTGTTACGTCAGGCCAAAAGACAATCTCTTTTTGATTTTTACCACTTCAGATTGTCATGGTGATCAGAAATGGCAATCTCACCTCTCATTCGTACAGGGACTGCTTGGCAGTGAGATGTACAGCATATATATTTAATCAATCAATAAATTTATCCACAAAGAACCCTACTATAGATAACGCACCAGGGTGCGAATTGCTCATTTATTCCTATTTTTTGTGTTCTGATTATTAACCAGTTGTTAATTCCTGAGATTGCCTGTATTTTTATGTAATGACAACTGAGTTTTCTGATAATGACCTTTGTCAAAGACTTTCTAATCTATGTTATTCTATTGGGTCATGTTTTTCTGCTTGCTTGTTATAGACACTATCTGTTCCAACATTTTGTTGAAGTTACAGCAGCAGTATGATGCCCTATTGGTTTCTATGTTCTTGTTTTTATACATATTGGGCTTGTTCCAAAGGTATAAACCAGAGCATTAACCAAAATCTCTAGTCCCAGCGCCTTCATCTTATCCACACGTTAATGCTATTTAGCACTACCTGTTTAACTGCCCTTGCTTATGGAGCAGTTTTAAGAAAGATGTCTTGATTGCTCCGGCTTCATCAACAATCCAACAAATTTGGCTTCCGGTACTGCCTGACTAGTTTCTCTACATCACTATTTAACACATGAATAAACAACACTTACCCTTTCCTTGCATGGATGTTTAACTCATAAGTTTGCTTCACTGACATTTTATAAAGGAGTGTCAACAGTTTGGCACTATGGTTGCGATGCTTCAACAGCTGGGAATTCCTTGTGGCTGGAGAGTACATGCAGTCTCAACCTCTTTCGGTACAACATTTTCAGCATGGAAATATACGTACAAGATAAAACACACAAGGAGGTTCATGGCGGGGCAGGGGAGGTTCCTTAAGCAAGATGAAGATGTGTAGTTCAAAATTGGTGAGGGAATACAGAAGACATTTTGCCAATCTAATTGTAGCAAGGGAAGCTGTATTCCATAGTACAAGCATGGATAAATGGTTCTCTGAACCACATTGTAGTCATTTTGAATTACAGGCTTGGCCAGTTCAGAATTGACACTGTTGGAACTGTGATAAGTAACTCTATTGTGGGGAGTCAAAAACAGCATCCCGCAAAGTTTCTCTCAAAAAGGACACACTGGTTCAGTGGTTCTCAGCCTTTCTAATGATGCGACCCCTTAATACACCCTGTTGTGGTGACCCCCAACCATAAGTTTAGCGCCAATTCTCCCAACAAAGCTTTAAGCTGATTGGCAGGAAGGTCAGAGCGACACCCCACTGTAAATGCCTGATTGGTCGGATTGTAAAAATAAGTTCCAAGGCACCAGAATAGAAGCTTTAGTTCCTAACACCATGGGAAATTTGTCTTTTCCTAGGATCTTAGGCGACCCCTGTGAAACGGTAGTTCAACCCCCCAAAGGGGTCCCAACCCCCAGGCTGAGAACCACTGAGATATAGATAGGTAGGTAGGGAGGGAGGGAGAGAGGGAGGGAGAGAGAGAGAGAGAGAGAGAGAGAGAGAGAGAGAGAGAGAGAGAGAGAGAGAGAGAGAGAGAGAGAGTCCACCTATTTTTTCCAGCCCTGTGAAGTAGAATGGACTGTGAGAAGGTGATTATTCCAAGGTTATTGAATGAGTTTTCATGGGTGAAGATAAACATGAACTTGGATCTCACCAGTCCTAGTCCAACACGTAATCAGCATACTACACTGGCTCAATTTTTTAAAAAATCTGTGTCCATGTTATACTTCTTTTTCATAATGAAATAAAATATGGCAAGTGATAAAGAACCAGTGAAGGCATTAACTAAGCTAAGCCAGCAAATCTAAAGAAGGAAGCAGCTTGGAGGAGATGAATCTACATGTCAATGCCAAGAAAGGAGATTTATCACAGTCTGAAAATTATCATGCAATATTCTTAATTTCAGGTGAAAGCAATATACTGATTAGGATTATTGAACACAGATCACAGCACAATGCCAGATGTTAAAGATTGCTTTAGAAATAGAAACTGCAGGCCACTAAAGCTGACTGCTAGATCTGCATGTCAGCGGTTCAAATCTCATCACCGGCTCAAGGTTGACTCAGCCTTCCATCTTTCCAAGGTGGGTAAAATGAGGACCCGGATTATGGGGGCAATATGCTGGCTCTGTTTTAAAAAAGTGCTGTTGCTAACATGTTGTAAGCCAGTGTTTTTCAACCAGTGTGCCGTGGCACACTAGTGTGCCGTGAGACATGGTCAGGTGTGCCGCGAAGCTCAGCAAGAGAGAGAAAGAGAGAAAGAAAGCAAGAGAGAGAAAGAGAGGGAGGGAAGTTCAAAAAGATTCTTGGATCAAAAAAACTAAGAAGCACTAATTCAAGCAATGGGTGACTTGGATCAGTGTTTTTCAACCAGTGTGCCGTGGCACACTAGTGTGCCGTGAGACATGGTCAGGTGTGCCGCGAAGCTCAGCAAGAGAGAGAAAGAGAGAAAGAAAGCAAGAGAGAGAAAGAGAGGGAGGGAAGGAGGGAGAGAGAAAGAGCAAAAAAGAGAGTAAGGAAGAGAGAAAGAGGGATGGAGAGAGAAGAAGGAAGGAAGAGAGAGAAAGAGGGGGAGAAATAGAGCGAAAGGGAGGAAGAGAGAGAGAATTTTTTTGTCCAAACTTTTTTAGCCCCCCCCCCCCCGCTCAATGTGCCCCATGATTTTGTATATGTAAAAAATGTGCCGCAGCTCAAAAAAGGTTGAAAATCACTGTTGTAAGCCACCCTGAGTCTAAGGAGAAGGGCGGCATTAAAAAAACAGAATTTAAAAAAAATAGAAGAGGAAAACAACACAATAATATTGATGTGTATTAAATAATTGGGGGAGCCAAAGGATACCAAAAAGAAGTCAGTGTGTGCTTCACTGATTATAGAAGGCCTTGGTTGCATTGATTATACCAAGTTGTGGAATGTGCTGGACATATGGAAATTCCTAAACATGACTAAAGAGACTGGTTCAGGGTTGGTAATGGAGTAAGACTGTACACTTCCCTTATTTATTCCATTTGTATATGGAATACCTATTGAGGGAAGATGGATTGGAAAAAGATGGACCATACCATTGAAATATGTAAAAGACCAGTCTGGGGACAAATCCTCCTAGAGAAAATCTACCCAAGGAATGCCAACTTAATTGCACAGGACAAGAAAACATAGATAGAAACTAGTCAAGAAGAGAAACAACCAAGAACTAAGGAACATGTCTCTGTAATAGTTAGGGCACTGATGGTGAACGTTTTTTCCATCAGGTGCCGAAAGAGTGTGTGTGTGTGCTATCGCACAAGTGCCCACACCTGTAATTCAATGCCCGGGGAGGGCAAAAACAGCTTCCCCCATCCCCTGGAGGCCCTTTGGAAGCCATAAAATAGCCTGTTTCCCAACTTCTGCTGGGCCAGTAGGCTCGTATTTCACCCTCCCCGGGCTCTAAATGCTTCCCTGGAGCCAGGGGAGGGTACAAATGCCTTCCCCACCCCCCTAGAGGCCCTCTGGAAGCCAAAAATGCTCTCCCAGAGCCAAAAATCAGCTGGCTGGCACACACATGCACATTGGAGCTGAGCTAGGGCAACAGCTTTTGTGCCAGCAGATATGGCTCTGCGGGCCACCTGTGGCACCTGTGCCATAGGTTTGCCATCACTGGTGTAGGATTTCCTACCTGAGCAGGTGGTTGGACTAGAAGACCTTCAAGGTCCCTTCCAACTCTGTTATTTTGTTAAAACATTTTAGAATGAGAGATATCAGCCAAGAACAAAAGAGTAATACAATACGGTATTACTCCAAATATCCGCTCCAAACCCGATTGCAGAAAATACAACTTCAGAAACAGAATGGTCAACGCCTGGAATGCTCTTCCTGACTCCATTGTTACAGCCTCAAACTCTCACAGCTTCAACCTCAAATTGTCTACCGTGGACCTTACCCTGTTCCTAAGAGTTCTGTAAAGGGGGTGTGCGCACCAGCGTGCCTACTGTCCTTGTCTTACTGTCCCCACTTATCTGTACTTACTTACTTCATTTATGTATACCTATACCTATACTTGGTATCCTGTACTTATTTGACAAACGAACAAATAAAATATTTCAAAAGGAAAACAAATAGATAAAATTGGAAATCTTATAAATTCTTTAACCATGATTACGAACAAAGCAGACAAGCCGCTGTCAATCATATTTATTGGTTAACATGTAATAAAAACAGTATGGATTAGAAACAATCAGACAGTGAAATGTGAAATGTATAAACTGTGGAATGTAACCTATAACAAAGTCTGAAACTGATATAAATTGGTATATGGAGGCTGTAATGAACAAGAGCCAACAGGACAGTTGACCCACATATTAGGTGTTAAATGCTTAAGTTCAGATATATTATGTTTTTTTCCTATATGTAAATAAAGATTTTTTTTAAAAAATTGAGGCATTAGCTCAGAAGTGAATGCTGCAATTCTTCGCATTAGGCACTCACTTGGTTACTGAAATGAACTACAGCAAAGCTAGTTAATTACAACCCTCATGAACATAATAGTAGGAGGTGATGAGAATCACAAAGCAAAACAATGGTTAATGGTGAGAATATTTGACTAAGAGCAGTGAAGTCGTGACAGAATGTGCTGAATGCACCAATTTCACTGCACAATGGAAAGTTTGTGTTAAGTAGCTATTTAATTGGTCTCCATTTGTCTTCCTGCTGGATAAGCGTTCCTTAAGGTAATCATATTTCATTTTGGGATAAGATCCTATAATCAAAATATAAACTGAATCAGCAACTTGGTCATTAAATGAAATGGTTGCTAAGTGAAACTGCATCTGGACTCATGATCCAATTTGTGGGAAAGAAACTGACTGAATCATTTATGACCCTTTATAGGTTTACAATCAAAGAAAAATTACAGTAATGTCAGGTCAAATAGGGAATTAGTCTGGAATCCATCTATGTGTGACCTCCAATGAATACTGTTGAGCCTTATCTAGTCTTACCCGCCTGCAATAATCATCTAATTGAAATTTTCAAGTATGGATCTGCTTATACGGACCTGACATTACTGTAGTTTTTCTTTGGTTGTAAACCTTAAAGGTCATAAATGCAAAAACTTACTTTTTAATCACTGCCGTAAATGTGAATGGCCGCTTTATGTGACAGTTGCTAAATGAGGACTACCATTAATTGCAGGGCAATGCTGCTCTAGAAGGGACAGAAAACAGCAAGGTTTTCAAGCTTTATATACCCATTGCCACCAGTGTGTCTGCACAACATCTTTTTCTTCTAATCAATAGTTGAAACAATAAAATTGTAATTTGACAGAAAATTCAGGCCTAGGATAGGAATAGACATTGGGAACAATTTACCATTCAGGTCAGATATTTTTTTTCTATCTATTTCTTAAACCGAATCTTTTTAACACCATTAAATACAAGCTTATTTACAAAGTCTGTAGCATTTAAAGAAAATCAGATGAAGATGTTCTACAGATGGCGTTTGCCACCTAACAGACTTTCCAAAATGTACCTGAATTCCCAACTGAATTGTTGGAAATGTAAAAATGAGATAGGCACATATCAGCAGTGGTGGACCTGCCCTAAAGCTAAGCCTTACTGGAACTTGAAAAATGGCTAAAAGAAATTATACAAGAAGAAGTTGGAAAGACTCCATAATTTATTTTTACTAGGTATACCTTCTCAAAAATATAAAAAATAAATTCAATATTTATTAATATATATTTTAACGGCAACCAGATTAGTTTATGCACAAAGATGGAAGGATGCCGATATTCCAAAAGTTGAAGAAATAATTAATAAGATTATTGATTGCACTGAAATGGATATGATGACGAGGTGGCTAAAGTGACAAGAAAAATCAGAATATTACAAAATTTGATATAAGTTTTATGATTGGTTCAATTAAAAGAACATGTATGTAACAGAATATATTATATTAGATGGTATAAAATTATCTAAATTCTGTAAATAGTAGTAACATATCTTCTTTTTCTTTAACTTTTTCTCCTTTTCCTAAGATGATCTGTAAGATTCTCATTTCCTTTTTGGGGGGGGGGACTTCTGAGAAGAATGGAGCAGTTCTGGCTCCTATTTTTATGTTGCGTGTTTTTGTTTGTGTCTTTGTTTTGTTTTAAAATAAAAAGTTTTATTTCAAAAAATAAAAAACAAGCTTATTTGTCCAATTATATAATTTGATCTTGATTAACAATTTATTATAGCAGTGTCCGAAAACTTGCCATCTCTGTGTAATAAAAGTCACATAGGATGAGTCACCAAGTGCTGCAACCCTGATCAGAAATTGTCTGTAATATTTCTCTTACTGTGTTACTGGAGCACCGCCTACTGTATCTGAGAGCCAAGTGCATTATAAGCTGTAAAAAGGAAAGTTATACATTTTCTCTTTGAAATCAAGTGTGGGACTTATTATAAAAAAAGAAAATGGCGGGGAAATATAAAATCACAATTAAACTAAATATTGAGGCAAAGATTTTCACTGTGGCATTCTTTAAAAGTGAAAATTGGACTAAAGAAGGAATGAAAGGGGGTTTTTTTCCATTCCGTTTCTGTACTTATCTCATACTTTCTCCTCCTATTTTCCTCATAACAACCCTGTGAAGCATGTTGGGTTGAGAGAGAATGACAGCCCAAGAAAACAAACGGACAAAATAAATGAACCTTTGGGGGGGGGGGAATCAAGCCAGAGTTCTCACTTGAGACACAAAGTTATCATATTTTGGTCTATCATAGTTAGGCCAAATTTATCATATTTTGAGCACATTATGTGAAGACTTGGCTGCCTCAGGGAAAAGTAGAAGGGGCGTGCATAAGTGCGCCAGCATGTCTTCTATCCCATCCTAATGTTTATTTCTTACTAGTACGAGTCTACAGAGAGGGGCGGCATACAAATCTAATAAGTAAGTAAGTAAGTAAGTAAGTAAGTAAGTAAGTAAGTAAGTAAGTAAGTAAGTAAGTAAGTAAATGAATAAATGAATGAATGAATGAATGAATGAATGAATGAATGAATGAATGAATGAATAAATAAATAAAAATCATATATATCAGTGTTTCCCAAAGTGTGGTACGAGAAGAGTTTGGTGGGGGTATGCATTCAGAAAAAGTTCTGAAATATTTCTTGCCTTTTCCAACTTCACATTGATGTGAAGTTGCTTTTTCAGCATTTGTAGACATTACATCGAAAAAAGGAACAGACTATTGGACGTGGAACCACAGCTCAGATTAAAATTAACAACCAGGGAACCAAATTATGATGATCTGTCATCTCAGCACAAACAATTTCATCCTTCTCATTGATCCAAATGAATGTTATTTATAATATAACTTTTTATATTTTATTATGGATAATTTTATTTTTCGTTTATTATTATTTTGTGTATGTACCAAAAAAATAAAAATATTTTGATTGTTATTAAAATACATCCTTTTGTTGACGAGGGGTACTAAACGTTATGGAAATTATAGAAGGGGTACACTGATTTATATAAATATTGTTATATCTTTGTACACTACCAATACGTACTTGAAAAAGAAAGAGGGGGAGAGAGAGAGAGAGAGAAAGAAAGAAAGAAAGAAAGAAAGAAAGAAAGAAAGAAAGAAAGAAAGAAAGACCAACAAGGACTCAATTGTAGTAGCAATACATGTACTGTCAAAAGATCTGAAAGATCAGGTTAGGGAAAGGTCATCCTGGAGAAAAGCTAAAATATACGGTCACTACAAAGAATCAATACTAATTTAATGGTACATAAAGGGTTAATTTATACAAGTCATTCTGCAACATTGGTGTCTCCAACCAAGTGTTGTCCAATATGTATTATCCTCATCCAGATAGCCAAGTGAATCATGGGACATGTAGTCCGATCGCTCTGGAGAGCTGTGGACTGAGAAACGCTGAATGATTACTGGTATAAGCCATCCATTCGTAAAGGAGAGGACACTACAGTATATAAATAATGACACCCTGCTCAGAAGGAGGAATATTTCCAATGTTTCCCCTTCAAAATGGCAAGCGCACGCCCCCTTTCTCAGACTGACAGGAGTGGCATCCAACGACCAGCGTGTCTCGAGGAAAAAAGGTGAGCCTTCAATAGGATCTTAGCCAATAGGATTTCTCACTTGTTCGTCCCAAAGAATGCGTGGGAGCGCAGCCCTCGACAGCGAGACTCCCGAAAATACTGCTTCCTCTATGGTATGCTTACCTGCGAAGTGCAACCACTTGCTATCTTCCCCCCTCCTTCCAAGTACCACCGCCCTCCCCCAAATTAGCTGCCCTTTGTCCTATCACTGACTGCTCACCATCATCGGGAGTCCATATTGCAGCGTTTTGCTTTTCCGCAGCCTTCGCATCCAGGCCATGGCTCACTTTTTAGCCTCGGAGGGAAATCATCTCTTTAACCGGCGCCGCGGTCCATCAGAAATTTCATTCCGCTGGATTCGGAGACCGGAAGCAACAAGGTTCCGCTTCTCGAAAGGAGCGCCCAGGCGAAAAGATTGAACGCAGGATCAGCCTGCAGTGGAGGAGGAAATTTGCCCAAGAGAAATCTCGCGAAGGCTTTCCTGGCGAGTTTAATAATAGAAACAGTTCTGCCACTGTTTGATGTAAAGGAAAGCAATACTATGCCATAAAGTTTCGCCAGCAACGACACTCCATCCTTAGATAATTGAAGCATCCAGATAATTGAAGCCTTCTCTGTGGCGGCCCCGACTCTCTAGAACCAACTCGCCCCAGATATCAGAGTTGCCCCCCACCCTCCTTGCCTTTCGCAAGCTCCTTAAAACCCACCTCTGTTGTCAGGCATGGGGGAATTGAAATTTTCCCTTCCCTCCTAGGCTTATAGAATTTATACATGGTATGCTTGTATGTATGATTGGTTCTTTAAATTGGGGTTTTTAGGATTATTTTTAATATTAGATTTGTTTACATTGTCTTTTTTATTGTTGTTAGCCGCCCAGAGTCTTCGGAGAGGGGCGGCATAGAAATCTAATAAATAAATAAATAAATCCTGCGCGTTTCATATTGTGCCACTGCAAGTTCGAAAGGGCTAAAGATACATGTGATAGTAGCTTAACCTCTTCAACTAGGTATCCCCTGAAGATCAGTAGAGACATTTCTCGTTTCTCTTAACTGAATGGAAGTGTTTCCTCTTCTAGTACTTTTTCTGGATTATAAAACGTTGCTAGTGTTGGACGTTGCAGATAATCCTAGCATTTGATCTCAGCGATCAAACAGATCACTCAGATCGCCCTCTCTCCTCTTGCCCCTCTAATTGACCTTATTCATTTCTCCTGCCATTAAGCAAATTGCACCAAAATGCCTCTTTCTAGAAAGAAGCTCTGGCTGGTGAGCAACATTGTCAATAAATATCTCCCTCAGAAACATGCACTGCCCTAGATGCTTACATTAAGGCTGACCTGGTAGTAGTAAGAAAATATTTAGAAGGCAGTAAAATGCATGCTGAAACTGGGGCTACGAAATGAACGCAGATCTGAGAAACGGAAGAGGGTTATGGAGCTTCATAAATTAAATGAAAATAAATACATTACTCAAGGTCAGTTAAGTGTTTAAAATATTTCAGGGTGACCCAGAACAATGTACTTAATTTCTCCACTAGAGGGCACCTTGTTCGTGTCAAATGTTAATACATTTTTTTTCTTCTAGTAGAGAATTATATTCTGAAAACATGAAGGTGTCCTAGAATCAGTGTCCTAGAATCACAGGGTTCGAAAGGATTTTAGAGGTCTTCTATTCCAAATCCATGCCTAGGGCAGAAGATCTTATTCCGTCCTGGACAAATGCTTGTCTAATCTTTTCTTGAAAACTTCCAGCGATGGAATACCCCCAGTTCCAAGAAGCAAGCTCTTCCACTGATTAATTGTTCTCAGGTTCAAGAAATTTTTCCTTTAGTTTCACGATGGATCTCTCTTTAACAAGTTCCCCCCTCATTGTTTCTTGTCTTACCCTCAGGTGGGCTGCTACCCGGATGGGAGGACTGGGACACAGTGGGATAGTGAAAATGGAGCTCCACCCCAAAGCACCCAATTTGCACTGAAAGATGTTGAAAGAAAATACATAAGCCACACCCACAGTATGGTGGTAAAAATTTTGGTAGCCCTTCACTGCCCTCCGGTGATTTGGAGAATAGGTTGCTATTCTTCTCTGATATAGTTTCTCAAAAGACTGTTGTCATGTCATCATTAATTGTTCTCTTTGCAAGACTAGACATACCCAATTCCTGCAACGGTTTATCATATGGTTTAGCTTCCTGTCCCCTAAACATCTTTGCTGCTTTTCTCTGCACAACTTCGACTTCAGTGCCCAAAAGAGAAGGCATGAATTTAAAGTATTTTGAACCAACATTCACCAATCAATCTTAGAATGGCCTAAATCACAACCTTTAATTTTGAAATAAACTTGAGTCACAGCACTAAACTGTTTAAAAACTGAAATGCTGCAAGATTGTTCAAAGTTGTTTTACAGTTATTTTAATATTTCAATTATGTTTTTAAGTAAGCTTTTAATGTATTGTTTTAAAATTATTCTTATTAGCCAACTTGAGTGACATCTGCTGGAGAAAAACAGGATATCTAAATCTCATAAGTATAGAAAAATGAACTTGATGCCGAGCTGCAGTTCCATAGCAAAAGAGTAATGATATTGCTGTCTATTAAACCTGCAGTAGAGATGAACAGTGTATTTTGGATTCCTCAGTACTGGAAACAAAAAGATAGGCTTTGTTTATTTGATTGATTTTTTATCCCACTTTTCATTCAAAAACTCAAGTGTTTATAAAGTTCCCACATATTTTTCTCAGTCAATAACAAATTGGTGCGCTGAGAGTAGTGATTAGCTTTCAGTCTTCCAGTCAACTTCCATGCCATAGAATCTAGATTTCACTGATACCAGAAGTGTCTTGGATGAGAAGTGAAATGTTTCAAGGGGGAAAAAAGCAAGAAAGTCCAGTTGCCTTTTGAAAAGTACAGTACCTTTGAGACAGACTTGGATGATTCAGAATCTCCATCTACATTGGAGCAATTGTTCTTTTAAAAAAAAATCTACAGCATAGGTTTTGGAAGTTGGAAACACGTGGAACCTATAAAAGCCACAAAGTCTTGCAAGCTTTAAAACAGATACCTCCACCAAAATAGGATGAAAAATCTGGCCCAGTCCTTATTACAGGACACAACTCCACTTACATTATAGCCTTGCTTTCCCCAAATATATTAAGTGTGGCCCTACATTCCAAGATAGATTGAGAAGTTTTCTGTTTAGAAATGGGTAGAGATTACTTCAGGAATGAAATGCTCCTGGTTTATTTATTTTATTTATTATTAGAGTTGAACTTGCAGGTCATCAAGTCTAACCCCTTGCTCAACAGTAAACCCTACACCACGCCAACCAGATGGCAGTCCAATTTTTTTTAATGTGTCAAGTGATGGGGCGTTCACAACCTCTGCTGGCAGGCCGTTCCACTGGTTGATTGCTCTCACCGTCAGAAAGTTCTTCCTTATTTCCAGGTTGAATCTCTCCTGGGTCAGTTTCCACCCGTTGCTCCTGGTCTGGCCCACTGATGCCCTGGAAAATAGTGTGACCCCCTCCTCTCTGTGGCAACCCCTCAAATGTCTGTATACTGCTATCACGTCCCCTCTGGCCCTCCTTTTTGCTAAACTATCCATGCTCAGTTCCAGCAACCTCTCTTCTTATGTCTTGGTTTCCAGTCCCTTTATCATTTTAGTTGCTCTTTTCTGTACTTTTTCTAGAGTTTCAATGTCCCTTTTGTAGTGGGGTGACCAAAATTGAATGCAGTACTCTAGGTGTGGTCTGACTAGGGCAGACCTCATGCCTGTTGGTCGTCGAAGAGCTGGTCATTAAGGGAGCACGAGGCTCGAAGAGATGACACCATTTGTGTTCTTTTCCTCTCTGTGCATGCACAGAACACTTTGCACATGTGCAGAGGATAAAAGAACCCAAATGGTGGCATCTGGCCAGGTGGTTGGAGCTTTCTGATCCCTTCGTGATTAGCTCTCCGACGACCAACTGGCATGAGCAAACCAGGAGCATTTCACCCTTGTATTGCTTGACTGTTTGATTATGTTTCATCAGGTCAGCATCAACTCTTTGTACACACACACACAGACACACACTGCTGTACTGCTCCTTGTAGCAGGGGATTTTCAGGGGATTGTTCCTAGGAAGGATGAGCTAAGAACATCAACAATGTATGTCAAGAGAGTATACAGCATCTTCCAAGAAGGGTCACCGTCACCTAGGACATCCTCTTCAGTAAAGCAAGCCTGTATTGGGCAGCAGCAATATAGAAAGATGCTGGAGGCAGAGGGTTACTTTAATGTCAATGGCAAAGGCATCAATTCAAGCATTCTGTATGGGAGAAGCCAATGATAAACCATTCTTGTTCATTGAGGGGGTAAAATCACATGGGTAGAAATTAGAAATGGATGAAGAGCCGACGTTCTAATAACAGGCACATACTGTGGATAGCAGATGACCCTGAAGTGTTTCTAACTACATCACAGATGCTTCAATTTATGCTTGAAATAAAAGGCTACATAATATTTACCATCAGGAGTAAGCCATTTGCCTGGGCAAGGCTGACTCATATATTCTAGTAATGAAATCAGCAGTCATGGTGTTCTGCAAAATAATTATTGGTTCAGATATATAGTGCTTGTTCAGACTCTAAGTTTTATTTTTCTTTATTTCTTTATTTAGTTTTGTTCTTCCTTCCTTTCCTGAGCCCAAACTAACTGATTTGGTGCTCCTGATTTGTCCTTACTGCAATGCTGCATGGTTAGGCCAAGAAACAGAGACTGGGCCACAGTCATACATTGAGTTTCCTGAAGCCTGTCAATTTACATTAATCTTTTGAAATTGCTTGTATTATTATTATTATTATTATTATTATTATTATTATTATTATTATTAAATCATTTTATTATGCTCTTGCATATGATAGATTTGAGTTCCAATTCTAAATGTCCAGAAAGCAATTTAAATACATACCGGTACTTGTCTTGTTAAATAACAATCCAATATTTATACCAGTGTTTCCCAACCTTGGCAACTTGAAGACATTTGGACTTCAACTCCCAGAATTCTCCAGCCAGCGAACGCTGGCTGGGGAATTCTGGGAGTTGAAGTCCAGATATCTTCAAGTTGCCAAGGTTGGGAAACACTGATTTATACAATAGTAATTTTTGTTTCATATGCATACATAAAAATATGTAAATTAGATTAGATTATTTTTAGAGTTGGAAGAGACCTTGTAATCCAAACCACCTCACGCCCACTCAAGCAAGAGTCCCTACACCATTTGGGACAAATGGAAGTCCAATCTCCCTTTGAAAGTCTCAAGTGTTGGAGCTCTCACAAGCTCAGCAGGCAAGCTCTTAATTAAATAAATAGCTGTATCTGTTATCAATCCAATTATTGATGTAGCAGAGAATAACGGGTGATGGGTCAAGCATTCTTGTTTCTGGAATCAGCCCAAATGTTTTACCTGAAGACTACTTACTTTCACACATGACTGGATTGACAGTTGTATCTTATTTCAAGATGAATGATGTGATGGTATACGTCCGAGGGCAAAAGTGCTGGTTGTGTGCTTCATACAACTCTCTTCTCTAACCCTAAAAGCCATGGGGCTTCCTTTGAAAAGTGTTCGGAAACTTCAGATCATGCAGAATGCGGCCGCAAGAGCCATCGTGGGGCTTCCTAGATTCGCCCACGTTTCCGCAACACTCCGTGGCCTGCACTGGCTGCCGATCGGTTTCTGGTCACAATTCAAAGTGTTGGTAATGACCTTTAAAACCCTACATGGCATTGGGCCAGAATACATCCGGAACAGCCTTCTGCCGCACGAATCCCAGCGGCCGATAAGGTCCCACAGAGTTGGCCTTCTCCGGGTCCTGTTGACCAAACAATGTCGTTTGGCGGGCCCCAGGGGAAGAGCCTTTTCTGTGGCGGCCCCAGCCCTCTGGAATCAACTCCCCCCAGAGATTAGAACGGGCCCGACCCTCCTTGTCTTTCGCAAATTACTCAAGACCCACCTTTATCGTCAGGCATGGGGGAGTTAAGATATTCCTTCCCCATAGGCCATTACAAGTTATGCATGGTATGTTTGTGTGTATGTTTGGTTTTTATAATAAGGATTTTTAGTTGTTTTATTAACTGGATTGTTACATGTTGTTTTTATCATTGTTGTTAGCCGCCCCGAGTCTGTGGAGAGGGGCGGCATACAAATCCAATAAATAATAATAATAATATAATAATAATAATAATAATAATAATAATAATAATAATAATAATATCAACCATGGCAGCTAGTTCAGATCTGCTTAGGGGTATGGCCAGCCCTGCTAATTTCTTGTTATGAGAATACAGGATTAGAACTTAGAATTTGATCTGTCAGTTTGTATAGACAAGAACATACTATTTAAATAATTATTTAACTACCATTTTTTTAAAAAAAATCCAAATGGTTTTATAAAATCAGAAACCATAAATTGCAGTCTAGGAACAGCATCAAAAACAACAGCAAAACTCAGGAAGGACCACAAAGGGTAAAGCAGCAAAGAAAAGGCATTCAATATTTTAAAGCCAGTACTGTTCAAAAGAAAAGAAAACCCAAAGAGCTGACCCAGGCGCTTTTGTTAAAATCAGAGATAATTTTACTTCCCACTGAATTTCAGAAACAACCATAAATAATCAACCTTCGTATATCCATATTTGTCCAAACAGCACTTAACTAGAATAGAAATAAGCTGTTTATAATCAACTCTCTGCTGCTTTGTGGGCTCCCAGATAAGTATGTATCTGCATTGCACCAAGAATAACAACACTGTGTCTTAATCTGTACATAGAGGATCGTTTTTAAATGTATTTCATTCGTCTTCGAATGAATGAAGCAGGATCTTCACTGCCCTCCTTGTCCCATTAAATTTAGTATGTTTAATATAGGTCAGCAGGCATTGCTGTGAATTGCCTATTGTTTTTCAACCTTTGTGCTTTTGGAGCCAGGGCATTCAAGGTTATTATTATCCTATATAACATTTCCTAGTTTGTAATTTTAGGAACAGCTTTTTGAAGGAGAAATTATCCCATTAAGTAATGCAATACCTAACATTGCCTCTTCATCTTTCTCTGATTACAAAAAGAATCCAAGAAATATATAATTGCCACCTGCTGTATTCTAAGGTTCTAAGTTTCTTCTCTGTTTTTTTCATATTTGCACTTGCTTGTTCTGAGGAGATAATATGATTGTACAGCTCCCGCATGATGGATGGATGGATGGATGGATGGATGGATGGATGGATGGATGGATGGATGGATGGATGGATGGATCGATCTATCTATCTATCTATCTATCTATCTATCTATCTATCTATCTATCTATCTATCTATCTATCTATCTATCTATCTATCTATCTATTTAAATTCTATGGCCTACTGACATTTCCTAGGGCAGTGATGGTGAACCTTTTTTTCCTTGGGTGCTGAAAGCATTTCATATGGAAGTTCTTGTAATATTTGCTTTGTTGTTGATTTCTATTTGTTGTTGTTTTTATTTCCAGTTTGGGGTTTGTTTTTTTAATCTACTATCTTTACATTTGTATTTTTCATGTTTTTGTATTTTTATTTTTTGTTAGTCTCTGATAAGTGAAAACTCTTTTTATATATAGAAATAGTGTGTGTGTGTACTTCTTTCACATATGTTACTATTAGCGTTATGTGAAATGTAAACAGGTGCCCAAAGCAGACAGTTGCTAAACTAAACCATTTTAAAAGCCTACATTTTTTCCAAATGTCAGGAAATACATAATATCACACACACAGCTGCTGCTGGACACAGGCCAAGCAAATTATATGTATAGCTGCCCAACATGAGCAAACCTAGATAAAATCAATAAGCATTTGGCATCATGTTTATGCAACTGCTGTCCATTGACGAGATGCCATATCTATTTAAACCATGCAGTAGAGTATCCATGCACTCGCTGGTAATCGACCTGAAGCGATGGTGTTCTAAAGCAATAAGAACCAAACATTCAGGGATTTATGCTTTCTCTTTTACCAGGACAGATATTCAAGAAAGATGTTAAGATCAATCATATAGAAGAGAACGTATAAGTTTTCTTAAAACTTCAAAACTCAAAACTTGAAACAAGGTGAGAAGCAATCTAGAATTAAGGAGAAATTTCCTAACAGTGAGAACAATAAACCAGTGGAACGGTTTGCCGCCAGAAGTTGTGCGTGTTCCACCATTAGAGGCTTTTAAAGTTCTCCATCACTGCTCTAGAGCAGTGTTTCCCAACCTTGACAACTTGAAGATGTTTGGACTTCAACTCCCAGAAGTCCCCAGCCAGCATTTGCTGGCTGGGGTATTCTGGAAGTTGAAGTCCAAATATCTCCAAGTTGCCAAGGTTGGGAAACACTGCTCTAGAGCCTTCAGGAAAGCTTCCTGAAGCCCTAGAATGCGAAAAACAGCACGACGGGCAAACCGGAAGACTGTTTTCCGAACTTCCAGTTAGCTCATTCTGCTGTTTTTTGCACTCCGGAGCTTCCCTAAAGCCTCCGGAGGGTAAAACGGCCTTCCCCAAATCCAAAAATCAGCTGGCTAATGCACACATGCATGCTGGAGCAGACATAGGGCAGTGTCTCGCGTGCCTTCTGATATGACTAAGTGTGCCACCTGTGCCAAGCATGCCATAGGTTCACATCACGGGTAGAGAGTCTCCTGCTTGAGCAGGGGGTTGGACTAGAAGACCTCCAGGGTCCCTTCATTCTCTGTTATTCTGTTGATCTTTCTGTTAAAAGTGTACAGTTCCACTTCAGAAATTTTAGGAATGTTGTATGGGCATTCTCAAAAAAAGAGGTTGCTCCTTGCCATCTCCTTTGGCTTCCATCCCTCTCCATAGAAACATAGAAGATTGACGGCAGAAAAAGACCTCATGGTGCATCTAGTCTGCCCTTATACGATTTCCTGCATTTTATCTTAGGATGGATATATGTTTATCCCAGGCATGTTTAAATTCAGTTACTGTGGATTTACCAACCACGTCTGCTGGAAATTTGTTACAAGCATCTACTATGCTTTCAGTACAATAATATTTTCTCACATTGCTTCTGATCTTTTCCCCCAACTAGCCTCAAATTATGCCTCCTTGTTCTTGTGTTCAGTTTCCTATTAAAAACACTTCCCTCCTGAACCTTATTTAACCCTTTATAACATATTTAAATGTTTCAATCATGTCCCCCATTTCCTTTATGTCCTCCAGACTATACAGATTGAGTTCATTAAGTCTTTCCTGATAAATTTTATGCTTAAGACCTTCCACCATTTTTGTAGCCCATCTTTGGGCCCGTTCAATTTTATCAATATCTTTTTGTAGGTAAGGTCTCCAGAACTTTTTAGTCTCTCCTATATCTCGTATTTCTTCTCTACTATATCCTCTATAACCTTCATTTTATATTATTGTGTATTGGACAAAATAAATAAATAAAATAAAAAAACTGAACACAGTATTCCAAATGTGGTCTCACCAGCGCTCTATACAGCGGGATCACAATCTTCCTCTTCCTGCTTGTTATACCTCTAGCTATGCAGCCAAGCATTCATCTCCATCTTACCTCTGTCTTTTTTCTGCGCAGAGGAGCACAGAAAATGAAAGAATATAAAGATAGTTTAATCAGACGAGGTAGGTAATCTGACAGGCACCAAGGGAAACATCAATAGGCATACTGGTACCCAGAGGTAGAACGTTGCCGATTCTGAAATAAAACCAAGAAATGAAATTGTATATGGTTCAGATCAGGGGTGGATTCCAACTTACCTCACTGTTGGTTTGCTTCCTCCTGCATCGTATGAACGTGCAGTAACAAAAAATCCAGAAAAAAAAGCTGAAAAAAGATGGCAACCACATGCACAGTACTGCAACTCAGCTTCTGCGCATGCTCAGAAGGGAAAAAAAATTAAACCCCTCCACAATTTTTTTTTAAAGGTGGATGCACCCACGGATTGGCACTGACCAATCTAGTTCAGTGATGAACCGAGGTGGTGCAGGAGGTAGAGTGCTGTGCTGCAGGCCACTGAAGCTGACTGTAGATCTCTAGGTTAGCAGTTCAAATCTCATCACCAGCTCAAGGTTGACTCAGCCTTCCATCCTTCTGAGGTGGGTAAAATGAGGACCCAGATTGTAAGGACAATATGCTGGCTCTGTTAAAAAGGGCTATTGCTAAGATGCTGTTATGCCCTTTGTTAAATAAAAAATGTTTGTTGTTGTTGTTGTTGTTGTTGTTATTATTATTATTATTATTATTATTATTATTATTATTATTATATGACATCATGACATAACTAGTGGGTCGTTACCAGGAAGAACCAATCTCTGGTTCAGATAAATGATTGCAACATCTAGAAAACAGGCATTTTGTAGAATTTCAGCTGCCCTTTTATATAACAAGTCTATACATTTCTCTTTGGTTTTCTTTCTTTAATAGGAGGCACTGTTGTTCTGTTTCTAATAATGATTTTTAAAAATGCTCAGTCAATATGGTCAGCAGAGACAGTGCAATTGCAATTTGAAACAGAATAGCAGACAATGTGGAGACACTAGTCCTGAGAAGAAGTGGTGGAAAAAACTAGAGCTAAGAATACCAAAAATTGAAGTAATGTAAGACATGTCAAAGACCAGGTAACAAAACAAGCTTTGCTGTGTCAGAGTGAAGAGAATGGGAACTCTTGTGTCTTTATAAGAGTTTATAAATCTAGGACTGAAGTGTAGAGGTGATTGATCAGTAATTTGACTAACCCAAGATGACAGCATAGGTATAAATTTGTATTTTTTTTCACCTTACTTTTTGTACGTTTTTCATGCTAAATCCACAATTATTATAACCAGGTTGTAGTAGATGGGGCTACTCACTGGAAAAAAAAATAGTAAATCATGCTAGACCTTTAAATAGCTGCTATTCTTCCTTAGTTTTTAATGGTGGAGAGGAAGCAGTGGTGGGCTCCTACGGGAATGGTCAGGTACGCAGTACCGGTAGCAAAATTTGGGTTTTTTTTCCTTTTTTTCCCTTCTGGGCTCTGGGTATGTTTTTCCTACCATGGTAAATGAGATTGAACGTGTATAATTTTAGAAAAGCTGTGTAGATAATCAGGGGTGAGCTACTGCCCGGATGGTGGGGAACTCAGTGGACACCCAATTTGCACTGAAAGATGTTGAAACAAAATGCATAAGCCACGCCCACAGTGTGCTAGTAAAAATTTTGGTAGCCCATCACTGAAAGGAAGTTTAAATAGTGAATACAAGTGCACTAGAGTGCCTTCTGTCCCCTGTCCTATTGCTCTCCTATATCTCCTATACCTTTCTTCTTTTCCTATATCTCTTCTTCTGTTCTTTCATTGATATGTTCTATTACTGTATCTTCTTTTCTATTCTTTCTTAGATATATTTTATTATGAGTATCTCCTCTATAACCTTCATAATGTATTTTACTATGTGTGTGTGCATATATGTATATATGTCACGTGTTTTTTTTTGCTGAATTTGAAAATTAAGGGAGACTGGGATAGATCTATTTCGGCCTTATTTTGGCCTCATCAGCTAGCCATACCCACTGGGACTTGAACCTGCAACCTTTGCCTTGTAAAGCAGAGAATTAACCTCTAGGCTACAGTATCCAATCCCTTCAGCTCTGCACCAGGGAAGGGTTACATATTTTTGTGTCGAATCACCCTGGTGTATTGAAGGAACATCACAGCTCCTATTTTTGCCTCTTGGCCCAACCCAGGGCCATTTCCAAGCAGTTAATTTTATTGATAGCCGACAATTCTATCTGTATGTGTCACACAAAATTAAGGGAGACTAGGATATATATATACCAGCTGGTACAGAGCTGGAGGAATCAAGGTCTGGTGGCTCAACTGCTAATTCTCTGCCTTACAAGGCAGAGGCTGCCAGATCGAATCCCAGTAAGGAAGGGTGTGGCTAGCTGATGAGGCCAGAACAAGGCCGAAATGGTACCATCCTAGTTTCCCTTAATTTTAAAATTTCAGCTAAAAACATTTGATACATACAGAATATAGTTGTCGGCTATGAATAAATTAACTGCCTTGAAATGGTCCTGGGTTGGGCCTAGAGGCAAAAAGGAGCTGTGACGTTCCTTCAATATACCAGGGTGATCCGACATAAAAAAAATATAGCCCCTCCCTGGTACAGAGCTGGAGGGATCAAGGTCTGGTGGCTCAACTGCTAATTCCCTGCCTTACAAGGCAGAGACTGCCAGATCGAATCCCAGTAAGGAAGGGTGTGGCTAGCTGATGAGGCCAGAACAAGGCCAAAATGGGACCATCCTAGTCTCCCTTAATTTACATATACATATATATGTACATGTATATGTATATGTATATGTATATGTATATGTATATGTATATGTACATGTATACCCACTAAAACTCTCATTGTGTATTGGACAAAATAAATAAATAAATAAATACATAAATAAAAATAAAATAAAATAAAATAAAATAAAATAAAAATTAATCCTTAGTACCATTGTTTTGGTATTCTCTATTGAGTTCCCATAAATTCACATTGTTCACCTCCCTAAATAGGGAGAATCCCTTGTTCTGAGTAGGAGGATCCATTTATGGCATAGAAACCACAGAGTTGGAAGGGATCTTGTAGGTCATCTAGTCAAACCCCCTGATTAGGCAGGAAACCCTACAACACCATTTCAGACAAATGGTTATCCATCATCTTCTTTAAAACATGCAGTGTTGGAGCAACCCACAACTTCTAGAGACAAGTTGTTCCACTGATTAATTGTTGTGTCAGGAAATTTCTCCTTAGTTCTAAGTTGCTTCTCTCCTTAATTAGCTTTTACCCATTGTTTCTTGTTCTACCCTCAGGTGCTTTGGAGAATAGCTTGACTCCCTTTGTGGCAACCCCTGAGATATTGGAACACTATCATGTCTCCCCTAGTCCTACTTTTCATTAAACTAGACATACCCAGTTCCTGCAACTGTTCTTCATATGTTTTAGCCTCCAGTCCCCTAATCATCTTTGTTGCTCTTCTCTGCACTTTTTCTAGAATGACAATAAATAAATAAATATTTATTTATTTACTTATTTACTTACTTATTTATTTATTTAATTTTTTATGTCGCCCTTCTCCTTAGACTCAGGGCGGCTTACAACATGTGAGCAATAGCACTTTTTAACAGAGCCAGCCTATTGCCCCCACAATCCGGTTCTTCATTTGAGCCACCTCAGAAGGCTGAGTCAACCTTGAGCCAGTGATGAGATTTGAACCGCTGACCTACAGATCTACAGTCAGCTTTAGTAGCCTGCATTACTGAACTCTACCTGCTGTGCCCCCTCGGCTCAAAACTTCCTTTTTGCATCGTGGCAACCAAAACTGAATGCAGTATTCCACGTGTGGCCTTACCAAGGCATTATAAAGTGGTATTAACACTTCAAGTGATCTTAATTCTATTCCTCTCTGTTTATGCAGCCTAGAACTGTATTGTCTTTTTTGGCGCTACTTTTTAGGTTTTTAAGGTGATGTCAATTTGTCACGGTTCAGGGTCAGTTAGAAAAATATACACCAGGTCTTTCTGATGCAGGACAGAAGTAATTGAAATATTTCACAAATGTCTTTATATGACGGGCCCCGTTTTGGCCGGCAGAGTGCTACAGGAGGCCATCTAGGCTGAAAATGGGGTGCAGAAGAAGATGCCTCATTTTGGTTGTTACTGGTACGGATAAGGAAAATATAAGCAATCATGATTGTTTTTCCATAGTTATGACTTTTGCAACGTTCCTGTGATCAGTAGCAGGTTCCTACTGGTACGGATAAGGATGCCACAGCAGTAGTAAAACTGGAGCTACATGCGGAGCTTCGGGTCTCTAGTGTGCACACATGTGCGTCCCAGTGTGATTTTGCTTCCTGCACATGCGCAGAAGCAAAATCTTGCTGAGACATGCGCACACACCAGAGACCCAAAGTTGCGTTCGCAGTGCACCAGGGGCAGCAGTAGCTTTCCTGTGAACATCTGATCAAAATTCAGATGCTTGGCAACTGGTTCATATTCATGACCGTTGCAGTGGATGTCAGATTAATTTAACAGCCAGGTAATTGGAGATGAAGGTTCGTTCTCTGAGCTTGGAGAACAAACCTGCACCCTCAGCCTACACTTAAGCTACAGACATTTGCCACTATTGGAAAACCAGGTTAGTCAGTTGCAGTCATTCACTTAACAACTGTGGCAAGAAATGTTGTAAAAAAAGGGGGGGGACTCACTTAACAAATTCTCACTTAAAAATATAAATTTTGGGTTCAATTATGGTCATAAGTCAAGGACTACCTGTGCTTCCAAGGTAGAGTTCTTGGAGCACTTCCAAGGTACTTCTAACACGCTAGTGCATTCATGTTCATTAATTGAATTTCACTATTTAGGAAAGTGATGGCAAACCTGTTTTCCCTTGGGTGCCGAAAGAGCATGGGTGTGCGCTACTGTGCATGCACGAGTGTGCACGCCCATAATTCAATGCCTGGGGAGGGTGACAACAGCTTCTCTCATCACCTGGAGGCCCTCTGGAGGCTGGAAACAGACTGTTTCCCAACTTCTGGTGGGCCCAATAGGCTCATGTTTTGACCTCCCCAGGCTCCAAAGACTTCCCTGGAGCCAGGGGAGGGTAAAAACATCCTCCCCCATTCCTCTAGGGCAGGGGTGGGCAAAGTTGTCTCTTATATGGCTAGAGGACCTCAATTCCCAGAATTCCTCAGCCAATCATGCTAGCTCAGGAATTCTGGGAGTTGAAGTCCACATGTCATAGAAGAGCCAACTTTGCCTACCCCTGCCCTAGGGCAATAGCTCGTGTGCTTGCAGATATAGCTTCGCATGCCACCTGTGGCAACCATGCCATAGTTTTGCCATCACTGATTTAGGATGTTGTATAATCACAAAGTTTTTCTTTCTTAGTTTAAAAAAAAACCAGACTCAGACACATATTTCTAGATAATTTTTGCTACTGTAGTTGGAGAGCAAAGTGTTCTTCAGTCTATTATACAGTATTTGAATTCACACTCACACACACACATACACAAAATCTGCAGTGTTTGTATAGGAGCACCTTTCACTGACCATTCCAGTGGCTTAAGAAACTAGTGATTTAAAAAGAACGCAGAGACAGTTAAGTGGCGTTTGCTGCTGGTCTGAGGGAGGAGAAAGTTGAGGCTGTAGTTTCGGTTCCTCTTTTCAATATTTAAAGGAGCCTTGGAGGAATGGGACAGAAGGCCTTCTGCATGTGTGGCCAGAGTTAGAGGATTAAAAGAGTTCCAGATGAAGCATCTGTCCCTCAATATGGCTTCTTTTCAGGGCTGCTGCGTCATATTCCAGAGAGCGTAATACTTTTTGCTTCGTTTTCGCAATGCGGAGAATGTCAGCTCCAGAAGTTTAATCTCAAGACACCGTGTTGGTAACAATTCTAAATGTAGCTTTAAGTAAACGGCAGTCCTTTGAAAAAGAGGCAAAGGTTTCAGCTTGTCCTGGCAAGAATGCTTCACCGGTTCTCGGGGAAAAGATCGAGCAGCTTCGGGAAAAGACGAAGGAGCAACCAGTAGGGCAGGGGGAACGTTTTGAGGGCCGCTTCCATGGGAAGAGTTCAGACCCTTGTGTGCCGGCAGGTTCGCGAAGGTCCTGGGGCGGAAGCAGCTGCAGACGTCGATGGCGATTCCTCATACGTCGTGTCTCCCTGCTCTTCCTTATGAAGGCCAAGGTTGATGTGAGTCTGCAGAGCGGCGGGGGTCAGCCATTCCTTGGGGAGGCAGCTTTGCAGGAAAGGAATGCAGGAGCTAAAGTAGGCCAGGCGGTTCACCCAGCGTGGGATTTCCTTCCCGCATAGGATCTGAGGAACGAGAGGGAAACAGACACACACGCAAAACAATTATTGTTCCGTTTGCAGATAATTTGCCATCTTTTTTTTACCTCTGGCAATAGAAAAGAAAATTCATGGCCTTGACCATGAGGCATAGAAGCAAGAAAAAAAGAATCCAATAAAATTTACCAACCAATAATTGGATGGGGCGGTGGGCAGGGAGCAAGGTGACCTTTCAACCAGTTAGCCGACATAGTTTAATCTACTGCAGTGGTTCCCAACATGGGGCCCGTGCCCCACAGGGAGGCAATTTGATTTTTAACGGGGGGGGGGGGCAATTGGAACTTTGTTTAAACCAAGTTAATGGCTTTTTAGGCTTCCTCTGCGCAAGTTCACTTTTTGAATAAGAAGAATTATATATCACTGGTGGGAGAAGGGCTCAAGATTTCAGGGATGCTTAGGTGGGGCCTGACCAAAAAAAGGTTGGGAATTATTGATCTACTGTATTTTTCGGAGTATAAGACACACCTTTTTCCTCCCAAAAAGAGGCTGAAAATTCAGGTGCAGCTTATACTCAATGTAGCTTTTTTCAAAGTTTTTTTTTCCAGCCCTAACTAGGTGCTAATGATCTTCCCAGCTCTTACCTTACAGGTTATTTCATTGTTACTCTTTGGGAAGAATGTTTTCCAAGCCCTAAGTCTTTGCAGTGTTTTTTTCATTGCTCTAATTTGCTCTGAATGTTTCTTTCCAGCCCTAACCAGTTGCCCTTACCCGCTTGCAAACTCTTTCATTGTTACTCTCTGCCAATAATGTTTTCCAAGCCCTAAGTCTTTGTGGGTTTTTTTCATTGCTCTACTTGCTCCAGATGTTTTTATTCCAGCCCCAACCAGATGCTAACAATGTTCCCAGTTTTTACCGGCTTGCAAACTCTTTCTTTGTTACTCTCTCTGAATAAGGCTTTTTTAAAAGCCTTAACCAGGGGTTAAAATAATGTGCTGAAGCTGACCAGACTAAGGATGCTAGCCAGATGAATATCTGGTAAGCAGATTCTTTTCCCTATTTTCCTCCCTAAAAACTAAGGTGCATCTTATTGTTGTGGTTAGCTCTGGCCCAGCTCCTGCCCCAAGGACTGTGGATGTGGGGGAGACATCCACATGCTGCAGGCCTGTTTTGCCCCCGGTGGAATCTGCTGATGAAGGCTCCTCTGACCAAGAAGACATGAGTGACAGGGAGGAGGAGAGTGTGGCAGACAGCTCAGAAGGAGATCAATTATCTAGCTCCTCCTTGGATTCAGAACAAGAGTTAATGATACAGCCACCCATGCGGAGAGCGATGCATAGGCAACAACAACTGAGAGATTATTATCAAAGAAAATGAGGCCACCTGTGGTTGGGTGGGGCTGTGGTAATTAGTGAGGCTGCTATAAATAGCAGCCTGTGGGTTTGGCCATTGTGGAGGATTATCTGATCGTTGTGTTTCGTGACTGCTTTACTGACTTTGACCTTTTGTGTGCTGATTTTCCCCCGCTTTGAAACTAAACCAGAGCAAAGTGTGTTTCACTTTGTGAAAGAAGAAGGACTGTGAATTGCCTCACAGCTGCAAGCTAAGTATCACAGAACTGATAAGGGACTTGTACAAATTACCAGTTTGTTTGGAGACGAGTGCTCTTTGCTATACCAAAAGAGGGCTTGGATTAAGTGAATTTTCATTATAAAGAACATTGTTTTGAATTTTCAAACGTGTGTGTGTCTGAAATTGTATCTGTGCATTTTTGGGAGTATTCTACCAGAGAGCTTGACAGAACACTTATACTCCAGTGCATCTTATACTCTGAAAAATACGGTATGTTTAATCCTTACACTGAAGAATCTTGAGAGTTAAAAATTACTCGTACCATTGATTTATGAATGTTACTATTCTTCAGACCTTACAATTACGCTGAAAATGGGGTTGCCTGTGGGAAGGGGTACTCTGCTGTGAACTTCCCTGCAGAGAAAAACAGAAGCTTACAGGAATCAATAACATCTGGAGAAAATGGCAGGATACCATGTAGTTTATTCTGCAGGCACATTCCAGAAATAGAGCAATTTTCTTCCTGCGGTGCTAAGATGATGTGATGAATGTGATGAACGTGAGTCCTGCATTGCATACCAGGAAATCTTATTCTACGGTGTGCACTGAAAGATTTAAATGAGTACTTGATTTCCTTCCAAAAGCACTTGGCCAGGAGCTTTCTGTGGTCACATGGTTTCCGGTTTTAGGATCGTCTAAAAAAATAAAAAATAAAAACCCAACCCAACAACAATAACCTCATCTAAGCTCTCTAATTGTCCTTTTGGGTCTTCCCTCCTCTTACACCGAAGCACAGCACGAACATGATGCTTTTTGCTTTGTTTTCTTCCAGGTCATCAGGTTGTCTCCATTTCATCCCCAGTTCATGCCTGAAGCTACTTAAAGTTGTTGCAGACTGATCTGGTGTTACTGTGGTGTTTTCTCTTTTAAGTAAGCAACAGGTTCCACCAGGGGTTTTGTTGTTGTGGATGAAATCTGCATCACGTTATGGTGCACTCTGATGATCCTGAAGAGATGTGATGAAGCCAGGATCTTTTGGGCACTTTAGTCGGTACAAGTATGCCCCTTCTCCTCTGGCCCCTACATAGTAACTTACATGGCATTGAAACAGATTACCGTATTTTTTGGTGTATAAGATGCACCTTTTTACCTCAAAAAGTTGCGTCAAAAATGGGTGTGTCTTATACACCGGATGTGGGGCGAGGATCAGCAGCCACGGGGGCTGTTCCCAAGGCCACCCAGAAATCATTGGCTAGAGGCCAGCAGCTCGACCCCAGGAATGAGTGGGGCATGTGGCAGCAGCTTTGGAGAAGTGGGCGGGCATCACCTCAATGCATCCAATTGGTGGAGGAGCCCATGGGGCAGCTTCGATCATCCAATGGGATGGGGCTCAGCTCCATCAGCCCCCCCACCCCAATCTCTCACCTTTGGGGGCCCTTTGGGAGGGTGCAGCGATCAGCGAAGGCACTCGAAGCAAAGCTTCCTCCGCTCAGGAATTCTGCAGCTGGCGCCTTCTGCTTGGAGCTTCACTGACTGCTGCACCCTCCGAAAGGCACCCCCAAAGGTGGGAAATTAGGGTGGGGGCTGATGGAGCCGAGCCCCATCCTGCTGGATGATCGAAGCTGCCCCGCAGGCTCCTCCACTGGCTCGATATGTTGAGGGGACACCCACCTGCTTCTTGGAAGCTGCTGCCGTGCACCCCATCTCAACTGCCTGGCAGCAGGCTTTCTGGGCATTCCTCCCAGGGTCCCTGCCGGCACTGCCCCAGCTGTGGCGGCAGCTGTCCTCAAGGACCACTGCGAAGACTCTCCCTGTAGAGGGCGGGCTCATTCAGGCTCCCTAGCGCCGCCGCTTCTTCCATGGAAAGGCAGCAAAGGGGAAAATAAGCCTGTCCCCCGCAGTTGCCTTTTCATGGTGGCAGCAGCAGAGGCGGCGCTCGGGAGACTGAACGAGCCCGTATCCCAGGACCTGCCAGAGAAGAAAACAAGGGAACTTCTGGTGGGCCCAGTAGGTTCATGTTTCGCCCTCTCCAGGCTCCAAAGGCTTTCCTGAAGCCAGTGGAGGGTAAAAATGCTCTCCCGCATCCCCCCGGAGGCTCTTTGGAAGACAAAAGCGCCTTCCCAGAGCCTCTGTGTGAGTTAAAAATCAGCTGGCCAGCACTCATATGCACGACAGTTGAGCTGGGCTGGGGCAACAGTTCGCGTGCCAGGAGATATGGCTCTGTGTGCCCCCTGTGCCCCCTGTGCCATAGGTTCGCCATCACTGGATTAGTCCAATATATGAGCCCAGCCAATTCTTTCCCGAATTCTGCTTATGATGTGTATTTTGGCAAAGGGACAGGAAACAATATGATCCCTTTAGATGGTTTTTTTTTCTGACCCTGTTTTTTGTTTTGTTTTATTATTTCCTTAGTGCATTGCACTTTTTAAAAACAATTATTAATCATATGCACCACCCTCAGACCATTGCCAAGCAGGCAGCTATAGAAATCAATCACTTAATCTACTTTACAATGCCCAGAATGGAAACCATGGTGCCAATCTCTTAAAGAAAAAGTTTTGTCACTTAGAGAACACTGCTTTCCATAAATCAATCAAATCAAACAGAGCAAGCAAAAAAAAAAAGCCACAAAAAAGCCCAAGTGCCTTCCAGTAATAGCACTTGATTCTTCCACTGATGTGTAATAATTTCCAGCTTAATGTACATTTATTTAGCTCCTTTCAAAAGCTAGGGAAAGAGAGAGGGAGGGAGAAAAGGTACAGCAAATGAAAAAAATGCCTTGAGATTCTTAATTCTGCCTAATTCTATCGCACAGTCTTTTGGGGTGGGGAGAAAGCCACATGACCCGCCTACACAGCCCAATTCTCCATTGCAAAGGAAATTTGAATACGTCTCAGTAATCTGACCTCTGAAACCGCAGTTTCCTTGCAGTCATTTGTAAGGAAGCAATCAACCTGCTTTTCCATGGCAAAATGCCGCTGTGGAATAGGCATTGTGCACCTTCTGGGGAAAAGAAAATTAACCCTTTCCTTCTTGCCACTTGATTTCCTCTTAAGTTCCCTTTGATGTCTGCTAGTCTTATAAACCCAGATCTCGTCTTGCACTGTATGTCTGTATCCTCAGTCAGCAGGGGATTGCGACTGGATACCTGTAGAAATTATTTGGGGCAGTGGAGGGGAGAGAATGAGGCATCTGCTCCACTTTCAGAGAAAGCAAGTTTTCCAGCTGTGGTCCTAGAGACCATCCAGCAGGTCAAAATGACTGATCAGGCTTTTTCCCCTTTTCCATTCTCATTATGTAAAAAAAATAATAAATGCACAGCTATTCCACGATGGTCCAGAGACACATAAATAACTCAGGAAATGGGAAAGTGCTACAAAAAAATTGCAGTTGGTGACCTTTTCTGTGACACTTCATTTAGATGGTACCTACAAATATCAAAGAGATAAGTCAAGAGAAATGAGATGTGGGGTTCCCCTCCCCCTCGGCTTCCTTTTCTTTTTTTTAAAGAGGAAAGTATCCAATCCTTACCTGATAAGCCCTACTTAATAATTTCAAGGCTCAAGAAAAGCAAATGAATGCCATCCAATCATTTTGTTCCTAATCCTTCGTCTTAGGAACACATCAACCAAGACAATAATTGTCTGTAGCAAGAATAGGATTGATGTGTCAATTGTGTTTGCCTGTGGGTACCAAACGGCACAGGGGACATATCCAGTGAGCCTCTTATCCTCTCTAGCTGGACAGCTGCCAGCACTAACCACTAAAAGATACACTTTCTTTCTTTTTGTTCATGTTCGGTGATAAAAAAACGAGGAAGGCAGACAAAATATTAGGAAACATGAGAAGATTCTAAAGCAGTATTTCCCAACGTTGGCAACTTGAATATATTTGGACTTCAACTCCCAGAATTCTGGGATTTGAAGTCCAAATGTCTTCAAGTTGCCAAGGTTGGGAAACACTGTTCTAAATAATAAAAAGCAATATGTGGAATCACCATTATTTCCCTACATGAATAAATAAAGCAGGATAATTGCCCAGAACAACTTTGGGATCTGAATTGCACATCCTCTTTTGGATAGAAAGCCTGTAAGAAAATATCAGGGTAAGAAACTTGGAGTGTAAAAAATTCATCCTGGATTCTTAACAAACAGAGACTGTAGATATTAACAGGGCAGATGTGATGGTATCAGTTGTGTTATGATAAGGGATTCAGCCATAGCAATCTAATCATAGTGGAAGTTGTTTTGGCTCACAAACTGCCGGAGGATTATAAAGTAATACCCAGAGAAAGAATAAAAGGTGAGTCCACCTCTGCCAGAGCAGCTGAGAAGTGATTGCAATTCTTGTGCATGAGATGATAAGCATTGCCCTTGTACTCTTTGCCCAGTTCCTCCATGATTTTGTCCACATCTTCTTCAGTGAAGTCTGTGGTGCCCAAGGCAATGGATTCCCTAGTTGGAAAAGAAAAGAAAAGTCAAGCGACAAGGAATGGGCAGTCAGAGAGACAAGACACCAGTTGTGCTTTGAAAGGGAATCCTTGGGGTGAATTAAAATAGCCCAGTTTCTTGTTCAGACTTCTACATCAGACTAAAAGAAGATCCTTCTGTTCAAGGAATTGGATTAACTTTGAAGAGTGAGTCTTTTAAAGCAGTAGCATCTTTTTTTCAGGCTTCTTTAATCAAAAGCAGAAATGAATCGCTTCATCCAAATCTTTTTTCAAATTGCACCAGGGGTGGGTTCCACTTACCTTTGCCACCAGTTCACATAACGTGACATTTTGTGCCCGTGCGCATCCACCCATAGGATTTCACTTCCGCGCATGCTCAGATGATGGATTCTGCCCGAAACACAGCTGAGGAGCTAATCAGCTGTGCTTCAGGCAAAGAAATAAAGGTCAGTAATAACCCGGGGGTAGGCGGGAGGGCTTTTTTCAAAGCACAGAACAAAGAGAAGCCATCCAAATACAGGAAAATCAACCGAAAATTCAGGAAAAAAAAGATGGCAGCAATCATGGACTGGCACAGACAGGTCGCTAACAGTTCGGGCCATCTGGTCTGAACTGGGAGGAAACCACCCCTGAACTGCACAATGCATGCACACACACAAACACACACACACAAACACACACACACCTCAGTCTGTTTATCTGCCTGTTCTATCTCCTGTTTAATGAAGCCTTCAGTGAAGCAATACTATGCATTTAGATATCCTGTTAGATTAATTCACCATAGCATTCGCTTTAAATTCCCAAATAACTGAAAGCCATTGCTCTATTTTGTCTATTTTTATATCCCTTTAAACAAATAGCAACATATGGGGTGTAAATAGTACCACTATAATCATTTAGTATTTACATAGCATCTAATGTCTGCACTGACTATTTTAATACAGAATCTACATTCTCTTGGGGAAAAAATTATCCATGTCCCCTTCTGCCTCCCAGCAAATTCCTATTCAGAGTCTCAGCTATATGGAGAACAGCCAGCCAGCAAGGAACCTAATCCTATTGGGAGTTGTCTGGAACCCACCCGTGCTGGATTTTTGGCAAGGCCATTCTTTGAGATTCTCGCTACTGAGATTCAAATTTGTCTGTTGGCAAATGTTTCTTCCCCCACCCCAAAGCATCAATCATGGCAAGTGCCTTTCACATGGGTTGCGTCAAGTATTTTTATACCATCCTGGAAAGATAATTCTATGGCACATTGCTGATCTGTGCTGTTTCTGCAGCTTTGACTACTGCACAGCCCACAGCCCTTTCTGGAGTCATCATTCACGCTCCCGTTAGTCACAGCTGAATTACAGCAAGGTGCTCTACTCTGGGCTGCCTTTGAACATGATCAACAGTGGGAGTAAAATGCAGTGCATGGGAGTCGCTTTGGGGATATTGGCTCCTGATTTCAGGGGCCGCGTTTGTTGTCAAGATGTTTTATGAGCAAAATTCCAGATGATGCTTTTGACCAAGAAAGTCCTATGTGACTTCTGTCCAAGTAACCTTTGACACCATCTTCTCCAGAGAGAATCTATCATCTTTTACAATCATCTGAATTTTAGCACCAGACGTGCCCGAATTATGTTTGTTGGTATGGATGTTTGTTAGATTGGTTTGGGGGCGGGAATGTTTCCAATTGGGTTTCTTAGGGTCTTGGGGTTTTATTTATTGCTGTTATTATTTTTATTATCATTAGACTTGTATGCCACCCTTCTCTGAAGACTCAAGATGGCTCACAGGGTACAATACAAAACAATGTGTATACAAATCTAATTAAATAATAATAATAATAATAATAATAATAATAATAATAATAATAATTTATTAGATTTGCATGCCGCCCCTCTCCAAAGACTCAGGGTGGCTCACAGCAACAATAAAACAATGCAGAAAAAACTCTAATAATTAAAACTGTAGCTAAAACCCATTTTCTTAAAAACAATCGAGGCAACTACACAATCATACCCACTCATAACTTTAATGGTCAGAAAGGAGGATACATTAGTTGCCCCGTGCCTGGCGACATAGATAGGTCTTCAAGCTCTTGTGAAAGGCGAGGAGGGAGTGGTTCGAATCTCCGGGGGGAGTTGATTCCAGAGGGCCAGGGCCACCACAGAGAAGGCTCTTTCCCTAGGCCCCGCCAGACGACATTGTTTGGTCGACGGGACCTGGAGAAGGCCAATTCTGTGGGACCTGATCGACCACGGCAGAAGGCGGTCCCATAAGTTAATTAAAATGATAAGCTAAGATCCCACTATATTAAAAGCAGTCAATCAACTCAGTCACAACCACACATCACATTTAATAGTTGGGGGGACATGATCTAGTTATGCCTGGCGACATAAGTGAGTCTCTTGTGAAAGAGCTGTTTGACTTCTTTTTTTATTACTGTATCGTTGTATTGTTTTTATTGTTGTGAGCCGCCCTGAGTCCTACGGGATTGGGCGGCATATAGAAGTTGAATAAATAATTAAATAATTAAATTAAATCTTGTGCCTTCCGCTTCAAATATTAAATGGGTGGCTTTTTTCTGTAACTCCTCTCGCTCTTTGGTGGTGTTATCAGTGGAGGGTTTCTACTAGTGTGGTAGGTGACTCCGCACCACTAGTGGCCGCCAGATCACACAATTTGCAAGTGGCCACTCTGGTTCCAGTCCGCTGGACAGTGCCATCTTTTTTCTTGAATTTTTTTGGCTTTTTTGCTTTTTGCACATGCACGGAAGCAAAAAAAACGTTGAAATCGCATGTGCACAAGCGCCCCCTCACAAGATTTTGGCGTGTTTTTGCTTCCTGCATGGAAGCAAAATCACACGCATGCACAGGCGTGCCCAAATGAAGAAGGTGTGTGTGCAGAACACCGGTTTGCAAAATAAGTGCAACCCGCCACTGGGTGTTACGCTCAGGGATGGGCTACTGCCCGGATGGGGGGAACGCAGTGGGGTAGCAAAAATGGAGCTCCACCCCAGAGCGCCCAATTTGCACTGAAATATGTTGAAAGAAAATGCAGGGTGTCCTGCAAAAGTCACCCCCACGGTATGGTAGTAAAAATTTTGGTAGCCCTTCACTGGTTATGCTTTTTGCAAAGTGATGTGATGCTCTTCGCTAGCAACAGAACAATGGAGATTGTTGCCTGTTTAGGCTTTGGGATATTTTGCTCAGCTGTTTTCCCAAGGCTTCTTTTCAAACCTAATTAATTCTTATTGTTAAATTTCTTTCAGTTCTAGATCTTAAATCTTTCTTTCTTTATTAAGTTGTGTGCTGCCCGTCTTGTCTAGAAGCAACTCAGAAATAAATCTTAATTTGGTTTAATTGTTTTACTGTCGAAATTGATGGCTGATTATTTATTTTTTTTACATGAGCCACCCAAAGTTTGCTGAAGGGGGCAAGTCATAAATTATCAAGGAAATAAATCCATCCATATCAGTACTTTTTTCAACAGTGGCATTTTTGAGCAAATCTATTCCAATGTCGGTGTTGAGTATGAGATACACTTTATGTCGTTCTTGTTCCCTTATTTCAAAAACAATGTTATGTACCATTATTTATGTCGCAAAGAGTTCGTTCAGAGTGGTTAGTCCTGGATTTTGTATCTTTCTTTGCCCTGTGTTCTTGCCACTGACCTCTGTTTGGCTAGCAAAGCAAGCAAGCAAAGCAGAACAATTAGAGAAAGGCTTTGTGTGACAGCTAGCAGCTGATCCCCAGCTTGCTTTTTCTAGAAATTCCCTTCCCCCTTGAAATGTGTTTCTCCCCCTCTTCCGAGGTTCTTCAGGCACATCATACATTATTTATTTCAAAAGTTTCCAATATTAAGACTGAACTCTGTTGCCTCCCTCGGTTTGCTCTAAATGGGTTAGATCAGTGGATCAACGGCCTCCGTATTCAAACATTTGTTTGTCTCTTCAGATTCCTCATTTTTCTCGGTGATTTCATTTACTGTAGTTCAGCTTCCAATATGCTGACAGCTGCAGGGAGTTTTCTGCAATTCTTCCACATAAGAGAGACCAGGGTGGAGGATAACTGACCCTGAATCTAATGTGGTTTCTCCTGGTGACAAAGAAGCAATCTGGTAAGTCACGGGATGGACTGCATTTGTACAGTCCAGAGCATATCCTAGTAACACAAGGTGCGATTGTTGACTCAGCCTTTCATCCTTCCGAGGTAGGTAAAATGAGGAGCCATATTGTTGGGGGCAAAACGTTTACATTTAACCAATATAACAACTACCTACAATACTATCATATAACTCTTATTACATCCACCACTGCAACCACTAAGCTCTAACCACTAACTACAAACCACCCAACACAAACCACTCTATAACAATCCACTGTAACAAACCACTCCCATGCAAGGGTGTTACTCTTATTATATAGGTTACAGCCAATCAGATTGCAGCACATTTAGCAAACCCACGATTACATGCTGATTATGGCTTACATCAGCCTTTCCCATGATTTCAAATCATTTACTTGCATTGTAATATAAATAAGCTTATGCAGACTTTGTAAACCACTTAGAGAAGGCTGTAAAAGCACTATGAAGCGGTATATATGTCTATGTGCTATTGCTATTCACCACAGCGGTTTAAATGTGGGGGGAAGATGAATCTTGGGGGGGAGAGAGCATGTGAGAACTATATTCATGTGTTCTTATGCTTTTTGACTCAATAACTTACCATGGCTCTGAATTAAAAATGCCCGAACTGGTAGAGTCATTCAATGAATGGAGATAGCAAAGGGTGGGGTTTTTTGCCCTTTGGTTACAAATGCATGTTATAGATCAGTGATGGCAAACCTTTTTTTCCTCAGGTGTTGAAAACATTTGTGCACATGCTATTGCATATGCGTGAGTGCCCACACACATAATTCAATGTCTGGGGAGGGCAAAAATGGCTTCCCTTGACCCCCAGGCTCTCTGGAGACTGGAAATGCTCCATTTCCTGAATTCCGGTGGGCCCAGTAGGCCTGTTTTTCACCCTTCCCAGGCTCCAGAGGATTCCCTAGAGCCAAGGGAGAGTGAAAATGCCCTCCACCATCCCTGAGGCCCTCCGGAAGCTGAAAACACCCTCCCAGAGCCTCCACATGAGCTGAAAATCAGCTGGCTGGCATGGACATGTGCGCTCAAGCTAGGCTAGGGCAACAGTTTGCATGCCAGCGTGTGCCTGCATGGCTGCATGTGCCACCTGTGGCACGTGTGCCATAGATTCACCATCACTGTTATAGATGCATTTCTACATTACTATGCATCTCTTAGCATTGCATATAGTGAGTACATTCTTAACCAGCCATAAACATCACACAGTAACTCTCATTTTATCACTATAATAATCTCATAAAGGAGGTTGAGGGACAGAGACTGCTCTAAGGATTCAAAACAGGATTCAAAACAGGAAAAGAGTAAAAGTTGCCTTCCTTACACCAACGTTTCCACATTTGATGTCAACAAAATATGGTCCCATTACCGAAGCCACCAGGGCAATTCACTGTATTGACTGGGGATGTTAGCTCAAACACATGGTAGACACCAGGTTGGAAGAAGATGTTGCACTGCAGGATAGGACAGGTTTTAACCCTCCCAAACCTACAACCTGCATTGTTTCAAATAGAGTGGGGGGTGCGGGAGACCATTTAATTGAAAAGGGCTGCTCTTAGTCTGGGGAATGAAGCTGGGAGCATATTCATTTGAGCAAGATGGAGTTCAGCTCTTTGTTTGCTACCTGTGATGGATTTCTTTTAAGAGTTATATTACAGTTATTTTCTGTTTCTCCCCTTAGTGTGAGAAATTTTGCTGGCAGTTTTCAAGTTCCATGGTCAGAAGCACCTCTCAAGAGTACAAAATGAGATCATGTCCATGGTTATTTCGTATTGTACTATAAAATTAAGGTACATTACATTGGCATCCTTCGGTCTCGAATGACCATGGTATCATGCTCGGGACTCTCCAGAGCACGAAGTCTGGGTAGGTTAGTGTGGAAGATAGACTGTTACCCAAGCAGTAGATCCCCCCTCTGCAGTCTTTGAAATATTCCAGTGGAATGGCAAAGGCCAATACAATTGGTTCCAACTACATCACAGGAGTTAGCAGAAAGTGGCTATACAAAGTCATGAACTGCTTCCAGGACTCAGGCTATGGATTTTGCCTCAAGGATTACTCCTGAATCCTTTTCCAATGCTGAATATAGCTACAAGGCAATGGAGGTTGCAGTCAGTTTCCCTTCTCCTAGTGGTTGACCAGAGCATCTTTCATCTCTTACTGTGCTCTTAGTGTACCACATCACTTGCAGAGACCACCTTCATGACTGTTGACCTATTCTAATAGGTTTCATCTGCTCAGTCCACTGGAATCTGTCTTCATATGCTCAGGATAGACAAGTACCTATCTTACTGAAGGTCAATGACCCATCGGCTACTCTCAGCATGGTTTGGTTAGCCTGTCAAAGCTGTTGCCTGGGACGTGTCCGCTGTGCATGCTACAGCTGCTAGCAGTAAAGGGCAGCCATTTGCGGCCCTACTGGGATGCTCGGCAGGGGGCATGGGGGGGCATATGTGCAGGCACCCATCCTTCATATTCTGCGCATACGCAGAGTCATGGGCCAAAGCTGCCCCACCTGGGAGCCACCAGCACAGGGGTAGGCTGCTAGCCAGAATGCTAAATTGGGCTCACTGCCAGGGCTCATGTGTGCTAGTGGGGCCAGTGCGCTTTTGCTTCTACAGCTGTGGAGGTAGCAAAATCACACATGGAGCCGCAGTATGCCCGTGTTCCGGCAAGGGTTTTTTGCTTCCGTGCATGCTGTGTGCACAGCTTCATTTCTGCCGTGTTCTATGCCATCCCCCTTGCTGCCCAACCCTGGCTATTAGGAACCACAGGTGAGAGCTGAGTGACAGGTGGGGACAGGGGAACCAAAGGTGAACAAGCTGCCCTAAAAGGTCCCTTAAATGAGCTTGCATAAAAGGACACAACATGCCCCTACACCAGAGGTGCTACCCCTCCCTCAGCACTCCATATGTATATGTAGGGTAACAACCCTACACACACATATATGTGTGTGTGTGTGTGTTGTGGTTGGCTCTGAACCAATTCCTGCTCCGAGGACTGTCGGGGTTGGTTTGGGAGAATCCTCACGTTATCAGAGACCGGTTTTACTGCCAACAGCTTCGGACAGTGAAGCTCCTGTGTCAAGGACAGGTTCTGGGAGTGAAGCAGGATCAGAGGATGAGGTAATTACAGGCAGCCCATTAGCTAATTACCCCATTAGTGAGTCATCATCATCGTCATTAGACTCGGAAGAAAAGGGACTCATAGATGCTCGCAGGCGGAGGTGTATGACGAGGCAACAACTGCAAGTATTATAGAAAATAAGGGGAAACCCCTGTGGCTGGGGCATTTAGGCTGATGAATTGCCAGCGTGGTTGGGAGCGTGCATGGGAAATTATCCGTTTGGTGAGAGACAAATGCTGCTTGCTTTTGAACTGCTTCATGATTTACAAGGACATTTTTGAACAATTCGCAGTTAAGTACAGTGTGAGGACTCTTGAAAGGGGGTGGCTGTGACGTCTTCACAGCTGCCTTTTATCTGCTTTGCTTTTGTTTTTGCTTTTCACAGCATTCCAGGCTCGTGGTTTGTGGGAGAGCACTTTGGCTGATTTAAAGTGCGTATGTACAATATTTTTCTGTTGATAAACCGGCTCTTTGTTTATTTTACCATAGTGTGTGTTTGAATTTGGACTTAATTGGGGCTTGTACATGAAGCCCGGCATAACAATATGTACACACATACACCACCACCAACAACAACAACAACAACAACCCTACTTGTGTATATGCTGATTTTTCACCTGCTTCCTTGGTTCTCAGAAGGAATCAAAGAAAGGAAAGCTTTGGGAAAGGAAGCAGAAACTGGGACAATGCCCTGCGGGTGGCCAATCCAGAGAAAGGGTGGAAGAGCTCTTACTTGAATTTAAAGGTCTCTCCAAGCTCCACCGCACTGCCTGGTGTGATCTCAAAAATCCCACTGAAAGGATAGGGATGTCCTCCATAGGCAAACTCTAGCAAGAAAAGAAAAAAAGACTGTAATTAAGAATGTAAGAGCAGCATCTGTGGTGGGGCTCTGGCTCAAGTTAAGATAGCGTACAGGGTGACACTTTTCCATCTGCAGTTACATAATTTGCTTCTCTTCCTTCTTCAAAGAGACTGGACCAGGATTGCTACCATGGTGGTAGCGGACTGCATACCGGTAGCAGCCGCCAGATTGCGCAATTTGCACGCGACTGCTCCAGTGGCAGGCCTATGGGCGCCGCCATCTTTTTTCGTATTTATTGCTTTGTGTGCACGTGCAGAAGCAAAATCTTGTGAGGGGACACGCCGATAGAGATTTGGGCAATTTGTTTGCTTCTGTGCATGCTCAGAAGCAAAAATATCACCAAATTTATATGCGCGCACATGACCCCTCCTGAGATTTCAGCAAGTTTTTGCTTCCTGCACAAGCACGCAACACAACCAAACTGTGTGTGCAGTGCGCCAGTAGCTGCAACAGTAACAATCCGCCCCTGGAGTAAACGTTTTTCTGTCAGTTGTGATCATTGGCCAGCATGGCTATACGCCAAAGATGCACAGGATCAGTGATGGGTAGCAAAATTTGGAGTTCCACCCCAGAGCAACCAATTTGCACTGAAAGATGTTGAAACAAAATGCATAAGCCACGCCCACAGTGTGGTAGTAAAAAGTTTGGTAGCCCATCACTGCACAGGACACTGTTACTTCCCACCCACATGTTACCTGTTGGCTTGTCTCAGTTAGCTATGCTGTGAAACTTTCGACAATACCGAGCAGAGAATTTTAACAGAGCATGGATGTGTGATAAAGCCAAGACACAGACGTAGTTAAATAAGTATTATTTACATATAAACAAAATATAAACAATCCTGAATAAGCACGAAGCAAATACAGAATAATACGCACTGAGCAATTACAAGATTAGAGCACAAAGCAAAACACAACATAGATAAAGCACGAAGCTAATACAAGCACAAAGCTAATACAAGCACGAAGCTAATACAAGCACAACTCCCCCATCTCAGGCAAAAGTAAAGTAAAAAGGAAGTGACTGGGCAGAATCATGAGCCTTTATAGCTTCAATGACGACATAGCCTTGAACATTAACTCTTCAAGTAAATGTTAACTCTTTGAGTGCACATTAACCCTTTAAGTACAAGTTTGGTACAGTTTACAATATGCAGTTTATAATGGCAATCCCTAACACACATGTACCTTGTACTAACATTACCTTTTAATTTACTTGCATTTGCATGCTTTTGAACTACTAAGTGGACAGGAACTGGGGCAAGGAGCTCACCCTGGTGCACAGAGCCCTGATCTCAAATCCAGGCTGTCAGTTCTTAAGCTGACAAGCTCAGCATCTTTAATCACTGTCTCCCTTAGTCTGCAATCTACGACAATCTACTGCAATCTTCTCCAATGTATTTTGTCAAACAGATGTAATTCGTGGCCCTTGAACAGATTCAACCTCATTGAAGTACCCTGATCTCTAAAAGATCCCCCCCCCTCTATTTTTCTTTTCATCATAGCTTTGTAGTAGAGCTTTAAGCAATGGCATACAATTGTGTAGAGCAGTGATGGTGAACCTTTTTTGGCTCAGGTGCCAAAAGGATGTCCATCAGGGGTGGGCTACTGCCTGGATAGTGTGGGGGGGGGACATGCAGTGCGGTAGCAAAAATAGAGCTCCACCCCAGAGCCCCCAATTTGCACTGAAAGATGTTGAAAGAAAATGCATAAGCCACGCCCACAGTGTGGTAGTAAAAATTTTGGTAGCCCTTCACTGGGCTTCGTGCATGCAATACTGTATTGCGCACATGCCCACACCCATAATGCAATGCCCTCCTCTTGTGCATACATGCACTGCCTCCCCCACGTGCACCCAGACCTCACTGAAACCTCCGGATTTCCGGTAGGCCCATTGGAATCAACTCCCCCCAGAGGTTCGCACTGCCCCCTCCCTCCTTGCCTTCCAAAAGAGCTTAAAAACTCATCTTTGCCGCCAGGCTTGGGACTCTTAGATCTTCCCCTGACCACTAAATGCCTTAAGTATGATTGCTGAATGTTTGGTTAATAAGTTAATTTTTTAGGTTAATCTTCTCTTTCTAATTGTTTTTAATATTGTAGTACTACTTGGATTATATTACTGTTCTTTTTTTATATATGCTGTGAGCCGCCCTGAATCCTCGGAGAGGGGCGGCATATAAATCCAATTAAATAAATAAATAGGGCCATTTTTCACCCTCTCCAGGCTACAGGAAAGCCTGCGGAGCCTATGGATGGTGAAAACAGGCCCAAGGGGCCTACTGGAAGTTCAGAAATGAACTTCCAGGAGGCCTATTGGGCTGCTTTGAGGGGGGTCAAAAACGGGCCTACCGGAAGTTCAGAAATGAACTTCCGGTAAGCCTATTGTCCTCCCCAGGCTTTAGGAAAGACTCCAGAGCCTGAGTGGGGCCAAAAGCGGGCCTTCTGGAAGTTCAGAAATGAACTTGCTGTTTACAGCCTTTGATATAATTACTTGGTTCACTTAGTGAGGTGTCTTTGAATCAGGATCAACCCTGATGACTGTGGACAAATGTTCCTATCTCCGCGGCAATCCACAGATCTTTTAAGTTATCCAGATCCTGCCCATCTGTTGTCTTCCCCTTCTCTTACTTGCCTCAACTTTGCCAACTGCCATCCATTTGTATCAGATGCCAGTAGAAGCTGAGTGCTGATTGTTGCCTCAGGGGAGCCATCAATCTTCATTTCATCCAGGATGGGCTGATTGATTCTTCTTGCAGTTCATGATAATCTTAGTAACCATTTCCAAATCCATAATTCAAGAGTATCTCCTATCCCTTGCTCCTTCTTAGTATCTAGTTTTCACATCCATACATTACATCACTAGAAAAACCATTATGTTATTTTTAATATCATTTTTAATCTATTCAGTGGAAAGCACATTTGCTTTCCTAAGGGACTTAGGAAATACTTAATATTAAGCTATCGCAGCCCTTCACTCATGTAGGATTTTTTTTGCAACCTATTCAAAAATACCATTTTAAAAGAACCTCAAGGAGACACCACCCCCTTTGTTTTTTAAAAAAGTGGGAAATTACAGCTATTTGCAGGCATAATTCACAGAAAACTCCATACCTCTACCGTAGATCTCAATTCCAGAATGGAAAACTCCAATACCCAACGTGGAGGTGTATTCATTTATCCAGTACTAGGGAAAAAACAGATTTAAAAGCATTTAATGAGAGACCAGTTTTTTACTAGGACAAGTTTTTTTTTAATCCTACAAGCTTTGGGTTTGAAGCTAAAATATAAAACCTTGAAACAATTGAAAATAAAATTGCACAAAGATAATAATTTTTTTTTAAAAAAAAAAATCCTTAAGAATAGCTTAGTCAACATCTGCTTAGAAGCTCAGAGCTGGAGAAACATCTTCAAAGAAAAATGAGAGCATCCAGTTGCCTTTTGAAAAAGCACCTTTGGGACATCTGCTTAGAAGAGATTCAAATGCTTAATCTAGAAAGATCACCCCCTGGGTTTTTGAATGCCATGACACATTTTTGGACTGCAGTTGCGCATAATCTGTGGAACAGCAGAATTGAGTTAGAATAGAAGTTGTGACATTATGTCACAACAATTGCAAAACCAGTCTGTCATGTGGTAGAATTATCACTGGGGTTTGTCAGGATAAAGGGGCTTGCGCAAGAAAGGATTGGCACCCTGAGATATGTAAGGTTGGAATTGGGAGCCCCCTCATATTTCAGAATATTGTGTAGTGGGTTGATTACAGCTGAGCAGAGAAAAAGAACTACTTTCTTGAAATAAAATCCACAGTAAAGGAAAGTCAAGTAATTCCGGCAAAAAAATATTGAAACGTATTTCACAATTATCACCATGACTGTACTTAATCGATGTAATGATGACATCTTGTAGCTTACCACTATTGTAAGCTATGCCATCCAGCTCCAGCCATGGATATGAATGATTTATTTGCAGGGGGGGTTAAATTGTCATTATACTGTTTTAAAATGTTGTGCGCCGCCCAGAGTCCAGCAGGAATTGGGGAGCTTATAAATCAATTAAATTAAATTGAATTGAATTGAATTAAATTGTCACCCAAGCCTGCATCTTTTAGCCTGGACTTCCACATTCTTTTAAGGCCTTTATTAATTGTATTTTTGTTTTTATTTTATTAGTTTGTCAAAAATGTAAAAGATAACAGGTATAAATGTGAACATGGACATGAACAAAGGAAATGGATACAGATAAATGGGGAGAGTAGGACAGTAGGGATGGTAGGCACACTGGTGTGCTTATGTACATCATTTACGTACATCTTAGGCAGTGAAGGGCCACACTTACCTTTTCCTACTGGATTGGTCCCGGAGGCGGGACGGGCGTGGGAAGAAGGGGGCATGTGCACCCCTGCGTGAGATTTCAGCAAAAGTCTCCCGCAAGGACACAAGCACACACAAGATTTTAGTGATTTCTTTTTTTCCGCATGATGTATTGGTTTAAAACTATTGTGATTCCCTTCTGACTCATCACAGTGAATAAGCTTGCTATTCAGAAAGAAAGCATCTACAACCTGTGTTGTGGTTAGCTCTGGCCCAGCTCCTGCCCCAAGGACTGTGGATGTGGGGGAGACATCCACATGCTGCAGGCCTGTTTTGCCCCCGGTGGAATCTGATGATGAAGGCTCCTCTGACCAAGAAGACATGAGTGACAGGGAGGAGGAGAGTGTGGCAGACAGCTGAGAAGGAGATCAATTATCTAGCTCCTCCTTGGATTCAGAACAAGAGTTAATGATACAACCACGCATGCGGAGAGGGATGCATAGGCAGCAACAACTGAGAGATTATTATCAAAGAAAATGAGGCCACCTGTGGTTGGGTGGGGCTGTGGTAATTGGTGAGGCTGCTATAAATAGCAGCCTGTGGGTTTGGTCATTGTGGAGGATTATCTGATTGTTGTGTTTCATGACTGCTTTACTGACTTTGACCTTTTGTGTGCTGATTTTTTCCGCTTTGAAACTAAACCAGGGCAAAGTGTGTTTCACTTTGTGAAAGAAGAAGGACTGTGAATTGCCTCACAGCTGCAAGCTAAGTATCACAGAACTGATAAGGGACTTGTACAAATTACCAGTTTGTTTGGAGACGAGTGCTCTTTGCTATACCAAAAGAGGGCTTAGTTTAAGTGAATTTTCATTAAGAGCATTGTTTTGAATTTTCAAACGTGTGTGTGTCTGAAATTTGTACCTGTGAATTTTTGGGAGGAGTCTACCAGAGAGCCCGACAGAACAACCTGTGGGTGCTATATAAATTTGCAAAAGAAAATATGTTCTTTCATGTTTATCATAAAAATTGACAGTGCTGGGTGAATGGTGTGCAGAGAGAGTTTAGAGTTTCTATTGGGACAGCATTAGGATTTTCCAAGATCAGGTTTTCAGTTTTGTGAAACATGCTCAAGTTCACTTTGGAGGGAGGCACTCAAATAAATATGTTACAGATAGTTGCTGTTTTTCTTGTCTTTGTTTATATTGCAGCAAATATGTAGTTTGGAAGGGGGGGGACTCCACAAGGATGAAGATAAAATTCAGGAAGCATATAGGCTGTAATTCTACTGTAATGACGAAAGTGAAATTAGATGCATGTTATGGATTTAATATCTTCTTCAGATGAAATCTCAGCCTTCTGTCACGGATATTGAAGATCTAAGCCTTTCTGAATCCCTCTCTGCATTTTAATATGCCCGTGAGGATATTCCATGTATTTTCAAACATCACAAACATGTTTAGATTGTCAATATACTGATTTTATTTGATGTGCTAGAGTTTCAGAATCTCTGATTCTAATCCTCTGATGATAATGAATCCACTGGCAAATTTAGTTAATTTCTCCTGGATAATCAACTAAGTGGCTGTCAACCAATTCCTCTGCTTCGATGAGATTTTCTTGCCATCTGGATTGTATATAGCTACCATCTCTGGATGGTCCTAATATGTTGGAATATCAACGACTGTAGCATGTCCATGCATAATGATATGTATAATCCACTTTCCCTGCCTTTCTACTTGCATTATTGATAGTCTGCTATCCCTAGTAGCTCACTAAGTATTTGGCGATGCATTTTGAATGTACATTATGGTTGTGCATTAAAACAGAGCTGCCTTATTATTCAACAAACAAATCCCAAAGATGCTTCAAAGGAGGCAGCTGCAACCCAAATAATGTATATTCCTAATTCCAAACAGCCTTGCCATCAAATTTCCACAGCTCTACAAATGTATTTCCTTCCAGAAAGTCCCCTAATATTCCTTGGTTTCTGGCTGAGAAATCAAGGACATTTAGGAAACTCTCAACAAGTGACAACACCTGGTTCATCTTGGGTAGGCTCAGAAGCAAAGTTGAATTGGAACTGGTTACTAATTAGAACAGAAGCCCTTCTGTGTGAGTTTGATTTCATCCTTGTCCAGCATAAAAAAAACCCCTAATCCATCTGAATTTCTCTATGAGACTTCAGACTGTTGCACCAGTGGGCCTTCCATCCCCTATCCAATTGTCTCTCCTTATCTCATTTATCTTTTCTTCCTTTCAAATATGTTTACCTATACTTTTATATCTTTTCTTCTATTCTTTTCTTTACTTATATTATTACATATCTTTCTCTTCAATGTGTATTATGTATTGGACAAAATAAAATAAAATAATAAAATAAAATAAAATAATAAAAAAAAATTAAAAAAAATAAAAAATAAAATAAAATAAAATAAAATAAAATAAAAAATAAAAAATAAAATAAAATAAAATAAAATAAAATAAAATAAAATAAAATAAAATAAAATAAAATAAAATAAAATAAAATAAAATAAAATAAAATAAAATAAAATAAAATAAAATAAAATAAAATAAAATAAAATAAAATAAAATAAAATAAAATAAAATAAAATAAAATAAAATAAAATAAAATAAAATAAAATAAAATAAAATAAAATAAAATAAAATAAAATAAAATAAAATAAAATAAAATAAAATAAAATAAAATAAAATAAAATAAAATAAAATAAAATAAAATAAAATAATAAAATAAAATAAAATAAAATAAAATGTCTGCAAAAATCAAAATTTACAGCTATGCTAGAGAAAAGCCTGACAAGTAAATTGCATGAACACGGTCATCAGGAGTCAAGCTTGACCTCTAAGAGAAACTTTACCTATTAGGGAAAAAATCTTGGAAATAACCCAAATAACCTGTCAAATCTTTCATTAAGATACAAATCTCAATATACCTGTAAAAAGGGGAACTTCTTCAGCCTGAGCTTTGCATAATCTTCTAAATTTGAAAGCCAGAGAAAGGGGTTCTAAGATACATAATTTTCCAAATGCGTACTGCAGTCATCCTGACCCTTGTCTGTTGGAGAAGCTCATACGTTGTACTAAGCCAAAGTGTAATTTGCCTTTAGCTTATAACCATAAGTGTTCCCAGGTAGGAAAGTGGGAAACGATGATATGTTTCTGAAGATGTCTTAATGCAAATTCCGTGACTTTTACAGTATGTGCTTTCATTTGGATGCTGAGCAATAAGTAAACAATGATGGGTTTTGTGTGATGACAACATTAGGCACTTGTCATTCCGAGGGGTTCTTGGTGTTCTCTGAGCTTGATAGTTTTCTTGCAGATGTTTCATTACCCAAACTAGGTAATGTCATCAGTATTTGTGATCAGTGCACTAGCAGTGATGGTGTTTACTTTGTCCAGTTAAAGAATATCTGCAAGAAAACAACCAAGTTCTGAGAGCACCAAAGTTCTCTCATTTCAACCCTGGGCTGGAAATATTTTCCTGTATTAGTACTTGCCATTCTGATAACTTCCCATTTTGCTGTGGACAAACTTGGCTATCCTAGTTAGAAAGCAATGGTCCCACCGAGTGGGCCTTCTCCGGGTCCCATCAACTAAACAATGTCGTTTGGCGGGCCCCAGGAGAAGAGCCTTCTCTGTGGTGGCCCCGACCCTCTGGAACCAGCTCCCCCCAGAGATTAGAACTGCCCCCACCCTCCTTGCCTTTCGTAAACTCCTCAAAACCCACCTTTGTCATCAGGCATGGGGGAACTGATATATCTCCCCCGGGCCTATACAATTTATGTATGGTATGTTCGTATGTATGTCTGTTTAATAATGGGGTTTTTAAAATATTTTAAATTGTAAATTATTAGATTTGTTATGAACTGTTTTATTGTGTTGTGACCCGCCCCGAGTCTACGGAGAGGGGTGGCATACAAATCTAATAAATAATAATAATAATAATAATAATAATAATAATAATAATAATAATAATAATAATGTGGTTCAATGATTGATGTGAAGCCAGCCAGATTTGGTAAGTTTAGTTAATCACGGTAGAATAACCCTATGGTTTAGTGAGGTTTGGGAACCCTAGGAAAACTATAGAGCAGAAACATTTCATCTACCGTGTCTCTAATGTTATGGCTGAAAATGCCATGGTTCGGGTAGCTAAAATGATATCATCAGAGGAATTTCAGCAAGCTTCAGGAAATGTTTTTATTTTTTATTTGGTCTGTTGTGTAGATATTTGGGTGGTTCGGGGTGGGGAATGTGTGGTGGTTGGGGCCTTTATTTATTTTATTTTATTTGGATTGTTGTATGTGTTGGGACTGTGTACACACATGCAATGAAAATAAAGTACCGCATTTATTTTATTTTATTATTTTATTTTATTTATTTTTTATTTTATCTTGTCTTGTCTTACCTTATCTTATTTTTTTCCAGAAGTACAAATCTTTAGGGAAAAACTGAACAAAGAATTAAAACATGCGTTCTGGTCAGGGCGATCACCTTCTTGTCCACAAACTTGCCTCACAATACTGAGAATGGTATGAACTAATATTTTTAAGGAGAATGCAACAAATAGCTTCCAATGGAGGGGGCCCTCACATTCCCATCCATTGCTTTGTTTCATACAATGTACATTTGTCTATAGATTGCCCCTTTCCCATGAACTGATGCTGGGAACTGAAAGCAAAGCTATGAAGGCCCAATTGTCTTTAACATTAAGAGAGTTTGTTGAAACAAGAGCATTTGGGCATGATGCCATAGCAGCTCAACCTCTACAGGGAGGAGAGAGAGGCTGGCTTAAATTGGAAGAAATTCAGAGTTGGAGTTGGAACAAATCAAGTTTCCATCAATGGTCTGCCCACAAGTTCTGCAGAGTTTCACTCCTGTGAATAGTAAAAATGGCCTTTGGGACACTTTTACGTACACTCCAGCTGAACCAGAAATGAATCAGCTGAAACTGAATAAAGATGACAGTGTGAGAGGCTACATTTGAAGGACCTGTTGTGGATGTTTTCCTTACTGAACAACTTAAATTAAATTTGACATTGAAGTCTGATGAATTGTTCTGCAGACAGGAGCTTCCTAGGGTATTTTGCTCGTGGGTATGCCAGATCTTCTTCATGGAACTTTGTGAGTATCCAAATGTTGTTATTTTTCATTTATACTTTGAATTAAGGCTCTACAAGTCTTCAAAAGTTGTATTTTGGAATGCTTGGGGATGAGAAAGAAGCAAATTTGTTGTGTATGTGTCCACATGGAAAAACAGTCAGGAGCTGCTTCACTGTTTGGTTTGATGGCTGCATGCCTCAGAGAGAAAGTCCATTCAGGGAGTAGTAAGGACAGCAGAGAAGATTATAGGAAGCTTCTTCTTGTCATTCAGGATACTGCTTATAAGTGTTACATGCTTAGAGCTCAAAGCATTGTTAAAGACCCCACATACCCACTTCATGCTCTGTGTCTGTTGTTCCACTCTAGGAGGAGGAGGTTTCGAAGTATTTCTAATAGGACTACCAGATTCTGTAACAGCTTTGTTTCCTATGCCCATCCATCTGGTAAACCCGCAAGATTCATTTCTCTCGCTATGTAAATGTATACATCCGAAATGGACTGTGTTGTTTCTCCATGTCATATAAGACATGTGGGCATATGCATAATTTTGTATTTATTTATTTATTTTGTCATATTCTGTCACTCTATAACTGTCTGGTTTGGTCCTGCAACCCAACAAGACCGACACAGACTTCAGAGGATAATTAGAACTGCAGAAAAAACAATTGCTGCCCACCTGCCTTCCATTGAGGACCTGTATACTGCACGAGCCAAAAAGAGGGTGGTGAAAATATTTACTGACCCCTCACATCCTGCACACAAATTGTTTCAACTCCTACCCTCAAAACGTTGCTACAGAACACTGCACATCAAGACAACTAGACACAAGAACAGTTTTTTCCTGAACGCCATCACTCTACTAAATAAATAGTTCCCTCAACACTGTCAAACTTTTTACTAAGTCTGCACTTCTATTTCTACTAGTTTTTTCTCATCATTCTTATTACCCTTTTTCCTCCCACTTAGGACTGTATGATTATAACTTGTAGTTTATATCCTAAGATTTTTATTAATATTGATTGTTTCTTCATTGCTTATTTGACCCCTATGACAATGATTAAGTGTTGCACCACATGATTCTTGACAAATGTATCTTTTTCTTTTAGGTACGCCGAGAGCATATGCACTAAGACAAATTCCTTGTGTGTCCAATCACACTTGGCCAATAAAGAAGAAAGAAAGAAAGAAAGAAAGAAAGAAAGAAAGAATTTATGTAGTGTATATTAGAGATGGTGACTCTGAGAAGTGTATGCAGTGAAATTTCATTTTCAATTAGTGTCGATTAGTGTACATTCAAAGTGGCAATAAAGTTATTCTAAATCTAACAACTTCTGAAGCAATTGTATAGGGCTTGAAATCTCAGAAAAAGAAAAAGAAAGGACAAAAAGGATTTTGTTATACCTCTTATATTTTCCAAGGAAACTGTTTCAATCAGAATCAAAGCGCTCCCAAAACTCTATTTTGTGTGCTTCGAAACCTGTTCGAAGTTTCATACTTTTCGTTCCCTTCTTCTTATATCAGCATGATGGCCAACCCATGGCACGTGTGCCACAGATGGCACACAAAACCATGTTTAAGGGCACTCTAGGCTTTGCCCTATGTGAGCTCCCGTGTGTATGCACGTACTGGCCAACTCATTTTCGGCCTTGGGGAAGGTTGTTTTTGCCCTCCCCAGGTTTCAGGAGGCTTCCCTGAAGCCTCCGGAGTGTGAAAAATGTTCCACCAGACAAACAGGAAGTCTGTTTTTCCAAATTTCCAGTTTGCCAGTTGGGCTGTTTTTTACAGAAGCCAAAAATCACCAAAATCTCACACGCACACGCGAAGCATGCGCAGAAACAAAAAAATGCTGGGATGCACCTGCATGCACACAAGACAGCCGAACCTGTGCGTGCAGCTCAACTATTGCGACTGATGCGGAGTCCTTTACCATTCCGGTAGAAACCCACTACAGTGGTACCTTTACCTATGAACGCCTCTACTTATGAACTTTTCTAGACAAGAACCGAGTGTTCAAGATTTTTTTTTTGCCTCTTCTCATTTTCCACTTACAAATCCGAGCCTCCAAAACTGTAACCGGAAAAGGCAGAGAGAAGCCTCTGTGAGGTCTCTCTAGGAATCTCCTGGGAGGAAACAGGGCTGGAAAAGGCAGGGAGAAGCCTCTGTGGGGCCTCTCTAGGAATCTCCTGGGAGGAAACAGGGCCAGAAAAGGTGGGGAGAAGCCTCTGTGGGGCCTCCTGGGAGGAAACAGGGCCTCCACCCTCCCTGTGGTTTCCCCAATCACACACATTATTTGCTTTTACATTGATTCCTATGAGGAAAATTGCTTCTTCTTACAAACTTTTCTACTTAAGAACCTGGTCACGGAACAAATTAAGTTCGTAAGTAGAGGTACCACTGTACTGCTCTTTACCCAATGCTGCTTTTAACATTTTTCTTTCCAGAAAGAATCAGTGAAGAATAAAAGGTCATGATGGCTACATATCTCTTTTGATGAATGGTCTTTTGATCCCCCCTGAAATGCTATTTCAGACTTTGGAGTGAGCCAACCAGTGAGGGAGTCTTGGAGTAGACATGGATTTAAACATGAATTCCAATTTCCTCTACAATTACCAGGTTTATGTGACAATTAGTAGTATCTTTACTAGAGGCAAAGAACTGAGTTCAGAATAATTGCCTTCATTTCATTGAAGATCCTGCTTTTTAACACTCTCTCCCAGATCTCAGTAGGCTCGAAGCCAAAGGTTATTTGAGTTTTCCAGGCCATGACTACCTCATTTACCTTCCAAAGAAGGTTCCCTGGCTTGAATTAATCATTCTGCCAATAATGAGAATTAGATTTATATTCATGGCAACACAAATTATTTGGTTCAAAAACAAAGTCTGCGGAGAGGGGTGACATACAAATCTAATAAATTATTATTATTATTATTATTATTATTATTATTATTATTATTAATTCTTGGGGGGGGTTGTAGGAAAATGTACAAAGGTATGCAAACATTTTTAGGGCAGGGATGCATAGTCAGACAAGTACAGTGGTATCTCTACTTATGAACTTAATTCGTTCTGTGACCAGGTTCTTAAGTAGAAAAGCTTGTAAGAAGAAGCAATTTTTCCCATAGGAATCAATGTAAAGGCAAATAATGTGTGTGATTGAGGAAACCACAGGGATTGGAGGGTGGAGGCCCTGTTTCTTCCAAAGAGATTCCTAGAGAGGCCCCCCAGAGGCTTCTCCCCACCTTTTCCAGCCCTGTTTCCTCCAAAGAGATTCTTAGAGATGCCCCATGGAGGCTTCTCCCTGCCTTTTCTGGCCCTGTTTCCTCCTAGGAAATTCCTAGAGAGGCCCCCTCAGAGGCCTCTCCCCACCTTTTCCGGCCCTGTTTCTTCCTAGGAGATTCCTAGAGAGGCCCCCCAGAGGCTTCTCCCTGCCTTTTCAGTTTCAGTGGCTCGGGTTTGTAAATGGAAAATGGTTCTTGAGAAGAGGCAAAAAAACACCTGGTTCTTATCTAGAAAAGTTCATAAGTAGAGGCATTCTTAGGTACAGGTAACACTCTATATAAGCTCTTGGATAAAAGCACAGTGGTGGAAGAAAATCCCAGTAGATTTTCATAATGAACAGCAGCCTTAAGCTCCTCAGAGAAGTATGAGGAAGGAAGTATTTACAAAGATATTTAAGGATCTGAGACCTGTGGGAGGAAAGTGGCCTTAGACATCCATTCAACAATCTGTTTTGCAGTTTTTAAAAGACTATCAGGTTCTTGTGACATAGATAATCTTTCCATCAATATATGGCTATATTCTCACTGTGCCAAAACCAAACAAACCACATTATGCTCTAGTGTGCCATTTAAATTCAGCCACTGTGTCATATAGAGTGCACAAAATGTCCCAGAGTGGAAAGTTTACTCAGATGTGGTCTTTCACAAATAGTCCATTCTGCAGCTATAAATCATTTGAAGACTGCCCTGCCTGATACTGTGAATGAAAAAGATTCATGTATTTGCAAAGACAAACCTCCCCTCTTGGTTCTTTCCCATCTGTCACTTCCACATTTTAAAGAGAGTAGTATAGGATTATATACACAGTAAGCATGTTTTTCATTCTAGTGTCAATTGTGTAGAAGACAACTTCATAACCTAGCTCCTTCTAGCAGGAATATTCTTCTTATCCCGTTTTACAAAGTCATGAAACGTTAAAAGATCTTTCCTATTTCAACAAGATATTGACAAAATTGAATGGGTCCAAAGACGGGCTACAAGAATGGTGGAAGGTCTTAAGCATAAAACTTATCAGAAAAGACTTAATGAACTCAACCTGTATAGTCTGGAGGACAGAAGGAAAAGGGGGGACAGGATCGAAACATTTAAATATATTAAAGGGTTAAATAAGGTGAGGAAGGGAAGTGTTTTTAATAGGAAAGTGAACACAAGAACAAGGGGACACAATCTGAAATTAGTTGGGGGAAAGATCAAAAGCAACATGAGAAAATATTATTTTACTGAAAGAGTAGTAGATCCTTGGAACAAACTTCCAGCAGACGTGGTAGATAAATCCATAGTAACTGAATTTAAACATGCCTGGGATAAACATATATCCATCCTAAGATAAAATACAGAAAATAGTATAAGGGCAGACTAGATGGACCATGAGGTCTTTTTCTGCCATCAGACTTCTATGTTTCTATGTTTCTATCCTTGTTAGAAAAATTCCCTTCCCAGACTTCTCTTTTCAACCAAAGTAAGAGTTCTGATTCCTGCAGTTTTTTAAAAATGTAGTTTAACCACACCTCAGTATTTTCAAATGGCTGTTCTGACTTAGGCGTTCCAAAACCACGAAGCAGACTCCTTGTCCTAACAAAAACCCTTTTTTGTTAAGTTACTGTGAATTTATCTCATTCACATCCAACAAAATATTTCAAGAGAGCATTTACAGGCCCTTCTCCATTCATCATCCACTTGTGACCTTACTCCCAAGTCAGCCCTTGTTCCTCAACTATTCCCTTCGTCTGGCAACTCTGCACATTCGCGCATTGGAAACAGGCTCCAGCTGCTCGTCTGCCTCATTGATGTCTGACTCCAAAGGCAACTGATAGCTTTCAGACAGCCCTGGTCCCATCTCTGGCTCTGATGCAGAGCACTAATCAGAGCCTTCCCCAGACTCCACTACTGGCCCATGTTTCTCCCCAACCTCCTCACTGTCCAAATCTGCTATCAGCTCCCCTGGCCACTGGCAGCTACAACAACAGCCCATCAAATATTTTGGCAAAAAATATTAAGATAATGTCCCCAAATTTCTCACTGGTGATTGTAACATTGTTCATTTTTTTTAAAAAAAAACCTCCAACAATGAGAGGATATCTCCCTGAAATTAGATCCCGTGGATGAGAGGTGGGAGGGAGGCAGATGGATCTTTATTAAAGTGTTTCTTTTGTTCCATTTCTTTAGAATATTTAGACCTATCTTTTCATGGCATGCTTAAGAATAAGATGTATCTACCAGAGATAGATCTACAACTCATACTAAGTATCAGAACACCCCTAAATAATCTCAAGATTGAAAACTAACCTAAATCATGATTCCTCAGAGTGATATTGTTTCCATGAACCAGCTGGATGCATGGAAGTTTATTTTATTTATTTTATTGTATTCATTTGTCCAATACATAAATACATAGGAAGAAAAATAGACATGTGATAATATAAAAGAGGGTGAAAGTGAACTTAGAGGAGAGGATATATGAAAGGAAGAGAATATATAAGATAGGTGAAAGAAAGGAAAGACAATTGGACAGGGGACGAGAGGCACACCAGTGCACTTATGTACACACCTTACTGGCCTCTTAGGAACCTGGAGAGGTCAATTGTGGAGAGTCTAAGGAAGAAGTGTTCTGGGTTAGGGGTTGACACAATTGAGTCCGGTAGTGAGTTCCACGCTTCGATAACTTGATTGTTGAAATAATATTTTTTACAGTCAAGTTTGGCATGGTTCGTATTAAGTTTGAATCTGTTGCATGCTCTTGTGTTATTGCGGTTGAAGCTGAAATAGTCATTGACTGGTAAGACATTGCAGCATATGATCTTGTGGGCAATACTCAGATCGAAGTTGAAGGGAAAGATGAAGCAAAGAGGAGGAGGAGGAGGGGGGGAGGAGGAGGAGGAGGGGGAGGGGGAGGAGAAGGAGGAGGGGGGAGAGGGAGAGGGAGGAGGAGGAGGAATACAGCCCTATCATGAACATCTTAAGCTTGTAAGTGACCATGTCTAAAATAACAGCCTGGAAAATGAAAGAAAAGATGAGGTTGTTTGAATCTAATGTAATGAAAATCGATGAGCAGATTTGATAGCCGTAATGTCAGAGCCTCAGTTATTTGGTGAATGGGAGGTAGGAAATGAAGAATGACCTGCATGAGCAGAGAATTTGCTGTCCCTCCCTTGCTCGTAATGAGAACATGAAAGGAGTCCTGCGGCTTAGATCTTTTGACTCCAATTCTGATCCTCCGGGGGTCAACTAGATATTGGAGAGTTTTGCATTAACATTGTGCATGCCCTGGAAGCAATGAAAATGTGGATAGAAAGCAGCCACACCTAGCAGCACATTTCAGTCTTCAGCCCCAGCTCTTTAAGAAACGTGCACTAGGAACCCTGTTCTGAGTTGAGTCAGAAGAAGGGGGACAAACCCCTTCCCCCACAATAATCCAAGCTGTATTCCTCTGTCCTGTTTCTTTGCTTATTTCAGTGGGATATAAGAAAATAAAATGTAGGAACCAATCACACATCTCACTTCCTTTTAGCACTCTCTGTGTGCAGTATATAAATAAACCTCTTCCAAGTCTCTCACGGTGACATGCAATTATTTTGCAGCATGTAATTCAACACTTTAAGCATATATTTCTGGAGTCATTAAAGCTATTACCAGTTTGTGGGGGGGAGGGAAATAATGCATATGGAAATTCTAACAGTAAAAGTAATGACTACTTGCATGCTTTTCTGGCATGTTGAGCACTTTTTAAAAGTTTTCTCTTCTCTTCAACCTTTTTGTTCATCAGAATTCATGCAAGATTTCCCACTATGTCCATTAATCTTTTCAAAAGCTCATAGGCTTGTCTTAGTAAAACAGAATTATATCTGAGTTGTCCCCCACTCTCTTCCTTTAACATTTAAGTGACCTCTCATTTAAAGCCATCTTGATTCAAGCCTAGGCAAACTTTAAAGTATGGCCATGAATGTAAAATCATCATCATCATCATCATCAAATAAAAAATTTAAGAACTACAGTATATGCTTATAAGTGATGCCCATCACTAATGAAATATAAACTTGATTCATGCATGTTGGTTCACTACATAATAAATACAACCTTATCATATTTTTGGAGTATAAGCCGCATCTTAGTTTTGGGGGAGGAATCAAGGGGGGAAATTCTGCTTCTGCCTCCCAGCAAACAGTATAGATGATATGCACTGTTTGCTGTGTATTTCTGTGCATGTGTGCCTGACCCATAGAAATAGCAAAGAATTGGGGAAATGTACATTATAGCAGCATCTTAATGCCAGAAACTTTTCTTAAATGCAGTCACACTAACTCCTCCCAATTATTTAAATAGATCTACTCCAAACATGACTAGGTCAGGGTGTAACTCAGTATTATATTACAACTTTTAGGTTTTTTAATTACATTAATTGGATCCAGATGCATTCTTTTTTTTCTTTGATATGTTGTGAGCTGTCAGCCTTGATAGCTTCAAGGCAGGATTAGACAGATTCATGGATGCCAAGTATATCGGTGGTTATTGAAACAGATGTCCAAATGCTGTCTCTATTTTGGTTGAGGCAGGCAGGATTCCCATGAGTACTATTTGTTGGGGGTCAGGGGAAAGGGAGGGTCTTGCCTTCTCTTTCTGCTCAAGATCCCCGTGGACAATTGGTGGGCCACTGTGTGACACAGAATGCTGGACTCGATGGGCTTTGGCCTGATTCAGCATGGCTCTTCTTATGTAAGTTTCCTTGAATTTCATTTGGATGAGAAGCAAGATATCTACAGGAAAAGGCATCTTTGGGATAACCATGACCTGGATGACTAAGAATCGCCATAGACACCATGGAAAACTCTACAATTTTTTTTAGATTAGGGCAGGCCAGCTACAGGCTGAATTTATATATGATTTAAGATATCAATCAGAGGGGTTTTGAATTTAAAAAATGTCAATATTACAGTCTAAGACAAACCAGGAGAATCAGGAAAGATAAAGTGGAAGATTGGAATTTGCCTTCACAATCCCTCCAAAGCTCTTTTCTGGAAATGAAATAGAAGCCCCACATAGTCCTATCATATATCAACAGCCAAAATAATAATATATCTAAGTTTCTGGAACTCAAAAATGCCTTTGATAACTAGCTCACATTTATTTTTGGATTGATTCACCTTTTTTTCTAAAGCCTCCTTTTAAGATGAAGTACCCTAAAAATGATAAATAGCCTATCTTAAAAACATAATTTAAAAGTAGTTACATATATCAGGTTAATAAAAGTAGATTAAAAACTATTAAAATGTCATATCAGAATTCCAAGGTTTATTAAAAATGGTCTCAAAGCATCAGGGATTAAAACTAGCAAAAATTGCATTTATTCAACAACCACCTTGCAGCCCAAGTGCAAAAACATATCATTAAAATGGCTTGGGAGAGGTCACCAGCTGTGAAAAAGCTATTATTACATTAGTGACTAGGCACTCCTATTAGGGTAGCTTGTGGTAAATCAGTGGTCCACATATTACAATATGGAAAAACAGGTAAAGAAAAACCATCAGAATAACAGAGTTGAGAAGGACCTTGAAGGTCTTCTAGTCTAACCCTCTACTCAAACAGGATATCTATATCATTTCAGACAAATAGCTTCTTAAAAGCCTCCAGTGATGGAATGCCCATGACTTCTGAAGACAAGTTCTTTAACTGGTTAATTGTTCTCACTGTTAGGAAGTTTCTCTTTAGTTCTAAGTTGCTTCTCCCTTTGATTAGTTTCCATCCATTGTTTCTTTATTTTATTTATTATTTATTTATTATTTATATCTGTATGCCGCCCCTCTCCGAAGACTTGTCTTGCCTTCTGGTGCTTTGAAAAATAGATTGACATCCCCCCCTCTTCTTTGTGGCAGCCCCTCAAACATGGGAAGACTGCTATCATGCCCACCCCAATCCTTCTTTTCACCATACTATACATACTATAGTATATTCACTATGTAGTATGTACACTATACATACCCAATTTCCACAACCGTTTTTCATATGTTTTAGCCTTCAGTCCCCCAATCATCTTTATTGCTTTTTTTCTGCACTCTTTCCAAAGTTTCAACTTTTTTAAAAGTATGGTGACCAAAACTGGATACAGTATTCTAAGTGTGGCTATACCTAAGGCTTGATAAAGTAGCGTCAATAATTCATGCAAATTTCATTCTGTTAGATCGATTGTTCGTTCAAGTCTGTTGAGATCTGTCTGGATCTTCTTACCCCTATCTTCTGAGGTGTGGGCTATTCTTGCCATGTCCTCTACAAGCTTGATGAGTTCCCTTTCTATTCCCTCATCTAAATGTTGAAGAATACTCAACCTAAAATAGAGCCTTGGGGTATCCCAGTGCATACTAGATGCAATTCCATTGAGGACTACACATGAGTGCAGTTGATCATCTAGTTAGGAATCCATCTGGTGAGGGTGCTGTCTATCCCATACTTTTCCCTTTCATTTCACACAATCCCTTTATCACCATATTCATTTGAATAGTTTGAACTAAGATCAGAAACGAGGCGATTTCGTGACAGACTGATTTCAAAAATGTCCTAAAATGGGATAATATAAATGAAAAATAGTACATTTTTCTTGCATGCGCAGACCATGGGAAAAATATATATATATATGTGTTGTGGTTCAGCCTGAGGCAGATCAAAGGACAGCTGCGTCTCTGCTGGATCCATGCCCGGAGGAGGCTGACAGCGAAGAGGAGGGGGCTGAGCAGTCGGACGGGGGAGAGTCCAGTCAGGAATGTGACCAGGAAGAACAGTATGGGAGCCCCGGGGAGGGGCTCTCCCCAGCCAGTAGCTTGGAGTCTTTGGAGTCATTAGGTGACGAGGCACAAGCTGTCATCAACATGCGACAGAGACGTTTAGATCAAAGGAAGGATCAATTGAGGAAATATTATCAGCATTGAATAAGGAACACCAGGGCTTGGGTGTGGTCCTCATTAGCAGGGAAGGGTTTATAAGGCAGGCAAGCGCTTGAAGCCATGTGGAGTGTTATCAGTTTGGAGTTTCTGTAACCTGCATTGTTTCTCGGTGTCTCTGTTCCTGGCTTGTGGCCCAGCAGTCTTGAAGACCCGTGGGAGGTGTATGTCTGTTATCTACAGTCTCGTCTTGGCAGCAAGAATCCTATATTGATGCATGGACAATTACCTTCGTGTATATATTTGGAGTTCCAGTGTTTTCCTGCTTTGTAAGGACATTTTCTGTTAGCTTCGTTTTCCTTGAACATTATAAAACTGTATTTGAATTTTACCGGTGTGTCTGGCTTATCTTTTTGGGTTGGTCATAGCTTCCAGAGTGACCCAGACAGAATATATATATATATATAAGAAGACCTTTTCCAATGTTGTTTATAAAATTTACTGCAGAGATTATGATGATTCACTGGAAACTTACCAGAGAACTTGCTAACCTGCTTTAAAGGTGAAAATGTTTCTACCTGTTAAAATGCATTAAATACAGTGAAAAGCTAAATCCCTTTGCCCAAAATTTGCACTTGTGTTAACCTATTTCCGGTGACTAGCTCCTCACATTATGCTAAACTTTTTTAACCCTGATTTATTGGATAAACCAGCACAGGAAATTTAAGCATTGTTTACAAATTTGCAAGTATTATTCCTATTTGCTTGACAAGTTTCTCCAGTAACTTCTATGTTAATTATTTTAAGGTTACATTTAGAATAACTTTATTGTTACTTTAAATGTACACTAGTGAGCATACATTAAAATGAAATTTCATTTCGTTCAGCTCTCAAAGGGTCATGACTTTCAGTATATACTACATAAACACAATAGATAATAAATAAATAAGTAAGCAAGCAAGCAAACAAACAAACAAACAAGCATATAATTTCATAATTTCATGCATGGTATGTTTGTGTGTATGTTTGGTTTTAATAAGGGATTTTTAATTATTTTAAACATTAGATTTGTTACATGCTGTTTATTACTGTTGTTAGCCGCCCCGAGTCTATGGAGATGGGCGGCATACAAATCTAATAAATGAATGAATGAATGAATGAATGAATGAATGAATGAATGAATGAATAAATAAGCATATAATTTCCCTTCTAAGAGGCTTCTTTTGAGCATGTTCTTTTGTACCTGCTTCATCCATGAAAAAATTCATCTTCCTCTATTGCTAGTGTGATCTTTTCCCAGTCTTTCAAGGAGAAAGAATAACTGGAACATTGTTATAATAATACAAGTTATAATAATCTTAGACAGTGTCTTCCAATTGGCAGCTTCACACCTAAGATCTCAAGAGTTTACTATTTACTTAAGGAGCACAGAGATTTTTGAATGAGATGAGCTAGAGGTACACAAAAGAAGGTGCTAATTAAAAATGTATTTTTGCTAATTATAATTTATTTATACAGTGGAAATGTATTTTTAGAAGTGGATTTGGGAGATAGAGATGAAGGAATGTTTATTTTCAGAAAGTGGTTGCAGAGTTGCAAACACATTCACAGCTGTCTCGTTCAGCTTTGGGTGTCTGATTTCATTAAGCTATGACCTTGATGCCTTTAAAGGAAAATCAGGACTAAGCCTTAGTCTTGTATTGAATATGTACTTATAGGATGCATTAGTATTAGTATTAGTATTATTAGTATTAGTATTAGTTTTAGTTTAAGTTTTAGTATTAGTATTAGTATTAGTATTAGTATTGTGGATGCCAAGAGAGATGAGTTTTTATGTATATGTTCTAGGAGTGTTCAGTAGTACAGAATTTTGGAAAGAAGTGCAAGATGAAATGAACAGAATGTTAAATATTAACTGGACAATCACAAAAGAAATGGCAGTACTAGTAAAAAAGGGAGATTTAAGAGAATTTAGAGAAATAAAAGTGGCAGCATTGGAAAGCGCTCAAGCAGTAATTGTATTGAGTTGGAAAGAAGCAGCAAAATGGACGATACAGAATTGGTATCGGTACATGGTGGACCACATTCACTTTGAAATTATGGAGGTAAGGATGAACATGTACAATGAAAATAAATTGAAGAAACTGATGGATTGATGGGGACATGGTGAGAGGTTATATGACAAGTAGTATTTGTGATCTAGCCATAAAGAATAAATTAGAATCACTCTTTGATATGTAAATAAAATGCAGATTCTAGCTTAGAAGAATGTTAAAGATGTTTGTATGACCCTCCAATTGGTGGTGGAGTATGTATGTTGTTAGGTGGGGGGTGCACCTTCACAGGGCACTGTTTTATGTTGTATGATGTACAGTCTCTGTGTGTAACATTTAAAAGACCAATTAAAAAAATTATTAAAAAAAAGTATTAGTATTAGTATTAGTATTAGTATTAATTTAGATGCCGCTCAACTCCCGAAGGATTCTGGGAGGGTTAGAATTAGGGACTTCTAAAAAACAGTTTAAAAATTTATCCAAACTTTCTAAAAGAAAAAGGAGTACCTGTAGATGGCTTTGTTCTGTTCAGGAAAGAAGGGGGTAGAGAGGTTTCTGTGGCAAATTTATTAAGGCTTCCCAGTAAACAAGCTGCAATCTCACCAATTAATTGGGAATAAGATCTATTACACTTACTGGGACTTGGCTTGGAGTTAGACTTAGACTAACTTTCTTGTCACTATAAAATGTATGCTAATCATCACAGATTAAAGCGAAATTTTGTTGCATGCAGCTCTCAAAGGGTCACCGCCTTCAATATACACTATATAAATATGACTGTTCTGACATATACTTCCTGACAAATAATAATTAATAGTAATAATAATAATAATAATAATAATAATAATAATAATTTATTAGATTTGTATGCCGCCCCTCTCCGAAGACTCGGGGCGGCTCACAACAACATAAACAGTGTACAGATCCAATTTTTTAAAATATAATTTAAAACCCTTTTAATAAAATAATCACACAATCCAATCAAACCATACACCAACTTTGACAATTGGTGTGTGTGTTAATTTCCCCATGCCTGGCACCACAGATTGTTTTAAATGACAAACGAAAGGTGAGGAGGGTGGCGGCAGTCCTAATCTCTGGGGGAAGTTGGTTCCAGAGGGTCGGGGCCACCACAGAGAAGGCTCCTCCCCTGGGTCCCACCAGACGACATTGTTTATTCGACGGGACCTGGAGAAGGCCAACTCTGTGGGACCTAATCGGCCGCTGGGATTTGTGCGGCAGAAGGCGGTCTCGGAGGTATTCTGGTCTGATACCATGTAGCACAAACGGAGTACCTAAAACATCTTTTTATTTTAACAGCTGTGAAATATGTTCATTCCCAGCCATAATAAGTCCCAAACAATGTTAATTAGTCCGACAAAAGTCTTTCTGAAGAAGGTTGATATCACCAACCTTTATCTCGTTTGACACACTGCCAAAGACATAATTGGCAAAGAGCTTTGCAAGGCCAAACAGAAACACGGAGTCAGAACCAAAATACTGAGACACGAATTGAACAAAGTTGCTTCCCGCAACAAGCACATCAGGTTGCTCCTCTTTTATGACCTTGTGGAGAGCCAATCATCTCCAAGCCTTACTTCCTAGTAATCCTTTTTTCCCATAACTGTTCTTGCCTTCTGGCAGCTCTGCGCATGTGTGCATTGGGAACAGGCCACCCCTGTTCCTCTGCCTCACTCATGTCAGGTTCTGGAGGCCCTGGAGTCAGTATAGACCCCCCCAGATGGCTTGGGCTGGATTTCTGCCTCTGGCACCGAACCTTCTCCAGGCTTCAGGCCTGTCCCATGTTCCTCCCCAGCTTCCTCACTATCTGTTCTGTCTGGGTGCCCCCAGACTTCAACACCAACTGGAAAAAGCAGCCAGACACGCTGGTAAAAGAAAAGCACTTTATAGTTTGAAAAATAAACACAGAGAAAAACCTGTTCTTCCCAACAGGCAGGCTATGAGACTTCACAGCAGAGTCCTGACGGCCAGACAATACAGCAGACTTCTTGCTGGCACACCCACCACTGTAGAGAATAAGACCCACACCTTTTCCCCCCAAGGTTTCAGTATTCAAAGTCACAAACCAGAATTCCAAGACGCCAAAGATCACAGCCAGGTCCCAGGACTCCCAAAGATAATACTCCACAAGCCAGGAAGGGTGGGTCTGCCTTTTCAGCCTTTCCAGAGAGCACCACACCCAAACCCAGCTGTTGCCTCTTTAGTGCTGAAAGTACCTGGCTAATTGTCCCCTTCGTTGTGTTGCTCTTCTCTGCCGGAGATCAATGATTGCTTGTGCATTTTCATCTAAGGAATCCAGGCTGCTTGCTGGGGAGAGCTCCCCCTCGGGGGACTCTGGCTGTCCTCCCTCTCCCTCAGCCTGAGATTCCTCCTCCCCATCTGCCTGAACCTCCTGTTCCTCATCCTCCCCCTCTGAGCAGGAAGCCGGCAGAGGATCAGCCGTTCCCTGAGGGGCCTCAGACGGAATCACAACACTATCCAACTTTGCTTCCAGCTCCGCAGGCCATTGATGGACCACAGCAATGACAAAATAAATAAATAAATACAAAATTATGCACACACCCTCATATATTATATGACATGGAGAAACATATACAGTCTAATTCGGAGGTATACATGCAGATGGTGAGAGAAATGAATCTTGTGAGTTTACTAGACGGATGGGGCATAGGGAACGAAGCTCTTACAGAATGTGGCAGTCCTGCTAGAAATATTTTAAAACCTCCTCCCAAAGGAGAGCAACAGACAAAGACCATTACATATAAACAAACAACAGAAACATTAACAGAAACAGAGTTGGCACGCAGTTTTCTTAGCTGATATGCTTGCTTGTTCCTGTGTTAGCATTCAGGAGAAATATATGTAACTGGGACCCTTACTTTGAAAGAGGCTAATATTTCTCTGTCTTGATAGGTTTCTGTCTGCAGTATTGATGGGCTTCTGGTTTTTTAATGAAAAAATAGTAAAATTGATTGATAATGTGCTGTTTTTAACGCCCAGCAATCACATGGATATATTTCCTTCATGATAATATAATAGAGCAAACCTTTTAAAAATGAATGATTTGGATTTTTATTTGGTTAGATTCTCCTTCTAGGATAGTGAATAGCAAACCTTTTTTTCCTTGGGTGCCAAAAGTACATACGTGAGTGCCCACACCCATAATTCAATGCCTGCAGAGGCAAAATGTCCCTCCAGTGGCCAAAAATGGCCCATTTCCCAACTCCTGGTGGGCCCGGTAGGCCCATTTTTCATCATCTCCAGGCTCCAGAGGCTTCTCTGGAGTTTGTAGAGGGCAAAAACGCCCTCCTCCATACCCCCAGAGGCACTCTGGAAGCTGAAAACACCCTCCCAGATCCCCCACATGAACTAAAAATCAGCTGGCTGCATGTACCTGCACGCTGGAGCTGAGCTAGGGCAACAGCTTGCATGCCGGGAGATATGGCTCCACGTGCCACCTGTGGCACACATGTCATAGGTTCACCATCACTATTCTAGGGGTTAAGGGGCAGAGAAGTGCTGGAAGAAGGATTAAAACTATTTCACACATTGCACATTATCTGAGACACGCTGAAATAGCCATGATTCTGAAATGTTGGTAGGCATAAATAGATTTATTTATTTATTTATTATTAGAGTTGAAAGGGACCTTGTAGGTCATCAAGTTCAACCCCCTGCCTGAGCAGGAAATCCTACAGCCAAATGGCAGCCCAATCTCCTCTTGAAAATGTCCAAAGTTGGGGAGTCCACAACCTCTGCTGGCAGGCCGTTCCACTGGTTGATCGCTCTCACTGTCAGGACTTTCTTTCTCATCTCCAGATTGAATCTTTCCTTGGTCAGTTTCCAACCATTGTTCCTTGTCCGGCCCTCTGGTGCCCTGGAAAACAGTGTGTCCCCCTCCTCTCCGTGGCAACCCCTTAAGTACCTGTATACAGCTATCATGTCCCCCCAAGCCCTTCTTTTTACTAGACTATCCATGCCCAGTTCCAGCAACCGTTCCTCGTATGACATGGTCTCTAGTCCCTGTATCATTTTAGTTGCTCATTCTGCACCCTCTCTAGAGTTTCTATATCTTTTTTGAAGTGTGGTGACCAGAACTGGATGCATTACTCCAGGTGCGTCTCCAAGACAAATCACTTTGGGGGTTTTGCACATTGCATGGTCCAATCTGCCCACTTTCTCTCTGATCTGCCCCTCCTTCTCACTCTGATTGTAAATTTGATCTGCAGTCAAATTACCATAGAAATCCCATTGAAATCAAATTTCTTTTCATGTATGTAGCAAAAATTATAATCCGGCTTTATATTTTAGCAGAAAATGGGTGATGGTTTTTCCAGAAATATTTGGCACGACAGCGATAGGCTATTTATACATGGGAAAATTATCAAAGAAGAGCATGTTGTTCTTTCAAACATTACCTTTGTAAGGATAATGAATACAATTTGTACTCATTGTATATTCTCTAGGCAGGCATAAGTAATTTATTCACACGTTAAAAGACAGGTAGCCTGGGGACCATGTCTTCAAAGATGATACTGTGCACAGTCTTGTAAATGGTTGCACGATCTCTAACCCTTTTGAGTGCAAGCAATATTCTCATAACCCAAGATGTAATGACTGGTTGCCAAGCAATGTTGCTAAGCATAATCTTGCCATCGGTGAGAAAAGAGCTATTGAATGCTATGATGCAACCACCCACACCATGGAGTTTTAAGAACTGCTTAAAGCCTGGACTGAGAATTGTCTACCTACCTATTTATCTATCATGAGAAATACAGTCACTGCTATGGTTAGTTTATCGGGGGGGGTGTTGGTGTTATTCCCTCCTTCTCCCTCCCTCCCTCCTTCTCTCTCTCTTTCCAGATGCATATGGCTTTTTTTTTTTAATTTCACTGTTTCTGTGTCCTATGAGGTAAGGCACTGAGTCATCCTGGAGTTTGGCTTCTACAGTTTTTTGTCTGCATCTAAATAACGATTTGTCAATTCAAGTGTTATTTAAAAAAAAGATTGGTGATAAAAGCTTTCCAAAACCTTGAGATGTGCACTATCTTTGTTATTTTTAACACGAATTAGAAAGTCCTTAAAACTGCTATGTTCCAATCTGCTGGAAAAGTAGATGGTATTATTTTGTTTCCAAACAGCGATCAGAAAGAGCTGTGCCAGTGGTTCTTAAGACTCTTTTTAGACTGAGAACTTGATCATCATTGGAAGGCTATTGAGGCTTCTTCCCCTGGCAATATGGCACCCAGATTGTATCTTCAGAACTCCGAAAATAATTACAACTACCATAATAAACATTTAAAAGAAATTCAGAATGGTCAAATTGCATGTTTTTGAATGTTTAAGATTTTGGAATTCCTGTCTGAACACTGCAAGATTTTACCTGAAAAGGCAAAAGCCTTGAATGATCCAGCAAACTTCTAAAATTCTGGCTGTTTTTTTTTAATTTCATTTCATTTTAGTGCTTATCCTAAGGTCTGCCTTGGATCATTAGTGGGAACCATTGCTTTGGTCCAAGATGAATAAAAAATGATCCAGTCAGTAAGTCTCATTCCAAGTGTCTTCTGATTATGATTTTTATTTTTATTTTTTTTAATTTATTCAATTTTTATGCCGCCCGTCTCCTTAGACTCAGGGTGGCTTACAACCTGTTAGCAATAGCACTTTTTTTTTAACAGAGCTAGGCTATTGCCCCCACAATCCGGGTCCTCATTTTACCCACCTCGGAAGGATGGAAGGCTGAGTCAATCTTGAGCCAGTGGTGAGATTTGAACCGCTGACCTTCAGATCTACAAGTCAGCTTCAGTGGCCTGCAGTACAGCACTCTACCTGCTGCGCCACCCCGGCTCATGATGCATTTCTGAAAACAATCTCGGCAATCAGATTTTGGGTGATCTGTGATTCTCAACAACAATGAACAAATACTTGTTTCCCTTCCAGACTTTAATTAAAAAAAATGTGTGTTGCAGTTATGGCTTTCTTGCATGGTAATATTGCTGTTTTAATGCTGCCTCCTCGCTGGAAAAATGAAAGATCCATGGATAAAATAAAGGCAGAACTTAGTCAGCGCAGTGCATATAAAGCTATATGTATAGAGGTGTAAATGGCAGAATGGGAAAAGTCACAGAAGTTACCAACTGCCAAAGAAGTGATCAGTTACAAATTTGCTTAATCTGACATATCAGCAGTTTAGCCACAGCTAAGTCACTCCTAATGGCATAAGAAATCAATTTGTCAATTTTAAAATCACTTTTATTGTCATTTGTTCCACTTGCTTGGACAATTGGGCAAGAACGTATAGAACACTTTACCCTTAGATTATCTATGGTTGACCTATCCAGATTCCTAAGAGGACAGTAAGGGGCGAGTACAAGTGCACTAGAGTGCTTTCCGTCCCCTGTCCTATTGCTCTCCTATATCTCCTATTCCTTTCCTCTATTCCTATATCTCTTCTTCTATTCTTTCATTGATATGCTCTATTACTATACCTTCTTTTCTATTCTTTCATAGATATATTTTACTATGAGTATCTCCTCTATAACGTTCATCATGTATTTTACTGTGTGTGTGTGTGTGTGTATATATATATATATATATATACACACACACACACACACACACACACACTAAAACTCTCATTGTGTATTGGACAAAATAAATAAATAAATGAATGAATGAATGAATGAATAAATGAATAAGTGAATAAGTGAATAAGTGAATAAATGAATAAATAAATAAATAAATAAATAAATATAAATAAGTAAATATAAATAAATATAAATAAATAAATATAAATATAAATAAATAAATAAAAATTAAAAATAAAAGGTTACTCACCATTGCTTAGTTATTCCCAGTGCAATCCCTTCCCACAGCATCTGTCATATTTTTCTATGGGTTATGGGAACAGTTTCAGCTTTATAAAACTACTTGCTTGGTGAAATACAGCTGCTGACTTTCCTTCTTTATGTAACCAATTCTCCTTTACGGTTGACTATTCTCCCCCCACGTTCTGAACAATTTGGTCATTGATCCACCTACACTTTAATTAGGTTGAGCATTTAAGCTGCATTAATGAGGCTCCCTAATAGGAAACAGAATTTCAGACTCAGAGGAGATATTAATACCAGAAAACATAGAAAAAGTTCCTAGCATTTGCCTAATTGGCTTAACATCTAATAGAAAGCCTCAATCACAAGGTGAGCACAAATGGATGGCTTTGGTAAAGGTAATAGCTATCGGGCTTGAGCTTAATGTGAGTCAACCATTTGAAATACAAATTGTATAACATGTTTATGCTATCCTCTTATGGGATTTTGTAATACATATTTGTCAATTTCTCTTTGTATGTTCATTGATTTACTATGATTTAATTTATGTACATTTATTTACATTCAAATATTTTACCTATTCAAGTTATATTTTAGCTTTGTATATACTTCTAGTTTTTTTCCTCTTATTTGCTCTCTCTCTCTTTTTGTCTCTTTCTCTGTCTCTCTGTCTCTTTATATATCTACCTACCTACTGTTCTGTCTGGGTCCCCCCAGATGCCAACACCAACCAAAAAGAGTAGCCAGAGACACTGGTAAAAAGCAAAGGCAGTTTATATAATTCAAAGCAAACACAGGTAACAAAAACTGTTCTTACAGACAGGAACACGATGCAATTTCACAGAGGTTTCACGAAGGCCAGGCAATAAAACAGGATTCTTGCTGGCAAAAACAACTCTGGAGATAATAAAACCCACGCCTCCCCCAAGTCTTCCAGGCTTCTAGGCCACAAGCCAAGATCAGAGACGCCAAGAATCGAAGCAAGGTCACAGGACTCCCAGTTGATAACTCTCTACGAGACTGTAAGGGCGGGCCTGCCTTTTCAACCCTGCTGAGGAGAACCACACCCAAACCCAGCTGTTGCCAATTCAGGGATGGAAATATCTTTCTAATTGGCCCCTTCTTTGAGCTGCACGTCTCTGCCGCATGTCTATTATAGCCTGTGCGTCTTCGTCCAATGAATCCAGGCTACTAGCTGGGGAGAGGGCCCCCCCCCTGGGGGTCTCAGGCTGCTCTCCCTCCTCCTCCTCCTGACGTTCCTCTCCCCCGTCTGCCTGGTCCTCCCCCTCCTGGTCACTGTCCTCCTCCTCTGGGCATGGATCCGGCAGAGCTCCAGCCGGTCCCTGAGGAGCCTCAGGCTGAATCACAACACTTACCTACCTATCCACCCACCCACCCACCCACCCACCCACCCACCCACCCACCCACCCATCCATCCATCCATCCATCCATCCATCCATCTATCTATCTATCTATCTATCTATCTATCTAATCATATATTTGTCAGGTTTCATGAATCAGAGCTTCTGGTTTTTAACCAGTCATAAAACCTATTCCAAGTTATCTAATAATCCATTTCCTTCTTGTTCTGCAGTTCTTTAGTCATTTTATCCATTTTGGTGCATTCAATAATTTTTGTTATGATTTCACTTTCATTTGAAGTTTTCCATTTTTTTGTATAACAGATCCTGGTTGCCACGATAAAGTGAATTACTGTATTAAGTAATTTTTTCTTTCGTATAATTTTTGCTTAGAATTGCCAGCAAATGTTATAGCCAGAAATTGGACATATGTGGAGGAAGACTTAAACCAATAATGTACAAAAAATGTTAAAGCTAAATGATAAATGTAAGAAAAACTAATAGACCGATGTAGAGCTATAGTAAAATAGGAACTGTGTTTCCCATATATGGGTGCTTATACAGTTTGTAATATCTATTTGCATATAATAAAAATCTTTTTAAAAAGAAATACAAATTGTACATGCATGTTCAAAATGACAGTTTCTATTTAAGAACCTCAGTTATCCTTTTTCTTTACTGATTGCCTTCTCTCTTGCTTCATAAATGGTACTTTTTATAAACCATGTCACAAAACTCAAGTGAGGATTAAAAGTAATGGAGCACAGCATGGTTTGAGTGAGCATGGCTACTAAGTCTTTAACTGATCCAGCTAAACTGATGGTTTGAACTCACTGGGGAATTTGCATCTTCAACTCTCTTATTAAACTGTCCTTTAACATTATTTTAAGATATAACTGGTACTCATAGCCTGAAGTCATGCTGTTTTGGATTCAGAGTACATATGTTTCATTTACATTGAGCCTTGTTAATTCTATGACTGCAGGTGGATCGTAGGATCTGTTAGGGCCAACATATATGAGCTGCAAAACTCCAGATGAATATTGAATGTTAGTTGTTACCCAATGATTGTCTCGATTTTTGCAGTCCATAAGTGGCAGTACTAATTCTGTTCCTTAATGTTTGGAGTCCTCTAAAATATTTTACTACACATAAAGCTATCTTAGTTCCAGATTAAAAGCCATGATGGTGCAGTGAGTAGATTCTAGTATTGCAGGCTAATTTTGCTGATTGCCAGAAGTTTGATCCTGACTGGCTCAAGGTTGATTCAGCCTTCAATCCTTCCAAGATTAGTAGAATGAGGACCCTGATTGTTGGGGACAATATGCTGACTGTGTAAACTGTTTAGAGGGGGCTGTAAAGCACTATGAAGCAGTATATAAGTCTAAGATCTATTGCTTTTAATGGGAAAACTGAGACAAAGCTTTCAATAAGAAGATCCCTTGAAATCTTGTTTTACTTGCCTTTTGATTGCCTGGCCAAATGTTAACTAAATCTCCATGACATTTGGCATAGTTGGCAAAAGAAGATAGATACACCATTATTAGTGATGGGCGAATCCAACGGTGTTCGGGTTCGGCAAGTTCAGACGAACTTTACGCAAAATTTGGCCAAAACAGGTGGAGCTTTGATGTCACGTATACCGGCAGGTTGCTAAGGACGCCAAGGTGATCACTTCCTGGATTCCATGGAATCCAGGAAGTGATCACCTTGGCGTCCTTAGCAACCTGCCAGTGACGTCAAGGCTCCGCCCCCAGAACCTCTTCGTTGGAGGGATTCCCCAGCTCCTTCAAAGGGAGGTCTTCACGTAAAAATAAACATTGTTATTTTTACGAAAAAAGACACCACAGCGGCGCTGCAAGCAAAGGGCGGTCCTTTCACGTAAAAATAAACATCCAGGAAGTTATCACCTTGGTGTCCTTAGCAACCTGCGGGTGACATCAAAGCTCCGAATGCCGAACGCAACCCCGAACTTTGCCCAAAGTTTCAAAAAAATTCAGGTTCGGGTTCGGCATACTGAACACCGCAAAATTCAGTACGGACCCGAATTGTGCAGATTCAGTTCGCCCATCACTAACCATTATTAATCTTTGGAATATTCCAGTTCAATTAAACATCCTAACAGCCATTTGCCTTCCCCATCTTTTTCTCAAATTATGTTTGTATCTAAGCAAGAAAATATCTTCAGTCTTGTGCAATGCTTTCAAGTCAGGAAAGTGCCACAGAAAAAACTAATCTATCTTCAGAGTGAAGACTTAGATGTTGGCACACCTTATTTTATGTGGCAAAAAAATAAATCTTATGCACGTGGTTCTCCACTGCAGCTATTAACATTTCATTAAAGGCAACGTATTTCCTTCTGGTACAACTATCTAGGAGGGTGAAGATAAATTTCTGCAATCTGTAAATACACAAGACATCAAGGCTTCAAGAAGAAACTATTTCATATCTGCCCAGATGCTCATAATTGCACTTTCATCCTCAGGCTAAGCTTTTCTTCGTCTAAAGTACTCCCATGTGCTGAAAGAAGATCATGCCAGCCATGACAGAGCCTTAAATCCATGGTAATTGGTATCCCTCCCACCTGCCACAATTGCACTTAATCTATTTTGTGACAATTGATGGAGCACTTCTATTCCCCCTCTCCTGGGCACACAAACACACGTACATACATCCTGGAGTCCTATGTTGTACACTGACTGTGTAATTCATAGAAAATTAAGCATTATATTCAAAACCCTCATAACAAGCCAGATCAGTTGTACCTTTTATTCACTTAGGTCGAACAAACTGCAAAATGGTTTATGGTAATAAAAATTCCCGCTTCCCTAGTTAAAATGAGTGGCTAGTTCTCATCACCATGCATAATTAGCTGCACTTGTATTTAGAAGTAAAGCATCTCGAGGTTCAACTACTGCAACGCTCTCTACATGGCGCTACCTCTGAAGAATGTTCGGAAATTTCAAATCATGCAGAATGCGGCCACATGAGCCGTCATGGATCTCCCCAGATATACCCATGTTTCTCCAACACTCCCCGGACTGCATTGGCTGCCAATTGGTTTCCGGACACAATTCAAAGTGTTAGTGATGACCTATAAAGCCCTACATGGCATCGGATCAGATTACTTACGGGACCGCCTTCTGCCACATAAATCCCAGCAACCGATTAGGTCGCACAGAGTTGGCCTTCTCCAGATCCCATCGACTAAACAATGTTGCCTGGTGGGACCTAGGAGAAGAGCCTTCTCTGTGCCGGCCCCGGCCCTCTGGAATCAGCTCCCTCCAGATATTCGTACTGTCCCCACCCTCCTCGCCTTTCGCAAGGCCCTTAAGACCCATCTATGTCACCAGGCATGGGGCAGCTAGATCATGACCCCCCCCCGACCATTAAATGTTATGTGTGGATGTGATTGAGTTAATTGACTGCTTTTTAATGCAATGGGATTTTAGCTTATAGTTTTAACTATTAGATTTGTATTCATATTATTTTTGTATTATATTCTGTGAGCCACCCCGAGGTTTCAGAAAAGGGTGGCATACAAATCTAAATAATAATGATGATGATGATGATGATGATGATAATAATAATAATAATAATAATAATAATAATAATAATAGTTTGAAATGTTCCTCCTTTGGTTGTGACTTTTTGCTTGAATCCAGCTATCTGTGAGCATGATGCTTGAACTCTGTACACATCGTAATCAATGTGTTAGGCTTAAATAAGCTTGTACTTGATGCTGTAAATTAAACCAGCAGACTAGGATATATGACCATGACATGTTTTAATGATTAAGGAAACAAGAATGAAAAAGAATGTCTGACTGCCTTCGAGTAGAATCTAGAAATATGAGGTGGTGCAGAAACTGCTGCCATGGAACTTTGATAAGAGCCATAATGATCTCAGTCTTTTGTAACATTACTGCATGAATGATTTGAATGGCATTTGGTCCCACCATATTATGACACGGTGGAAGAGATGGTGCAAATGTACTATTTGTTTGTGGGGTGTCAATTGCCTTGTTTACCTCCTTCAGATTGCCCACAAATGTTGCTAAGTTGTTACCAGCAATTATCAGGAAAATCTAAATTATTACTAGTTCTTTCTTATCTGACAAAGCAGGGGTGAAATCCAACAGGTTCTGACAGGTTCTGGAGAACACCTAGTGGAAATTTTCAGTAGTTCAGAGAGTACCACATTTGGCTGGCCCCAGAGTGGGGTAGGAATGGAGATTTTGCGGTATCCTTCCCCTGCCATACCCCACCAAGCCACGCCCAGGAAGCCACACCACACCCATCAGGCCATGCCCACAGAACCAGTAGTAAAAAAAATGGATTTCTCCACTGACAAAGACTTCTGATCTGTTTGGTTCATCTACAGTACTTATTCTAATTTCAAAAGCCTTCTGCAAGAAATGTGTTTAACATTTCTTTCTTTCCTGGTAGCCTACTAGTAAGGCCGGAAAGGGAAAAGCAAAGTAGCCAGTTCCAGAAAGAGTAAGAGGGAAGGTCTCTCTTTCTTCCCCCCCCTTTCATTCACAGAGTTGGTACAGCCGAAATTAGAAGCAAACCCTCCTTCTTGAGGGAATATGGAGCCCAACAGTTCTTTATGAATCCAAACCTACCTGGACAAGAGCATCTCAGGATTTGCTCATCTTCTGAGACCTTTCTGAATCCTAATAAAGAAAGACCCTTATTTATTAGAGATGAATCTTTTCTAGCACTGTGTGCAAATTACAGAAGATAGCAATAGCACTTAAAATGATATACTACTTTGCAGTGCTTTACAGCTTTCTCTCAGCAGTTTACAGAATCAGAACAGTGCGCCCAACAATCTGGGTTCTCATTTTATCGAGCTCGGACGGATGGCAAGCTGAGTCAACCTTGAGCCAGGATGGTTTTTAGGAAAAGTTTTTAAATAAGCATTTATAAAAACCAAGACAGCATATCTGTTCTTGCTGCTTAATCTCTTTTCCCAATTGTTTCACTTTAATTAACTGCTCCTCGATCCACAGCTCACATTAGAGAAACATCTTTCAGCTGTGGCGAGGGGGGCGTTTGCCCAGGTTCGCCTGGTGCGCCAATTGCGGCCCTATTTGGACCGGGAGTCATTGCTCACAGTCACTTATGCCCTCATCATCTCAAGGCTCAACTACTGTAGCGCTCTCTACATGGGGCTACCTTTGAAAAGTGTTCGGAAACTTCAGATCGTGCAGAATGCAGCTGCGAGAGCAATCATGGGCTTCTCTAAGTATGCCCATATCACTCCAACACTCCACAGTCTGCATTGGTTGCCGATCAATTTCCGGTCACAATTCAAAGTGTTGGTTATGACCTATAAAGCCCTTCATGGCACCGGACCAGAATATCTCCGGGACCGCCTTCTGCCGCACGAATCCCAGGGACCGGTTAGGTCCCACAGAGTTGGCCTTCTCCGGGTCCCGTCGACTAAACAATGTCGTCTGGCAGGACCCAGGGGAAGAGCCTTCTCTGTGGTGGCTCCGACCTTCTGGAACCAGCTCCCCCCTGAGATTAGGATTGCCCCCACCCTCTTTGCCTTTCGTAAACTCCTTAAAACCCACCTCTGCCATCAAGCATGGGGGAATTGAAACATCTCCCCCTTGCCCATGTTGTTTTGGTGTATGATTGGTTGTGTGCTTGTTTTTTATATATATTGGGGTTGATTTTATGAATTTTTTAACCTAAAACTGTAATTAGATTGGTAAATATTAGATTTGTCACTATGTACTGTTTTTGCCATTGTTGTGAGCCGCCCCGAGTCTGCGGAGAGGGGCGGCATATAAATCCAATAAATCTAATCTAATCTAATCTTTTGATTTCTGTCATACTTATGGTTTTAACTTCTTATGTGAACATTTTCTTTGAGAAGTAGGATATGTGAGGCATTACTATAAGGAACTGATGGCTTATTGGGAGAATTTGCTCAGCTGATGGGTTTTAGGATTACAAGAAATGTGTCCCAATGGGACCATATTTCCTTGATAAATCCAGCAGCCCAGTGTAGTTCTATGTCCTTTTCAACTTAGCACAAGTCAATATGTGATTATATTGCTGGACGTTATATAGCAGTGATAGCGAACCAAATGCCCAAACTGCACATGCATGCATGCCTATACCAAAAGATGTGCAAGTGTGTGTGAATGTGCATTTGCGCTGACATGTGCATGTACAGACATGCATGAATGTGCACATGCATAGTCATGCATGAAAGTACGCATGCACAGACATGCCCAGCAGTGACCTGAAGACCAGCTGGCTGGCAGGAGGCAGGGCATCCCAACAGCGGCAGCACAGCAAGAGTTAAGCTATTTTTCTTTTATGACCTTCTGTTTCATTTTTTTGCAGGGAAACAGAAGCTCATGAAAGAAACACCACAGAGATCGGACCTGGGGCAACGGCGCATTTGCCAGCAGAGAGGGCTCGGTGTGCCACCTCTGGCATGCATGCCATAGGTTCGCCATCACAGTTGTATAGTGATCTTCTTCTACTTGATCCATTTTTATAACAGGTAGGAGCACAGCAGATTTCAAATAAGAAACTATATGGAAATTCCAAGACTGTAGATTAGATTGGGAAATTTGGGAAAAAACATTCCAGAAGAAGGCAATGGCAAAGGTAATGTGCTTTACATATAAAATAAAGAGATTATAATCCATTTTTTTTCAGTGAACAATTGTTCCCAAAGTAGACGCAAATGGTAACCTGACTTACCAGCCATGCTACAAAAATAATTCCAATAGGCCACCAATTAACCTAAAAGCAAGCAATTTTAAGTTCCATCAAACAATACAAGAGATATTTAAGCTGGTGTAAAACTTCATATTAAAATCAGTAGGCAGGCAAAGCAAATAATTTTGGCTGGAGAATACCAACCAAAATGTTCAATGTTCAATGAACAAATGTTCAAAATTTGTTATTACTGGAATAAGGCCATTGATTTGAGCACAGCGGTGAATGATTTTGAGCCAAAGTTTGTTCTCAAAACACATACATATGATGTCTCATGTCTCATAGAAGAATAATCAGATGATAGATAGATGGATAGATGGATAGATGGATAGATGGATGGATGGATGGATGGATGGATAGAAGGATAGATGGATAGATGGATAGATAGAAGGATAGATGGATGGATGGATGGATGGATAGATACTGTATATATAGTAGATAGTGTTGCAGGATAGGATTTCTACATTCAAAGATAGGATATGGGAATTGGCATAACAAAAATATATTTATTTATTATTTATTTATTTATTTATTTATTTATTACTTAGATTTGTATGCCGCCCCTCTCCGAAGACTCGTCACATTATAGAGATATTCATGTCTTCCTATGCAAGAAAACAAATAATGCTGGTAGCCAACATGGGGGGGGGGGACATGAACCTGCAGTGCAACACATCTAGAGGGACCCAGTTGAGAATGGTTATTGAATATATTAAATTCTGTTAACTTATATATTTCAACACCAAGTGAACATAATTGCCATCACAAATATCTCTCACATAGGCACTTCTTTGCTGATCAGTTCACAGAAAAAGGTTGCAATTATTCAGGTGGCAGACTAATTATAATCAAAGCATATGTCCAACAGAAAAGGAAATGTGCTACTTACTTGCAAGCAATCCAAGACACAAGGTGTAATTTGGAACAGTTCTAGTTCAGTCTTATAATAAAGGAAGACCTTTATATTATTAGCTTTCATTAAGGGAACAACACTTTCTTTTTCATATATTTGTTTAATATTTCTCTTTCTTACATTTCACTTATTAATTATGAAATCAGCTTGAAAACAAAGTGAACTGAGATGCTTAAGGTAAAAGTTCCTAAACACCAGAAACAAAATGATGTTCCAAATTACAACTTTGCATTAAGCAATACCAACAAATGGAGAATTACTGAACATTCCAGGGTTAGCTGATTCTTCCATTCAGGTCTTTTCTCACTGAAATCCACTAAAACCTTTTACTATAATTCATATGTTGATTGACTAATAGAGCTTTTGTCTTCATAAATTTTTCAGAAGTGGAAATGAGCACTTTAGAAAAAGCCAGTAGCTGAATCTAAATTGACAATCAAATTGGTTATTATTTTGTACATCTGCTAATCCTTTGAGTCTTGGATGACAAAAAATAACAACAGAAGAAAAATCTTATTAGTCAAGATAATTCAAGCTGATTTGTGAAAGTATCTTTTATTAACAATTTAATATTGATAATCCAGAGGAAGCTATAAACTAAATTTATCAAGGTACTTCAGACTTTCATGGTTTTTATTGATGTTACTAATCTCTATTATCTGAATATCCTTTTTTTCCATTGACTTTAAACATATTGTCTCTACTTATTATCAGCATAACAAAGATCCAATATAGAAAAACAATGAAAAGTGTTGTTAATTCAGACAATCTAAAGAGAATACGTTCAGATACCAATAATGCTTTTGAAATAATAATACAGAATTAACTGAATTTTGCCATAAAGCAATGATAAAAGACCTGCCAATTGAACCAGTTCCCTTGGTGTTAAAGTTCATCTTAAAATATCTCCAAAATACATGAAATAATTTCTTCAATCACACTCTCGAAGTCCTAATGGGGGAATGCTAAGCAGGAGATTGTATGGTTATTTTTGAACAATGCTTACAGAACATTACTACATTTGTATTAAAAAGTCCGGGTTTTATAAGGATTTCTCTGATACATTAATTTCATTTCATTATCTCCCCCCCCCCCTTCCAAAGCTTCCTTCTTGGTCCAGAGTACTTAACTGCCTAGAAAGTCAGGAGCATCCAGTTCAGTATATAAGCCATATATCTTATAGCCTTTCTTCTACCTGGGCTTCTAAAAGGAGAGAACATTTCCAATAATAATTTCTTATTTAATCTGATGTGATGGGCTCCCTTCAAAACACAGTACTCTCTGCAGAAACCCAGGTGTGGGCAACAGTAGCTGCTCTGTCACCAATGGCTCTGAAGATTCAGCCCAGCCAAGTGCTGTGCATGCTGCTTGGCTCATCATAATAGAGTCTCTTGCCCAATCATATCCCAGAATTGTCTCCCCTACCTCCCACCTTGTAATGAAGGCATCTGCTTGTTTCTTACTCACCATGTCATAAACATTCAAGATCACCGGTTCATTTGCCATTGTAGATTGCAGTGATGCTTGGATTGAAGCCCTTAAATCCCTGCCAGATGTGGCGATGCCCAAGGGGATGGGGGTTTTTTCACCCTTAGTTACACAGGAAAACCAACGTCCATGCTATTGAGAAAATATAAACCATGGAGGGGAGATCCGCAGAGGGTTTTCCAAGCCTTTTGATGCCAAAGTTTCTTGGTAACGAGGCTCCTTTTAAAACTCTCAGCTAAATATTCAATCTTTTTTTAAAAAATCACTGCAGATGATTGATGTGCCAGTGTTTGTACAGCATGTTCCAAGTCAGTCCCTATCCTCCTGTCTCCTAAAGGCAAATCATAACTAACCACCACCAAAAGATAGAGTGGCTTGCTTTAAAAACGAGTCCCTTTAGACCTCCCAGGAGGGGAGAAACATGGAAAAGATTACAGGACAGGTGGATGGATAAATCCAAATGAAACATTTAGCCAAACGTGAAGTACTTTAAGTGAAGATCAAAATATGGAGTAATTTGGAGGAAAGATCCATGGAGGGATGGGAAGGGAAGCGCTTAAAGCAAAAATCTGCACCCCGTTTCTAAGCTAACACAAATCCAAGCAGACATTTACAGAAAATCCAAGTTCCTCTGTATATCGGGTCTCTAAAATCAGCAGAGGGGGGGGAATAGAACCGTCTACCCTGCTACTGTTTTGTTTTTCTTGTGCCTCAATCCCCAAAATGTAGAAATAATAAAATCTATCCAGGTGCTGAAATTTACCTTTCAAAGCTTCAGTTCCTCCTTCAATCTAGGTGATTATTTGGGGGGGGAATAGGGAGGGGGAGAGGCTTTGATACTGATTCAAGCTGAAAAATAAATCTGTAAGGAGGAGAAGAAGGTAATTTTTCTTAAAAGAAAAAGAGAACACACACTAAAGCGGTTCCCTCAGTCTCTCGAGGGAGCCGACCGGGAACTGTCCAGGGTACTGAAGCCTCTCCAGCCATCTATCCCACGGAACAGCACTCTTGGTAACCCTTTAGGAGAATCGCGTGCAAAACGCTCTCCGGGTGCTGATTGCAAAACCGTAGAAAATCAGGAAATGCCGAGCACCAAGTCTTGGCTCTTCTCAGCACTTTGTACAGGAAGCTAAAATCTCCTTTTTCCACACCAGTTTTCCTCAACAGGAACATTGCCCAGAGACTGGCAAGAGCTGAAGAGTGCCACTCCATCTTTTTCTGAGAGAAGGCATCTCCAAAGGGAGAACTTTAAACAACCAGCAAACGAATGAGAGTAGAAGGATACTTTTGGTGCGGGGTAGGAATAGTTCTGGACTTTCTCTTATCCTGCTGATGGTTAGGACTCTTGGGTCTGGCAGTGCTGCAAATTCCTGCTGGAGTCTCATGAATCCCATTCAGATTAGACCTGGAGGCCAGAGTAAATTGTGAAATCCATTGCGGTAAATTTCTTCCTGTATTTGCTCCTCCCTCCCCTCCAAAGCATAGTGAGATGTGCATTAAAGAAAAAGGAGGGGGAGCTTGGGAAGGGAGTGAGGAGGGGGGACTCTTCCTGCGTCCAATGAGTTTCGGGGAAGGGAGAGAGCTGACCTTAAAGCTGGAAAAGCGCAGATCCTGCTGTAATATCCATGAAAGGGTGCTGGGATTACCTCATCGGTGTGGGAGGGGTAGCTGAGGCGTTCTGCCAGCTTGCAGCCAACCACATCTGAATGAAAATTGCAGAGAGCCTGTTACATCAGCATCGCCCAGCATTCCCCTGTCTTTCGCAGGCAACAGCTGCCCACTTTTCCCAGCTGTGGGTGGACCATTCAGCTGAACAGAAAAAAGTGTTAGCATCCACCAATCACGTGGCAAGGACCAGCACTCGCTACAAATCAAGAGAAATAAAAAACAGACTAGCCTAGGGCAGCATAAATTTGTTTTGGTGAAGGCAAAGAGGGAACTGGTAGAGATTCATGTTTCAGTTTATTTGAAACTTAGTTAATGATTTTTTGCATTCTCATTTATACATTTTCTACATCATTTTGAATTAGAATAATTAACACTTAGTATATCCACTACAGGATTGGATAATTAATCCAAATGCATATCCTATATATTTAAGCTACCAGAGCATGCTTCAAGTGCTGGGGTAGTACATATACACTTATTTATATGTGCAACAAACAAGCATTTGTAAACTTCCTCCATGTCATCTGCTGAATTAAAAATTTAAAAGTAGTTCCACTTTCTTTGATAACTGAATAAGAAATTGTATTGGAGATGACTTGAATCCCAAACTGCTCACATGCTAGTTTTATTTTATTTCTTTTTTTTAAATTTATTTTATCAAAAAATTATAGGGTGATAATTTGTACAAATAAACATTAGATAAGTAATGATAAAAAGTAACAAAAAAAGACAATAGTACAGGAATGGTAGGCAAAGTGGTGCACTTATGCACACCCCTTAGTTGAATACAATTCTCCTCCCATCCCACCCCCATCCATTAAGAAAAAATAATTTCCTTTTAGGGGTAAATTTTATTTGTATAAATCCATAAATTTCTTTTCTGCTTCTCATTCTTTTTACTAATACTGTATACTATATTTTGCTATCAGCTTTATGGTAAATGCTTTAAAAGATTTCAGGATCACAGTCATATGTAAAATGTTTGTTTGTTGGTTGGTTTTTATTTGTCAAACATGTATAGGATAGCAGTAGTTTGTATAACATAAATAAAAAGTTACGATTAAAGAGGACAATAGGACAGTAGGCACAGTGGTGTGCCTTACAGATCTCTTAGAAATGGGGAGAGGTCAACTGTAGACAATCCAAGGTTACTGTAGACAATCTAAGATTACTGGAAGTTTTAGATGACCGGTTGGCTCAGCCCCTACATGTATCCTTCTCTTTTGATTTCACAAAGGAAGGATTCAGCCACTCTTCTGAAGTATATCATCATATATACTTAAGTTAAGCATTTTCTTTTGCATTTTCTAGGGACACCAACTATAATCTGGAACAATGTAGATAGGTTTTAAACGGGAGAAAGAGTTTATGTATATTGGAAGTTCATTGAAGATGATTTCATGGAGTAAATGAAGTGAAAGGCTTAAGAGAAAGTATATGGCATTTCCTAGCAAGTCTGAAGATTGAGAAGACTAGAGCTCAGAACAACATGTTGAACCAACAGGGTACATCTAGAAATAGAAGACCTGACCACAGGGCCTATTAGCAAAATGGGTTCACTGTTGGAAGAAAATTATTATCATCCAGGGTTAGATTTTCTTTCAGAAACTGGGAAAAATAAGACATGTGGGCAAAGGAATAAACATAAATTATATTTGGAAGATTTAATGTAATGAGCCACCACAGTCTTTACCAAATCAATTATCACCACTACAAATTTTTACCCATTTTGAACCAGCATGTGTTCTTTTCATCCAGATGACCAACTTTTTAAAATTACACTGCAGGGAAAATGGAAGAAAACATAAAATATTATGTTTCTATTAAAATGCTTTTTGAAAAGTATCAGAATTATTTCCATGGGTTGGGTTGGGTTGGGTGTAGCAAAGGCCACAATGAGAGAATGCATAGAGCAGGAATAAAAAGAGGGCAAATATTCAGATGTGCAAAACTGTAACTTAAATCAGTGGGCTACATGGCTTTCCAGAGAGGTATGCCATATTACTAGAAGGTCACAGTAAGTTTATATGGAGGCCACCCAGCTTTAACTGCCAGGCTTATGATCAATTTGTCATAATCCTCATACAGTATTTGATTCTCTGTGCTAATTTCACTTGCATAAATATTGAAAATTATTACAATTTATAATAAGTAACATTATTATCACTGTGTTTTGAAAACTTTTAGATTCATCTTCCTTGTAACTTCAGCATTCATTAGAATTTTCAAAGTGTTGGTAATGACCTACAAAGCCCTACATGGCATAGGACCAGATTACTTACGGGACTACCTTCTGCCGCATGAATCCCAGCGGTCGGTTAGATCCCACAGAGTCAGCCTTCTCTAGGTCCCGTCAACCAGACAATGTCATTTGGTGGGGCCTAGGGGAAGAGCCTTCTCTGTGGGGGGGGGCGACCCTCTGGAATCAGCTCCCCCCAAAGATTCATACTGCCCCCTCCCTCCTTGCCTTCCACAAGAGTCTGAAGACTCACCTATGTCGCCAGTCCTGGGGGATTTAGATCTTGCCCCTTTGACCAATAAATGTGATGCATGGTGTGATTGGATTGTCTGATTGCGTAATATACTGTATAGGTTTTTTATCTGTAATTTTTAATGTATTAGATTTGTTTTGTATGCTTTGTTTCTATATTTATTCTGTGAGCTGCCACGAGCTTTTGGAGAAGAGCAGCATACTATTATTATTATTATTGTTGTTGTTGTTGTTGTTGTTGTTATTATTATTGTTGTTGTTTTGTTGTTGTTGTTAATAATAATAATAATAATAATAATAATAATAATAATGATAATTTTTGTAAGTCATAAAATGGAAAAATCACCCCATTTATCTTAAGTGTTATTAATAACTACAGATCTATGTATTTGATTGTTGCTTCTGTCCAAAGGCCATCATAGAGGTTTGATTTGAACTACTCCTATTATGAGTGTCAGTTGAATGTTGTTTGTCTTAAAGGTGTCTATTCCTAACTTAGCTCATTTTGGGAAAGAGATTTCTTCCCTTCACCCAATTTTGCTCATTTTTAGTTACCATATTATATTGATGCAGATTAAAGCAACAGAAGGCTTAAGGGTATTCAGGGATTCATCCATATTACAATATTATTTGCATCTATTTAGATTAGCTTCAGACCCAGCCTTAAGTGTTACAGCTTATGTTACTTCTACTGTGTTAATCTTTCCAAAATATTGTAATTGTCTTGTGGAAAATTGATTCAAAACGAGGATATACAGTAAAGAGTTGGTATTATATAGCTACTATTAACTAATAAACAATGAATAGTTGCGTTTGGTCCCTTCCAAAGATAATAATGGAAGTTCAGTGTTCTTTTTCAACTTTAAGTTAAAGTTTATATCCTGAAAGAAATTGCCTTCTATTGGAGCCAATGATTAGTGTATTGTTGAACAAGTGGAATTATCCAATGAAGGAGAAGTGAATCAAATTGATGCACTTTATGTAAGTAGCTGATGAAAATTCCAAGCAGGATGAAAATGGGTCTAAATTTAATGAAAACTAAATCTGATTAAATGATCAACATAGTCTAACATCAGCCTGAGGATTTTTAATATAAGGATGTACAAGCTAAGTCCACCTTTGTCAAAAGTTGTTTTCCCTTCCTTTTTAAAGACCCCTATTCTAATTCTGACCTGAGGCAAACTTTTGTTAAAAGAGGCAGCCCCAGTTCTCTGTTATTAATTTCCAAAGCCCATTCTGCTCAAATTAAATTCAATCACTCATATAATAATAACAATAATTTATTAGATTTTTATGCTGCCCCTCTCCGAGGATTTGGAGTGGCTCACAACAACAATAAATACAATAGAATACAAATCCAATATAAACTATATTTAAAAGATCAATTATTATTAAAAACTAGCAATTCTAAAACAATCACACCAATCTCATACGTTGAGTCAGAAAAAGTGAGGGGAGAAATTAATCCTCACATGCTTTGTGGCATAAATGGGTGGGGACAATTTGTATCTCAGGGGGGAGTTGATTCCAGAGAAGGCTCTTCCCCTAAGTCCCGCCAGATGACATTGTTTAGCCGACGGGACACGGAGAAGGCCAACTCTGTGGGACCTAATCGGCCGCTGGGATTCGTGTGGCAGGAGGCAGTCCTGTAGGTATTCTGGTCCGATGCCATGTAGGGCTTTGTAGATCATTATAATTATTATTATGTAGGGCTTTACAGGTCATCTCCAGAGCACCAGAGGGATGGATGAGGAACAACAGTTGGAAGCTGACCAGGGAGAGATTCAACCTGGAAATAAGGAAGAACTTCCTGATGGTCAGAGCAATCAACCAGTGGAACAGCCTGCCTGCAGAGGTTGTGAACTCCCGAAATCTGGACACTTTCAAAAGGAGATTGGACTGCCATTTGGCTGGAGTGCTATAGGGTTTCCTGCTCTGGCAGGGGGTTGGACTTGAGGATCTGCATGGTCCCTTTCAACTCTAACAATCAATCAATCAATCAATCAATCAATCAATCAATAAATAAATAAATAAATAAATAAATAAATAAATAAATAAACAAATAAATAACCAGCACTTGTGACCAGAAACTGATCGGCAGCCAGTGCAGGCTGCGGAGTGTTGATGAGACATGGGCATAGCTAGGAAAGCCCATGATAGCTCTCGTGGCCACATTCTGCACGATCTCAAGTTTCTGAAGACTTTTCAAAGGTATCCCCATGTAGAGCGCATTGCAGTAGTCGAACCTTGAGGTGATGAGGGCATGCGTGACTGTGAGCAAAGACTCCCTGTCCAAATAGAGCCGCAACTGGTGCACTAGGCAAACCTGCGCAAATGCCCTTCCCGCCACAGCCGAAAGGTGATGTTCTAATGTCAGCTGTGGATCGAGGAGGACGAACTAGTTGTGGACCCTCTCTAAGGGGATTAATAATCTCCCCCCCCCCAGAGTAATGGATGGACAGATGGAATTGTCTTTGGGAGGCAGAACCCACAGCCACGCCGTCTTGTCAGGGTTGAGTTTGAGCCGGTTGACACCCATCCAAACCCCAACAGCCTCCAAGCACCGGCACATCACTTCCACTGCTTCACTGACTGACATGAGGTTGAGATGTACAACTGGGTATCATCAGCGTATTGATGATACCTCACCCCATGCCCTTGGATGATCTCGCCCAGCGGTTTCATGTAGATATTGAATAGTAGAGGAGAGAAGACCGGCCCCTGAGGCACCCCACAAGGGAGAGACCTAAAGGTTGACCTCTGACCCCCCCACTAACACTGACTACAACTGACCGGAGAGGTAGGAGGAGAACCACTGAAGAACAGTGCCTCCCACTCCCAACCTCTCCAGCTGGCGCAGAAGGATACTATGGTCGATGGTATCGAAAGCCACTGAGAGGTCAAGAAGCACCAGGACAGAGGACAAGCCCATGTCCCGGGCCCACCAGAGATCATCCATCAGTGCGACCAAAGCGGTTTCTGTAATGTAGCCGGGCCTGAATCCTGATTGTTGAGGGCCTAGATAATCGGCTTCTTCCAAGGACCTCTGGAGTTGGAGCGCCACCACCTTCTCAACAGCCTTCACTGACTGGACATGGGAGGTACACCTCAGGAGGTGCAGAAGGCCCTGGTAGGCTTTCAGACTCTGACACATCCTCTCCAACCTCTTCGCTATCAGACTCGGGTGCCAGGTACAGAGGTCAAGGGTACCAGGCCACAATCGTCTCTCAATCCGCAGGATCTGTGACCAGCTGCACAGGACATGGATGGGCCATGTTGACAGGTTATTATGAGGCCATAGTAATCCCCCATCTATCACATTCAAATATATTGGCTTTGAAGATAATGGAATGTTGAAAATAAATAATGGCAACATACTGGCATTAAAAGTTTCAGGCCAAAAAAGAATTAAATGGGCTGTTAATTTAACTGATAGCATTGGTGCAATACTTCATCTGGCAGATATTCAGATTAAATTGATTAATGTTGATCCAACTTCTCCAATTATCCTGAACTCCAACATGTCAAGCAGTGCCTACTGAAGCAAATGAATTTCTCCACTCAGTTCTTGCATCAGTTGCCCTATGTTTTTATCCAATCATGTACATTCGTTTAGTTTTTGCCCAGACTTTCTTTTATATTTAAATAATGCAAGCAATAATGTATTATTTAAAAACGGGATACTGGATGTCTTTGACACCCACCCCCAAAATTATTTAAATCACCAGGAAATAAAATTCCCCTGGTATACATTACTAAAACCAAAACTGAGGGTGAAAATAATCTGAAATGGGGTACAGTGCCATCCCTCCAAGATGCACTTACAAGACTATAGTTCAGCAAATGGCATCAGAAACTATAGAGAGGGCCAATTTCTCAATATTCCATTTAATATTTGCCCTTGCTCCCAGGAAATGGTAGATTTTATCTATTATTTATTGTACTATCCTATTTCTACTTTATTTATATAAATAATGTTTATTAAATAATAGGGGTAGATGGGGGGAAAGAGGTGGTACATGAAATCAAAAGGGTATGGGTATTTGTTGCATGATATTACATTTCAAAGTTGTATATCTTACGTTGTAAAAAAAATTCACTGTTTTGATCGTTAGTATTTGTATCTTATTACTATTAATAATAATATATATCTTGTTATTCCATTTGAATTTCTTATCATATTAATTGAAACCTATAAAGATAATAAATGATAGTAAATAGAATAAAAGGAGTAGTTTGTAAAAAGGAAAGTAGACAAAGTAACGGTGAAATTGTATAAAGTAATTAGGGAAAGAAGAAGTGAAGGGGTTAAATAAATAAGGGGGGATAGAAGGGGAAAGTCTGCCTAAATAGCAGAAAATTTCCTATTTCTACTTTAGAACATGGGAAGTTTCCGGAATCCCTCTTGATAAAAAAAGGGGTTTTGGCCTGATTCATATAAAATCTCATCACGGGCTCAAGGTTGACTCAGCCTTCCATCCTTCCGAGGTGGGTAAAATGAGGACCCGGATTGTGGGGGCAATATGCTGGCTCTGTTAAAAAGTGCTATTGCTAACATGTTGTAACCCTCCCTGAGTCTAAGGAGAAGGGCAGCATAAAAATCGAATAAACAAACAAACAAACAAACGAACAAACTATCAAACAAATAAATAAATTTGAATATCTAATTAATTTAGACAAGGAGACAAGGCCATGGAAATTAGCTGCTGCTGAACAGGAAGAATATTTTGTCAAAAGTTTCTATTTGTTAATGTTTAACTTGCTGTAATGACACTGTTTAAATGCTTTTTATGGGTTTTAATGCGTTTTATGAATGTTTCACCATTTTTATGCAGGTTTAGTCTTATTTGTTATAAGCAGTGTCAACACAATTCATAAATTGATTGCCACTCCAATATTGATCTATCGATCTATCATCAATTTATTTAATTATTTATTTGTTTGTTTGTTTCCTATGTCGCCCTATTCCTCAGACTCAGGAGGGCTTGCAATAAAAGTGAATACACATCATATAGAAATCTAAAATTAAAACATATTAAAACTCCCCTTTCTTAAAAAACAATCACTCATATTCAATCAATCCACCTAAACATTCATTCACCGGCTGGGGTAAGATGATGGAACTAATGGCCCCAAGCCATTAGGTCTTTAAACTCTTGTGGAAGGCGGGGAGGGTGGAGGCAGTGCGAATCTCTGGAGGGAGTTGATTCCAGAGGGTCGGGGCCACCACAGAGAAGGCTCTTCCCCTAGGCCCCACCAGACAACATTGTATAGTGGACAAGACCTGGAGAAGGCTGACTCTGCGGGATCTGACCAGCCACATCATTCATGCTCTGATGTGGTGTATGCCAGTGGTGGATTGCTTCAGATTCACTCCAGATCAGGCGATCACATTCCCAATAGCAAACTGGTAGTGAAGTTAATTGAAACTCACGACTGGTGTACGCCATAATCTGCCAGCAATGCCCTGTTACATCTGCGGAGAGGGGCAGCATACAAATCTAATAAATAATAATAATAAATAATAATGTTATCAAATCTCTGTAAAACACAAAGTGAGACAAGATATATTGCTGGAGAGACGGAGTAACGACACGGACACAAGAGCTGGATTTAAATTGGGTCATTTTTATTAACATAAAATTTGCATAATTTATTCAATACTTTGCATAAATTAGCATAATCGACTATGACCCGGAAATGGACCTGCAGGGTCAAACAACTACTTCCGGGGCGGAAATGACGTTATGCCAAAAAACATTCCTGGGCAACTCATGGGCGTATCTCGATGCAAGTCCAGGTGAGGGCCAGGCCGTCACCTGCGACCCTGCCATGCTGTGCATGAGGGGGGTCCCACCGGCTAACCGGAATCCGGTAATTAAAGGTGCAGGACCCAAAGACAGGTTCCCCCCAGCTGCTCAGGCAGAAACTCCCTCCATGAGCTTGCGGAGAACCTGTCAATCATCCCCAAAGATGCCCAAGGGAGAACGCGCGGTTGCTAAACCACCCCAGTTTTCCGCCCCTAACCTGCCTACCCAAATGACCAAAGGTAAGCCAATTAACCTAATTAATGCAAGCACCCCCTAACCGCACATCCATTACCTCAGTGTGGAATGGGCGAAAAAACAGCTCCGCTAAGAGGCGGAACTGCAAAAAATTCCCATTCGGCCCCCTAAGGGCGACCCCTAAGCACACTGCGAAATAGTGGAGGGCGGGCGGGTGTCTGCTCCTCTCTGCAGTCCGGGCGAAAAGGGAGAGCCCCGGGCCTGCTCGCCCTTATATAGGGCGAGCAGGCCCCGCCCGGACCAATCAGGAGCCTGGCCAATCAGGCCCTGATCTCCCGAGCGAAGTCTCGCATTGCGAGACTTCGCCCGGGATCCAAGATGGCGGCCGCCATGAGGGACCGTGTCTCCCGGTCCCTCCAGCAAAGCCTGCCTGCCGGGTAAGTCCGGCGCTGCCCTTGCTGGAGAGACGGAGTAACGACACGGACACAAGAGCTGGATTTAAATTGGGTCATTTTTATTAACATAAAATTTGCATAATTTATTCAATACTTTGCATAAATTAGCATAATCAACTATGACCCGGAAATGGACCTGCAGGGTCAAACAACTACTTCCGGGGCGGAAATGACGTTATGCCAAAAAACATTCCTGGGCAACTCATGGGCGTATCTCGATGCAAGTCCAGGTGAGGGCCAGGCCGTCACCTGCGACCCTGCCATGCTGTGCATGAGGGGGGTCCCACCGGCTAACCGGAATCCGGTAATTAAAGGTGCAGGACCCAAAGACAGGTTCCCCCCAGCTGCTTAGGCAGAAACTCCCTCCATGAGCTTGCGGAGAACCTGTCAATCATCCCCAAAGATGCCCAAGGGAGAACGCGCGGTTGCTAAACCACCCCAGTTTTCCGCCCCTAACCTGCCACAGGAGTGGGGGTCAGATCTCTATCTTGGCCCCCCGACTCCCCCCTCTAGCTGCGCCAGCTCACGCAGAGACCGCTGCAGGTCCTGTAAGAAAATGGCGTTCCCCCGCTCAGACAGGTGAACGCCATCGTCCCGGTAAAGCCATGGCCGGTCTATTGAGATAAGGGGATGGGGCACTACCACTCCACCCAATTCCCTAACCGTTTTGCCCATAGCCCTATTCACCCGTCGCCTAGCCCGGTGAATGGCCCTAAGGGAAGAGGCGTCCCTCCACACAAGCCTAGGTAATATTTCTGACCACACCACTTGCGTGGTGGGCCATACCTCACGAAGCCTTCGCAGGTCTTCGCGTGCCTGGATGATCAGCGCCAGGCCTGCCTCCCAGTATGCACAGGTCATTGCCACCTAAGTGCAATACCAGCCACCTGGGTGCGGCCACAGGACGCTGCCCACCCAGACCCCCTTGGGCACGACTCCAGGAGCCGCCCCCCATATTGCCGGGCGCAGCCACAGAATGCTGACCGCCCAGCAACGTCGGTAGGAGACCCTCCCACCGCATACCTCTCCGGCCCATCCAGGCAACTTTGACCCACTGCCCCAGGGACAGATGGGTCCCGATGGCGCTCCTGGCTGCCGTGCGGCCGGCCCAGAAAATCATGCTGTGGCCACACAGCAGCGCCGTCGGTTTCGTGTTAGCCTGGGGACCTGCAAGAGGAACACACACAGAGAGGTTACCTAGCCTAAGCCCTGCCTAGGATCCTCAGCGGGCCTAACATAACCCAAATATGCCGCTGACCGCCAGCGGCCGATCTCCCGAATCCGATGGGCCGGGAAACCAGAAAGTGCCACGCTAGTGGCGGCGCCGATGCGGAACGAATGCGTTCCATAACCGGCGGGATCCATGCCTACCCGGGCCATTGCCCTGGACACTAGCACCCAAAATTGGTAACGGGTCAGAGGGGTACCGTCCCAATGCCTAAACAGGTACCCTTGCCCTGACCCCCGCAGACCACAATAAAGCTGTAGGGCGGCCACCGGACACACTGACTGGTCGGTGGCCGCACTAAGTTGGATGGTAACCCCTCTGCGCAGCTGATCCATCTTAGACCGCCTTACTACAAGGGACACCCCCCCTTGTCTAAAGGCCAGATCAGCATACTGGAAGGCTCGGAGCGAGGTGTCAGCCTGAGATGAAGCCATGGCCTCGCTGACCCGAAGGGCCCCAAAAAACATGACACAAGCCGCTGCCCTAAAAAGACGGGCCTCGTACAATGAGGAACACAGACTGTCAAAAACCACGTTGATTAAAGACAGCTGCTCCACCGTCAGAGCCTGACGAGTGTCACCAGGGGCCCCCGCTTGCTCCCTAAGCCAGCCTTCCAGCATCTTCCGGATGCGAAAGTCACCCGAAAGATCTGCAAACCCCCCCGCCTTGGACAGAAAGGCGAGGCCGGCTAACCGGGACCGGATCGTCCTAACTGACAGGCCACGCTGCCTAAGTTGGACGCAAAACTCGGCCAAATGCTCTACAGGGACAGGCCAACTAAGCTGGTAACCCCTGCCCTGCCTAAACTCCCCAAACTCCTTACCTGCACGCTGGTATGCCCTGAGGGTGCCGGGCGCTACAGACAAGGAGATCGCCCGGGATGCCTCGTCTCTCCACCACTCTGGATCCCCCCCCCAGACTCCAGAGGTGGCTGGGGAACGCTTCTGGCAACTCTCGGGCCCACGGGGCCAGGGTCCGAAACCTGGACAACTGACCACGGGACAAGGCATCAGCAACCCCGTTATCTAACCCGGGGACATGCTTAGCCAAAAACAATGCGTTCAGAGACAAGGACCTGTGCACAAAATGGTGGACAAGCCGCATGACCCTGTCACTCTTCGAGGACAGGGCATTCACCACATGGACAACCGCTAGGTTGTCACACCAAAAGTGCACGGTCTTGTCCCTAAACTGCTCCCCCCAAAGCTCTAAGGCCACTATTAAGGGGAAGAGCTCCAAAAACGTCAGGTCCTTAACCAACGAAGAGGCACTCCATTCCGGAGGCCATGCCGACCAGCACCACTGGTCACCAAACACTACCCCGAAACCACAAGTCCCCGCGGCATCAGAGCATAGTTGCAACTCAGCTTCCAAAAGAAGCTCGTGCCTCCAAAAAGACAAACCATTAAACCTAACCAAGAAATCCCGCCACACACCGAGGTCAGCCCTGACCCCAGCGCAAAGGCGGGTACGATGATGGGGCAAACGGAGCCCCTTCATCGCATCATACAACCTCCTGGAAAAAGCCCTACCAGGAACCACTACCCGACAGGCAAAATTAAGAATGCCTGCCAATTCCTGAAGCTGCCGTAGGGTCACCTTCCGGCAGCCCAGCACCTCATCAAGCTTCCGCTTAATCTTGACCAACTTCTCTAGGGGCAATCTGGAAGATTGCTCCTCTGAGTCCAATTCAATACCCAGAAAGGTAATTCTGGTGGCGGGGCCTTCGGTCTTCTCAGAGGCTAAAGGCACCCCCAATTGAGCACAAAGGGCTTCGAAGTCCCGCATCAGAGCAAAACATTGCTCCGAATGCGCAGGCCCCGCCAACAGGAAATCATCAAGGTAGTGAACGACCGTACCCAGACCACTTTGCCTCCTGAGCGCCCATTCCAAAAAGGTGCTAAAACTCTCGAAAAGAGAGCACGAGACAGAGCAACCCATGGGCAAGGCTCTGTCCACGTAATAACCCCCCTCGAAATGGAAGCCCAACAGCTCAAAGTCATCTGGGTGTATGGGGAGGAGCCGGAATGCCGACTTAATGTCGCATTTACCCATAAGGGCTCCCACCCCACACTTCCTAACCATAGTCACGGCTGCATCAAAGGATGCATACCGGACTGAACACAGCTCGTCAGGAATGAAGTCATTCACTGACTCCCCTTTTGGAAAAGACAAATGGTGAATCAACCTAAATTCACCACTCGCCTTTTTGGGGACCACACCTAAGGGAGACACACGAAGATTCGGGAAGGGCGGCTCCGGGAAGGGCCCGAAGACCCTACCCTCGGCCACCTCCTTCCGAATCTTCTCCCTAACAATGTCTTCATGTCCAACAACTGACCTAAGGTTGTCAGACATGAAGGCCCTCCTAACACCCATGTAAGGGATCCTAAATCCCTCCGAAAAACCTAGCAAGAGAGCGGCCGCTCTCGAGCGAGGGTGGTAGTCACCCAACCAACCCTCAAGCACCATTAAATTAATTGGGCTGGGCCCCTTTTCCCCCAGCAGGCGGGGGAGGCTTTGGGAGACCCGAGCCTTTCTTTTCAATCCCCTTCTTGGGGCGGGGGCACACAGCTGCGGAATGGTTCCCCCCACAACTCCCGCAGGCGTGCCGAAACCTGCAAATGGGACGGAAACACGCCCCCTTTGCAGCGAACTCGTGACACACCAAAGAGGCCCCTTTTCCAACGGCACCCGCCACGGCCTTGGCCGTCGCAGGCGTCGCGGGCTCCTCTTCCATAAAGTGACCGCTATCGGTCCTATCGCAGCCCTCCTTCCCTGACATATGCGTGGCCTGGAACCACAGGTCCGGAACCACCATATCCCAAGGCAAGTAGGGGTCATGGGCAATACGCATCCTGAACCCCTTGTCGTAATGCCTCCATATGGTGCCCCCATATTCAAAATGGGCCCTCGCTATAAGGTCGATGTACTTCAGCAAGGCAGCGGCCCTACCCGGCTGCCTCTGAATTACCACCGACGCAAAGGTCAGAAAGGCGTACAGCCACGAGCTGAAGCACTTTGTGACCTTTGTTTTCTTAACCTTCTCCCCAGGGACCACCTCCTTGTCCTGTTTAGGGACCTCCCTGTTCAAAATGGAGAAAAGATCGACATACTCCCCCCGCCAGATTGCCTCCTTCACTGACGGGTGAAGATGGTACCCTAAAGGCATCGCGGGCAACCCACAAGGGATGGCCCCAGGCTTGATGCTGGCGAATGGGTCCCACACCGTGGTGGCCCCCGAGCCCAGCACCCCAAGCCCCGGTGGATACATAAACGGGACCGGTGGCATAATGGCCGGTGGAGGAGGGATCCAACCCCCCACCCCCGCCCCGGTTGGGACAGGTACCCCTGACGCCCCTACCGGCGGAGCCGGCGGGGACCAGACCTGCCCACAGGTGCCTGCAGCAGTCCCCATAAAGCTGTTGCCACCCCCCAATGCGGGCGGGATGAACCCGGGATCCTGCACGGGAAGGAGCGGTGATGTGCCTACATGTGGTGCAACCTCACCTGCCCCGTAAGGGGTAGAAGCCATCCACGGTGGGCCCATCCTTGTTGGGCCCTGGAACGATGACCACTGCCCCGACTGGGCCATCTGCCCAGTCTGGGCCGTCTGCCCAGTGTGGGCCGTCTGCCCGGTGTGGGCCATCTGCACGTTGTGGGCCACTTGCCCCTCTGGGGTCGACTCCTCTTCGGGGTCGGTGCCCCATGCTGCGGTGGCAGTCGAGGGAAGCCCCTCCGGGCCTGCACCCGACCGCCACCTCTCCAATTCATCAAGCCGCTCCAAGACCCTGGCCCAGGAGAGAGAAGGGGACATCTCAGGTTGAGGGACCGTGGGTATAAACCCCACCCCCACCCCCGCCGGGATCCCTCCCGGGGGCCCCTCTGCCGCAGCCCGAGCCCGGGCAGACGGCCTGGCAGCCCTCCTAGGCCGCACCACTGGTGGGGCAGGGAGGGCCTGAGCTTGCCTCCTCTTAGGGGCCATTACCTGCACTTGTTCTATTTTTTACAGAAGAAAGGAGAGAGGGCGTGACCAACCCCCTAAAGGACCCTGCACCCCCTAGGCAAGGCCTGCCTGAAGCAGCAGGGCTCAGCAGTGCCGGCCTCTCAGGAAGTGAATCCACCCCCCTCCCAACGGGCAGCAAGGCCCACCACCAGGCCTTTATTCCCAGGCCAAAGCCCACCCGGTAACCCCCGCGGGCCCGCGAGGCCACCAGAAGGCAGCACCCCCCACAACACCGAACCAGGCAATGGGGCTCCAAACCGGAGCGGAGCCCAGCCGATGCTGGCTCCGCTGATAAGCAAAAAGGCTTTCCGCTTTCCTGCAGGCCACAAAATGGCGCCTCGCACGAGGTCGCCAACAAAATGGCCGCCGCGAGCAGACAGATGAATGTCTGCTCCTCTCTGCAGTCCGGGCGAAAAGGGAGAGCCCCGGGCCTGCTCGCCCTTATATAGGGCGAGCAGGCCCCGCCCGGACCAATCAGGAGCCTGGCCAATCAGGCCCTGATCTCCCGAGCGAAGTCTCGCATCGCGAGACTTCGCCCGGGATCCAAGATGGCGGCCGCCATGAGGGACCGTGTCTCCCGGTCCCTCCAGCAAAGCCTGCCTGCCGGGTAAGTCCGGCGCTGCCCATCTGACACCATAAATGCCAAAAATCAGTTAGGAAATGCTTCAGTTGTCCAGGACAGTCTGTCACTACCTCAAAGTAACAAGAAATTAAAAATACTAATGTTAGTATGAAACAGTGGTGTTAAAATTCATTAGAAGACTGAACATCATTTCTCACCCTCACAGATTTTTTTTAAAACTACCGGCGTTTCATGTCACTACATGTATTAATTAGCTCCTCAGTGCAAGAACAGTTTCTTAATTTCAGCAAAGTCACAATAAAATTACAAAATATAAGGGTTGGCAGGAAACTCTGTAACCATCTACAAGGGTCTCCCAGAAAGTAATGCACCACGTTTTTTTTCTCAGCCTACAGTAATGGTATGAATGTGAAACTTTAGATATACATTATTTGAATTGTCAGGAGTGCATGTGTAAATTTTGCGTTTCTTCAGACATAGTTTAGCTGCAGCAGTGTTTTGAAAAAGCATCTGTAAGTGATGTATGTTACAAGCAGCGTGTCGTCATTGAATTTTTCACTGCGGAGAGAGAAACTGTTGGGAAGATTCACAAACGTTTGTGTACAGTTTATGAAGAATCTGCAGTCGACAGAAGTACGGTTAGTCACTGGGCACAGAAGGTGAGGCCATTAAAAGACGGTTTGGCAGAGCTCCATTTTTTGCAGCATTCAGGGCAGCCAGCCACAGCTGTCACACCTGACAAGACGCAGCTTGCTGATGTGCTCATTCTCAAGGACTGATGCATAATGGCTCGGCAGTTGGCGCTGAAGCTGTCAATCAGCAAAGAAGGTGTGCATGCAAAAATCCATGCTCTTGATTACTCAAAAGTGTGTGCACAATGGGTTCTGTGCTTACAGTGGGCCACAAATCTCTGAGAAAAAAAACATTTCTTCTGAGCTGCTAAAATGTTTTGAAGCTGATGGGGAAGCTTTCTTGTCCAGGATTGTGACAGGTGATGAAACCTGGGTTCACCCATGTCCTGCGAGCATGGCCTCAGCGCGAGGCCTAACCTGAGAGAGACACAGGAAGAACTGGGAGACACAGGAAGTACAACCTGGGAGACACAGGAAGTACAACCTGGGAGACACAGGAAGTACTGGGAGACACAGGAAGTACAACCTGAAACAAAACAACAGTCAATGGAAACGACAGATAATGGTGTCATCCTCAATCTCTACAGAAAAAAAAAATTCACCGGTAAGATGATCATCACTGTGTTTTGGGACTGTGAGGGTGTCTTACTCATTGATGTGATGCCAAGAGGCAGCACCATTAATTCTGAAGCTTATGTGAAGAAATTAACCAAACTCAAGAAGCGCTTCCAGTGACTTCGGTGCCATAACAACCCTGGTGAATGTTTGATTCAACATGATAACACTTGGCCTCACACAAGTTTGAGGACTTCGGAACACATCACTAAGCAGGATTGGACAGTGTTATCCCATCCACCCTACAGCCCTGACCTAGCTCCCTCAGACTTCCACTTGTCTGGGCCATTAAAGATGCCATTCATGGAAGACATTTTGAGGATGACAAGAGGTGATTCGCACAGTGCAGAAATGGCTTCGTGATCACAACAAGAAGAGGTACCGACAGGGCATATACGCCCTTGTGTCTGGCCAGAGGAAGGCCATAGAATGGGACAGAGAATATGTGGAAAAATAGGGAGTATAGAAGAAACATCATTCTTTCTTGTGTGTAAGTTTCAGTGTGTTCAATAAAACAATTGTTGAAGAAAAAAATGTGGTGCATTACTTTCTGAGCGATCCTTGTACATTCCATGTTTCACCCAGGTTTCAACTCATTTATTATGGCCCAGTAATCTCTTAATTTGAGGTACGGTCAGGGGAACTGGATGAACCTGAGCAGTTACGGGCTGGATGCCCTTCCTGACACCACATGTAGTTCATAGCAGATATTTTTTCTGTCTGCCTTAGGAGAGAAACGTCTGCTGGTACTAAGGATTGAACTCTCAACCTTCCAAATGGGAGTTGAGTATTTTCACCACTTGGCCATTATGTCACTCACCTCTTGCCCAGATAAACTGCACAAAAACATATGGTAGGTCCAAAAGTGATTCTGGAGAAATGTAAAACTTATTTGTGGAAAAAGTCCTAAAATACCATCTGGGAAATCAGCTAAATGGATCTCTGAATTCAAAATTTTAACTAAGAGTAAGAATAGGGAGGAAAGTCTCAGAAAGATAACAAGTTTCCCAAGAAAAGTATCACAGGAAATCGAAAAATTCAAAAATAAAATAGAATTGGTTCTATGTGAAACAAAGATTAGTTGTCCACCATGAATAAGTGAACAGTATATTTTTCATGCAGAAGTTCATATATAGGTAAGGGGAAGGCTATTTATTTATTCTGGTATTATCCATACAAAAATTGACGGAGAACCAAATATTCAGGGTAATCAATTACCTTTAAGAGACTATTGATATTTTCATATAAACATATACTGAAAATTGAATAAAATCAATTTTAATGGGGTCTCAGTAACAGAAAATCAAATTTAAGAAGTCGTTTAAGCAGCAACTCACAACTGCTTTAAAGCAGTGCCAAGTTTGATATATCTTAGAAATCAACCTGATCCGACAAAAGTTGCTGAATGCATTTTGATTTTTTTTTCCTAATCAAAATGACAATGACAGTCTTTCCTTAGTAGAGCCATGACAGATGAGGCATCCTGCCCTATCGAAGAAAACATTGCCATGTAAAAGAAGTTTAAATGCTCTTCATTTGGATAGCTGCCAAGTCTTAGATATTTTCGTAAGGCACTGTTTCTTAACCTTGAAAACTTTAAGATGAGTGGACTTCAGTTCCCAGCATTCAACAGTCAGCACAAAGTGACTCGTGAATGTTGAGAGTTGAAGTCCACTTATCTTAAAATTGCCAAGGTTGAGAACCACGGTCATAAGGCATATGTTCCTCTTCCTGGACCTTTCCTTCAAGTTGCATGAAGTCATTATTCTGGTTATTTGCATGGTACTTCCCAAGGAGGCTTATAACAAGGATGAAATGCTACCGATTCAGCTGGTTCGGGCATACTGGTAGAGGCGGCTGGTATACTGGTAGAGGCTGCTGGTAGAGGCTGGTGGTGGTTTGGAGAACTGGTAATGGTGGCAGTGTGAGGCTCTGCCCACCCACGTGGATGTTGCCATTTTCCTTTTTTAACCTTTGTGCAGGCGCAAAGCCTTCTGTGCATGCACAAGGCATCCTATGCATGCGCATAGGGTGAAAAAATGCACACAATAATGGCGCAAAGCACAAGCTTTCGAACTGGTAGGGAAAATAAGTAAATTTCACCTCTGGCTTATAGGCACAAGCATTTGTGGAGGACTGCCTATACTTCAGAATCACTTTCAACTTAGATGAATTCAAGCCCTAAAATTTAAGGGTTCCAGAAACTATGAAAACACACCTGTTTCAGAGGCTTATGATGACACATGGAGCCTAGGGGGGGAAATTCTTTCTTTCTTTCTTTCTTTCCTTCTTTCTTTCTTTCTTTTTTTCTTTCTTTCTTTCCTTCCTTCCTTTCCTCCCTCCCTCCCTCTTTCTTTCTTTCTTTCTTCCTTTCCTTCCTTCTTTCTTTTCTTCCTTTCCTCCCTCCCTCTTTCTTTCTTTCTTTCTTTCCTTCCTTCTTTCTTTCTTTCTTTCTTTCTTTCTTCCTTTCTATTGTTAAAACCATCCATTCACAAAACAACTCTGGACAACCTACATGAGGATTAAAAAAACATCAAAATAGAAAACTAGAATATCAAAACTGCAAAACAAGCTGCTTGTTTTGCTGGGGAAAGATAGATCTTGTATAATGTTCTAGGTATGCCCACTGCCACAACCCGGTGCCTCTAGGGTGCATGTACTACAGTCTTTGAATAGTTTAATAATAGTTTAATCTGAACTTTTTGTAGCCATCAATGTTTTATTTCCTATCTTGCGTTATTGTATTGTTATTCTATCTTGGATTTATGGTGAATAATAAATCTAATAACATTGCAACGGGACATATTTTTAAAATTTAAGTTAGACTCATATCCCTTCGGCATAATCTAGAAAGTATGGAAAGTGGAATATGGTAAATGCCTATCTGCATGTGTAAATACAGGTAGTCCTTGAGTTATGGCCACAATTGAGCCCAACATTTATTTTGCTAAGCAAGACAGTTGCTGAGTGAATTTTGACAGATTTTACAACCTTTGTTGTCCCAGTTGTTAAATGAATCAAGCTAATAATACGGTTACGTTAGTAACACATTGAGTTTGCTTATCAAATGGTTGCAAAAGGTGATCACATGACCCTGGAACAGTCATGAATATGAGTCAGTTGCCAAGCCTCCGAAATTTGATCATATGATAAGGTGACCAGATGTCCCGCTTTCTGCGGGACAGTCACGTTTTTTCATGATCTGTCTCGCGTCCCGCTCCTTTTCAGAAATGTCCCGATTTTCTTCCTTCCTTCTTCTCTCTCTCTCTCTCCTTTATGGTGATGGGGGAAGGAAACGGTGAAGCGTCTTGGGGTCATCCTGGGCGAGTTGTACTTCCTGTGTCTCCCAGTACTTCCTGTGTCTCCCAATACTTCCTGTGTCTCCCAGGTTGTACTTCCTGTGTCTCCCAGTTCTTCCTGTGTCTCTCTCAGGCTAGGCCTCGTGCTGAGGCCATGCTCGCAGGACATGGCCTGGGCACTGGCAGCCTGTACATTGCTGAGAGGTGAGGGCATCCCCCGGAGAAAAAGGGAGGGAGGATGAGAGAGAAAATAATAAAGAGAATTTTTTTTGCCCCCCCTCCTCTGTTAATGGTGTCCCGCTTCAGCAATTTAAAAATCTGGTCACTTTATCATATGACCACATGGATATTGCAACAGTCATGTGCAAATGGTCATAAGTCACTTTCTCAGGTAGTCAAAGGAGAAGCAGATGGCAACAGTTGTAAGGTTGAAGCTGTACAAAGTCACTAACACATAAATTCTAGACATGTATTCCCATAAACCCTATGCCACTTATTCCCTGGTAAATGTGAGTTGCTGCCACCAAGGAAAGCCAAGACTGAGGCGGCCTTAGTTTTGTCAGGAGTTGGTCTACAACTAATGATGACATACTATTAGTGGATGTTGTGGTACACCTCTTTAAGTGAATAATAATGAAGCCTGCAATTAAAGCGTGCAGCTGGAACTGAGAAGAACTGATTGGATTTCAGTGGGAAAGCAGAATTTCCCCTTGAGTGCGCCTTGTGCTCAGATCAGCTGAAGCATCTCTAAAGTGGAGGAGCAAAAAAGTGTAACTGATAATAATAAGCTCCATCACTATTGCCTGGTCTGGTAAGTGGCTGGCATACAATCACATGGGCAATGTGATGGCATTCTGGAATTTAAATATGGCAAGGCAGCTTTTGCCCAAAAGGAAAACAATCCTTTAAATGTCATTAGTTCCAGAGAGTGACAGTCTTAAATAATAAGGTCAGAGCAGATCCTCAAGAGAAACACTGCACAGGCATTTCATTTTCTTAGCACAATATGAAAATGATTTGTCCTTACCTTCTCTTTTGATGTTTTCATTTTTCCAATTTAGCTCACCACCCTGGCATTTCTTTCTTTTTTCCAAATACAAATTTTATTTTTCTCCAACATAGGATAAAAAACAGTACATAAATACAAATACTAAAACCATGCTTAAAATAAAACATTTTTTTCTTTTTCTATTAATCATTCAATGGAGGCTTATCTTTCTTCCATTAAAGAACATTCTATAGAACTTATATAATATCAAATGAGAAAGCCTCAAAAAAAAAAAGAAAAAAAATCTTTTTCCCACCTTACACTAAAAAAATTACATTACATCAGTATAAAAAAATATCAAACTCTCTATTATGCTAATCTTAGTTCAAACTTTCACTTCTACATTACATTAATTAATCCAGTATCAATTTATCCTGTAATTACTAGAGGTTCTATATATACAAATCTAAATAAGGCCGAAATAGATCTATCCTGGTCCGCCTTAATTTTCAAATTCAGCAAAAAAGAACAAAAAACCATGTGATACATACAGATAGAATTGTTGGCTATCAATAAAATTAACTGCCTTGGAAATGGCCCTGGGTTGGGCCAAGAGGCAAATAAGGAGCTGTGATGTTCCTTCAATACACCAGGGTGATTCGACACAAAAATATGTAACCCTTCCCTGGTGCAGAGCTGAAGGGATTGGATACTGTAGCCTAGAGGATAATTCTCTGCCTTACAAGGCAAAGGTTGCAGGTTCAAGTCCCAGTGGGTATGGCTAGCTGATGAGGCCAAAATAAGGCTGAAATAGATCTATCCTAGTCTCCCTTAATTTTTAAATTCAGCAAAAAAATGTGACACACACACACACATATATATATATAATACAAAAAATACTTCTTATCATATATCACATAAACTATATTAGAAAATTCTATATGTTTAAATTCTTATTAATAAGTAAATTTGTATCATATCATTATATTGTGCTACCACCAATTCTTACCTTGCCATCTGGCTAACAATATCTTAATTCAATTTTCATATCTCATTTTTCCCCAAAATTACTAAGTATTAATATTTATTTATCTTTTAATATTCCATCCAGTCATAAAACTTCCCCCAAATTTTATAATCTCCTAGCCAACCAAATACTAATTTGGTCTGGCATTCCTGGTCTTTTCCAGATCAGCCCAAGTACACTACGTGCTCTCAGCCTGCAGAAATAGCTCCACCAAAATAAAGGCTGCCTCTTTAATTGAGCTTGATATGTAATGACTTCATAAAATGCATCTTTGTATTATGTTTGTTTTCTAGGTTGTCCAAATTAATTAATGGTGCATTAGGGTTAGCCTTTGGAGCAAAAGGCAAAGGCTTCAATCAGCAGAATGAGTAGTTCCGTTCCCATAATACAGTAGGACTGAGGGATTAGGCAGAAGACTTTAAGATAATTGAGACCTAAAATGATGTAAAAACTGAATTGATTTCTGACTCTCCTGCTTCCTCTTTTGATAACAGAACTCACAAGCAAATCACTATTGAGGATACAAGTAAGAGCAGCTCTCTCAAATCCCTGAATTAATGCTTTATAAAGTAATACAGAATTATTGCTTTCAAAAAGCCCAAAGTGGTACCAGGATGGAAGAAGTTTGAATATAAAAGCACTAGAAAAGGGCCAACTGTGCAGAACAAAGTCATTTATTCTCTCCATTTATAGAAAATCAAAGCCCATTTTTCCTCTTCTTGATTCCTACCTAGTTGAGAGTTGTATCTTTCTCAGACATATGGCGACCAAAATTTATCTTCTCTTTCCTGGAGATTTAATTTTCATCGCAGTCTCAACTATGAGCAATTCATCAAAAAACATTCAACCTCTGGAAAATGAATACCCTATTCAAACAAAAGATATATTTTTTTAGCAATGGGAGTATTCCCTTGGAGAAGGCAGATTTTATAATATTGATGGTAATGTTTGGATACGTTGAGGGATTTTGTTTGTTTTGAGTTTCTCTTGTGTCGTCCAAAAATGAAATAAGTACACCCAGATTTCATAAAAAAAACCCAAACTAGGAAGCAGACAGGATAATCTGGAGTCAATAGTCTCAATCCCAAAGTGTCATTGCTCCAAGTAATGAACTCAAGACTGAACGTTTATTCAGGTTTAATAAGCCCTTATTGAGTACATCCTAAGGGCATTTAGAATGGTGAAGCTAACACTAAAAAGTCCCCCCGCTTAGGGATAGTTAAAGAATTGAAATCACTCTCCCCCCGCTCTGAGTCTAAGGCGAAGGGTGGTATAAAAATCGAATAAATAAATAATAAATAATAAAATAAATAAATAAATCAGAGTCTGAGGCACCGATTTCCTCAAAGTTCCAATTTATTAACAGAGCCATGTGAAAAACCCAAATACAAACCCACGAGGGTTTCTCCACCCAGCTTAAAGTTCTTTATCTTGCTCCCACACCCACAAGTTCATCATGTTGACCAGTTATCTTCTGCCAACGTGTCACTATTCCATCAGCTTCCCGGCAGGTACTGAACTAAGGATGACCTTGAGAATCTAGAAGGAATTTGTTATGGATACATCTCTATCAGTGAAGGGCCGAACTTACCTTTCCCTACGGAATCAGTCCTGGAGGCCGGCACGGGCATGAGCAGCAGCGGCCGCGTGAACTCCCATGCGAGGATTTGCTTCTGCACATACGCAGAAGCAAATAAATAGGTGAAAATTGCCAAAATTTCACACAAGGATGTTCGCATGGAGGAGATTTCAGCAATTTATTTGCTTCCGTGCATGCACAGAAGCAAAGAAAGGGCAAAAGTTGTCAAAAATTGCTGATTTTTGCCGATTTCTTTGCTTCCGTGAATGTGTGGAATAAAATTCTGTATGAGGGTGCGGGGGATGTGGCAGAGATGCGCAGGTGTCCATGCATCACCGTTTCTGCTAACAGATTGGTGATCTCAGGTATACTGGGGCAGCCCAACATTGGTCTCTACATCCTTCATGCAACAGCCCCTCCCATGTTCCCACAGCAAGAATACATTCTAAAGCATAAAATGTGGCAGGCCAAAATCTCCACATCAACGATGGCTTCAGCCTGACACTATGATCAAACCAACATTTGGATGCCATATACATCTTGGTAGTAGTACTTCATGCAATGTGCAGAACTTCCACCTGAAAGTCTATGGTAGCTTCAGACCTAATCAATACAATACCATTTTTGTTTTTCTGTTAACGCCTGATGATGAACAGCCATCCTGGGAGTAATCATTTTATTTTGCTCCAAAAGAGTGTGGTAAAAAAAATAGTAAATTGACGCATATTAAAGAAATTAAACTAGTAAATGTGCAAAGTTAGATTTATTAAGCAGTACTCTTTGGGTTTAAATTCATCTAATATATTTTTCCTCTACCTTTTTAAATGTACTTCTTCTTAATAATAACAATAATAGCAACAATAGCAACAATAGCAACAATAGCAACAATAGCAACAATAACAACAATAACAACAACAACAATAACAACAATAACAATAACAACAATAACAACAATAACAACAATAACAATAATAATTTAGACTCGGGGCTGCTCACAACAACAATAATAACAGTGTTACAATGTAAACAAATCTAATATTAAAAAACCATCTAAATCTCCATCATTTAAAAACCATGCAACACACGCATACCATACATAAAACTATAAAAGCCTGGAGGAGATGTCTCAATTCCCCCATGCCTGGCGATACAGGTGGGTCTTAAGCAATTTGCAAAAGACAAGGAGGGTGGGGGCAGTTCTAATCTCTGTTTAAACTGTTTTTCTTAGAAGCTGCCTCCTTGTTCTCATGCTTGCAATAAAATTGCCACATTTATCCTGTCTCTGTGTCTAGGCCATTATTTATTACCATCTTTTCCTCCACTTCTTGATAATTCTGTACAATATACCTTTTCTGCACCTACTAAAGTTACTGCTGCCAGTACAAGATTATAGTTTATTGAGGCCACTTTAGCAGATTAAAAAAATAAAAGAGTAGCTGGTGTAATCCCCTCTTCTAAACACTATTCCGTTGCTATATTGATTTCCATTTGGATGCTGTAATATGTCTGAATACCTTAGAGCTCTAAGTGATCATCACAAATTAGGGTAAAAAATAGTTTAGCCTTCGCTGCAGGCTGCAAAATTTAGTCTAAATGTTCAAACGACTGTTTTAAGCCACAGCCCTGGCTCTTTGCATTAGATTTACTGAACCTCTTCTATGAGAATTCACTGTACTGTACTTTGAAATAGAGCCATGGCCTGTTCTGTTCTTGGAACATTTTCATTTAGCTTCATCCATTGCTTCCCATTGCACTGGGAACACTGCAGCTGCATTGCAGTAAGAGCGGCTGGGACATATTTACTGCGTCTTCATGGTAATTTCAACAACAGAGATCTGGATTCCTTCAAAATTTATTTGTTTAGGCAATAAAAATATTTACTTGTATGTAGTTCTCATTTTCTCATTGCCAATCATTAATTTAATTGCTTATTTAATATAGACTCCCAACTCTGCTTTCTTGCCCAAAACTGGAGAATTTCTTTTTTAAAATCCAGAGAGACATTTTTCATTACTTCCTATATATCAGGTGCAAGGGAGGAAAGCCAAAATATACTGTAGAGCAATGTTATTCTATTTTATTTACTCTAGTCTTTATTCATCACAGCTGATGCTACAGGAAAAATGTACAATCAGGAAACATGTTTTGCTTTCTTGTTTCCAAACCTGCACAAGTTTTGTTTGCCCACCTGTCTGCTAAACTCACAAGATTCCTTAGAAACATAGAAACATAGAAGATAGATGGCAGAAAAAGACCTCATGGTCCATCTAGTCTGCCCTGTATTTTATCTTCGGATGGATATGTTTATCCCAGGCATATTTAAATTCAGTTACTGCGGATTTACCAACCACGTCTGCTGGAAGTTTGTTCCAAGCATCTACTACACTTTCAGTAAAATAATATTTTTGCATGTTGCTTCTGATCTTTCCCCCAACTAACCTCAGATTGTGCCCCCTTGTTCTTGTGTTCACTTTCCCATTAAAAACACTTCTCTCCTGAACCTTATTTAACCCTTTAACATATTTAAATGTTTCGATCATGTCTCCCCTTTCCCTTCTGTCCTCCAGACTATACAAATTCTTTCTTCTTGCCGTATTCATGTATACACCCCAACTTGACTGTTGTTTCTCTGAGTCATATATGTGGGCATATGCATAATTTTGTATTTATTTATTTATTTATTTTGTCATGTTTATGTAGTGTATATTGGAGGTGGTGGCCCATTGCGAGCTGTATGCAATGCAATTTCATTTTAATGTACCATATTTTTTCGGAGTATAAGACGCACCTTAGTTTTTGGAGAGAAAAATAGGGGAAAGAATCTGCTTACCAGGTATTCATCTGGCTAGCATCCTTAGTCTGGTCAGCTTAGCACATTATTTTATCCTCTGGTTAGGACTTTTAAAAAACCTTATTCAGGGAGAGTAACAATGAAACAGCTTGCAAGCTAGTAAGAGCTGGGAAAATCATTAGCACCTGGTTAGGGCTGGAAAGAAACATTCAGAGCAAGTAGAACAATGAAAAAAAAAACCTGCAAAGACTTAGGGCTTGGAAAGCATTCTTCACAAAGGGTAACAATGAAAGAACCTGCAAGGTAAGAGTTGGGAAGATCCTTAGCAGCTAGTTAGGGCTGGGGAAAAAAGCTTCGAAAAAAGTTACATTCAGAGTATAAGATACATCTGAATTTTCAGCCTCTTTTAGGGAGGAAAAAGGTGTGTCTTATACTCCAAAAAATATGGTATGTCCATTAGTGTACATTCAAAGTGACAATAAAGTTAAGTTCGAAGGGTTTTGGATTTGATGCTCAAGTATTCATGTGTTTCCAAAGTGAGATAAATTTCAGTTCCTGTTATGCCTGTTTTGCCTGAAAGGGGACCAGGAAGGTGAAGGTGAAGAATTTTGTCAGCTCTCAGTAAAAGCTATGTGACCTATATCAGAGTTGCAAATCTTCTGGTGGCCTGAGTGTTGGGGGCATGAAGCAATCTGAATAAGTCAAGGGTATAACAGAGTAGAGCTAAGATTTTTGTGGCTTTGGGACTGAAGCATTTGGAAGAGATTCTTACCTTTAAAGTGTATTTGAAGAGTTGAGTTTCAGTGTTCAGACATTCCCTTAAAATGATAGGATAGATTTTTGACACTGGTCCTCAACCTACCACAACTGATCCCAAAATTTCTGTTGCTAAGTGAGACATTTGTTAAGTGAATTTCGCTCCACTTTAGGATATTTCTTGCCACAGTTGTTAAGTGAATCACTGCAGTTAATAACACTGTTTTTAAGTGAATCTGGTACTTATAGTCCTTGGTGGCAGATATCCCCATTTTTTTGAATATCCCACTCCCATGTTATTTGTTTAGACCAAACTGTTGCGACTAATATATACTGCTCAAAAAAATAAAGGGGACACTCAAATAACACGCCCTAGATCTGAATGAATGAAATATTCTCATTGATTACTTTGTTCTGTACAAAGTTGAATGTGCACAACAGCATGTGAAATTGATTGTCAATCAGTGTTGCTTCCTAAGTGGACAGTTTGATTTCACAGAAGTTTGATTTACTTGCAGTTTACTTGGAGTTATATTGTATTGTTTAAGTATTCCCTTTATTTTTTTAAGCAGTGTATTTTGTTACTAATACAACTTGTTTTGTCCAGAGGCAAAAAAGTCCCTTTTTTGTCAAACAAGTTCAACAGCCTACCGGTTTCCACTATTGAGATGAAACGTTTAGGACCCAGCACAAAATGTTGCCATGTATCTGTTCTTCAGATGAATGTTTCATTTTCAGAGCCAAAATTTTTGTCTGCAGGGAACACTAAGCAGGAAGAGACTGAATTGAAACATTCACAGCAGAAAGACTGGGAAAAAATATTTGCCCCTTAAAATTTTCAATTTGAAAAACAGCAACATCTTCAGCTCCCAATTTCCTTAGTCTTCACTTGTCCATCACTTTATTCTCTAATCTTCAGCATCGTTGGAAAATGAGTAAGGCAAGTGGTGAAATCAAAATTTTGTTACTACCGGTTCTGTGAGCATGGCTTGGTGGGTGTGGTAGGGGAAGATTACTGCAAAATCTCCATTCCCACCCCACTCTGGGGCCAGCTGGAGGTGGCATTTGCCGATTCTCCGAAATTTCCACTACTAGTTGTCCAAGCTACTCAAACTTTTCGCTACTGGTTCTCCCGAACTCCCACCCAAAAATTGATCCCAGCTTATCAAACTATTGGATGGGCAGCATGGCACAGAATTCTTGCTTTCAGAAAGGATACAAAATTTCCCAAATATATATGTATATATTTTGCAAGTAAGACCAACCCCCCACCAAAAAACCCCTTGCTTAGAGATGCAGCTCCATTTCTCTATCCTAAATACAGTGTATGCAGATAATGTCCATTAATTTCAATAGAATTTTCTTCCAAACATTTGCTTGAATTCCAGAGATTATTACTGGGACCTGGGTTTATGAATTACCAAATATTTTTCTCATCATTACATAATAAGAAATATTCCATTCATTTTTTTTGTCTATACCAGACCTTTCCGACAAATGTGCAGCACATTCATTATCTGAATTGCAGAATGAGAGCATCTAATAATTCCTGGGTTCTTGTCTTTTTGTCTGTCAATCTTGAAATCGCATTAACTTTCTTGAGTTCCAATCAAGTGTTTTCAAAAAGGAATTTGCTTTTCATGTGTGTGTGTGCATGTGTGAACATCCACAGGAACAAAATGGTTTGGCAAAACCAATCCTGGGTACCAAGAGTTTTATATGAAAAGCAAATTCAATGAATGATGGGACTGAAATACTTGGAAGTCAATTCATTCACCAGACACTCTACATGTGAACAAGATTTTACTAATGAAGCCATTTTCAGATCTATTCAAAGTAACTGTAATCTATGACAATTAAAGGACAGGATCTACTTGTTCATATCAAAAGCAAGAATTTTAAAACATGTTAGCATCGCAGCTGCTCCTATTGGTATAATCCGTCCCAAAATCTTTTGATTTAATTCCTAACATAAGAGAAACATTGGCAGTTGTTACCTAGCAAGCAATAATTCAAGCAAGAAAGCATGAACCATTTGAATATCAAATACAAAGTTGTGTACATAAAGTGGGGGCAGTTGGTGCAAGTTTGACAGCAGAAAAGAAACGTGTACACGTACGCATGTTTTCATATAAGCAGGATTTGTAAATCTGGAGAAGTTTGGAAGGTTCCTTAAAATGTTTCTCTTAGGAGTGTGACATCCATCTGGCTACTGAGACTTTTTGGTGGGGAGGTGATTTCTGTGGCTAGACAGAGGAAAATTATTTGACCACTGAATTTTGGCAAGATGTCTGGAGGGCTGCTAGATTCCATGATTTACACATGACTTGAATACTGTACATCTTTATATTGTAAGAACTGCAGGTTTTTTTAGTCCCACAACAAAACAAAAGGGATCTGGGAGTTTAAACATTTAGCAAAGCTAAGGCAATGTAACTAGAAAGCATGGCCTCCTTCTGCAAATAGATATTCAGAAACAAGCTCCAAAGAAAAAGTGTGAAAATAGCTCAAATGCCACACACAAGTTATTTCTTGTATTTTGGACTTCTGGCTACCACGGGAATTTACAATGCATCTCCCATGTTGAAGAATATAACGCTGCCTAGTATACAGTACTGGGGGTTTTTTTCTCCCCAGATCATATGGGGATAAGTAACAGCTCTTCATAAAACTGTAGAGGAAAAGCAGAAATTAGGCAGGAAAACTGTCCAATCTACAAAGGAATATTTGATACTGATTTTATTGCAATACATTTAGTGAGAAAGCTCTACCTGAATGTGATGCTTTGTGGACAGCACTTGAAGTCAGTAAGATTCTGTAGCCGTAACCAAATTAGTTTGGCCGAATAAATGTATCGTAGTCACTGACTTACAACTGTTTAGTGAACACTTGAAGTTATAACAGCACTGAAAAAAGTCACTTATAATCGATCATCACATCAATTGTTATAGCAATGGGGGTCACATGATTCCCATTTGCAACCTTCTCTAGCTTCTGATAAGCAAAGTCAAAAGAGGAAGCCATATTTATTTTATTTTATTTTATTATTTTTATTTATTTATTTATTTATTTGATTTGATTTGATTTGTATGTCGCCCCTCTCGGTAGACTTGCTTAAGGATGATTCACTTTAAAATAGAATAGAATAACAGAGTTGGAAGGGACCTTGGAGGTCTTCTAGTCCAACCCCCTACTTAGTCAGGAAACCCTACACCACTTCAGACAAATGGTTATCCATTCTTTGGAGCATTCAGGACGTCTGGAGGCAAGCTCTTCCACCAATTAATTGTTCTGTCAGGAAATTTCTCCTCACAGTTTGCTTCTCTCCTTGATTAGTTTCCACCCATTTCTTCTTGTCCTGTGCCCTGAGGTGCTTTGGAGAATAGTTTGACTCCCTCTTGTTTGTGGCAACCCACTGAGATAATAGAACACTGCTATCATGTCTTCCCTAGTCCTTCTTTTCATTAAACTCGACATACCTAGTTCCTGAAACCGTTCTTCATATATTTTAGCCTCCAGTCCCCTAATCACTTAAACATGGCAAAAAAAAAGGTTGTAAAATCAGACATAACTCACTTAAGAACACCTTGGTAACTATTGTGATCGTAACTCGATTATCTATATCACAGAAAATCCACAATACTATCGTGTTTGCCTGAAAATAAGCCCTCCCCCCAAAATAAACCTTCCCTCAAAAATTTCCTTTGGTTAAGGTTAGGGAGACACAGTTGGAAATCAGCAAGAGGAGCCCCATCTTGTTCCACGCGCTCCAAAATAAGATTTCCCCAAAAATAAGACCAAGTGCTTATTTGGGGGTTCAAAAATATATAAGGCAGGGTCTTATTTTGGAGGAAGCACGGTATACTTCCTTGCAACTAAACATTTCTGTTATCAGAGTTTCCCAGTTTGCATGTGTCCACAAAATTATACTGTTGTGATTGCACCGTACTTTTGAAAATTGTCTTTTCCGTCATAACAATACTAATAATCCCTCCAAATTGGAGAGGTCTCAGTGGTGTGGCTTAGGTCCTCATTACTGGAATAGGGTTCCCAATAAGGAATGACATTCCAGGTAAATGCAACTGGAGGGAGGACAGTCACCTTCCACTGTGCTAAAAGGATAGAAAGGGGAAAATACAGCAGGCAGGCACCAGTACAGTGGTACCTCTACCTACAAATGCCTCTACTTACTTTTCTAGATAAGAACCGGGGGTTCAAGATTTTTTTGCCTCTTCTCAAGAACCATTTTCCACTTACAAACCCGAGCCTCGGAAACTGTAACCAGAAAAGGTGGGGAGAGGCCTCTCTAGGAATCTCCTGGGAGGAAACAGGGCCGGAAAAGGTGGGGAGAAGCCACTTTCTAGAAATCTCCTGGGAGGAAACAGGGCTGGAAAAGGCAGGGAGAAGCCTCTGTGGGGCCTCCCTAGGAATCTCCTGGGAGGAAACAGGGCTGGAAAAGGCGGGGAGAAGCCACTTTCTAGAAATCTCCTGGAAGAAAACAGGGCCAGAAAAGGCGGAGAGAATCCTCTGTGGGATCTGTCTGGGAGGAAACAGAGCCTCCATCCTCCCAGTGGTTTCCCCAAACATTATTTGCTTTTACATTGATTCCTATGGGAAAAATTGCTTCTTCTTACAAACTTTTCTACTTAAGAACCTGGTCACGGAATGAATTAAGTTCATAAGTAGAGGTATCACTGTATATCTCAAGCATTCTCCTGCACAGAAGTATTGGAAATTTAAAAAGTTGGGGGGGAAAAACCCATTCAGAACATATTAAAGTTTTAAGAGGTACTGCACATACATTTTTTGGCATTAGGCATTTCTCATACATCAATTTTCCTTTGCAAAGTACAAAAACAGATTCCATTTCAGAACAAAATCAATGATACTTTAAGGAGTTTAAATCATTCAACTCTATGATAGTCAACGTACAAGGGTTTGCCATCTAGAAAGTGAAGGCAATCGTAGCTTTTGTCACTGTTTCACAGACTTTTCTTATATAAACATTGCTGCCTTGTTGCATGGCTAGAGAATTCCAGAGGTATAGTTCACTCTCCAACAAAAGAAATAACTATCATGAACATATACTGCTTTTTACTGGTAAGAGCTATCTGGCACTTCAGCAATTTAAGAAAAAAAATGTTTGACTACCCAAGTTATGTGGAAGAAAACTGCAGGGGTCTACTTTCCAGTGACAGCTTTCAATCCACAGAAAAAAGCAGTGCATTCTACCCAATTGTACAAAATAAACCATTGGCTGTTCACAATACTTGAACCTATCTATTCTTAGAGAGTAGAAAGGGATAACGTGTCAGCTTACCATGCTTAGGTTTGATGAAATGTTTTGTCTTATCAGCTGCAGAACCACTACAAAAATACAATTATGTTGAGCCATTATTTAAATAAAATTTAGTCTGCCCTGCCAAAATATTCTACTCGTTAACAAAAGATGTTTTCATTATCACTTTCATCTCTCATTATTATGGACAATGTTCTTGTCCGAAATAATCGACGGACACAATGAAAATGTGGAGATTAAAGATAAATCTGCAATTTTTAAAAAAATCAAATACCTCTTTCAATTTCACTCTTGATTTTGCACCTGCAATCTACAATACTCCTTTCAATCAGGCAAACCTGCTTTCTTGTATTTTCTTTCTTTCTTTTTTCTCAAGGACATTTCACTCCACCTGCGACCCAACCCTTCCCCACCATCAAAGCATAACTACGCTGCAGTTGCTCCAGGGGTTTCCTTCGCGTTTGAGAAGCAGTTTCACAAGTGGCAAAACAGATACCTGTCTTATCTCATCTATCAGGGTACATAACATACAAGCTCTGCTCCACTGCTTAGCTGCATGTGGAAAAAATTGTTGAGCACAGGAAAGCTCACAAGACAAAAAAATAATTCGGACCAATTTTTCTTCAGGGCCAGTGAAGTCAGATTGTCCAAGCTCATCAGTTTTCAGGTTGTAAGTGTATGAAATTTGAAACTCCCTAAGCAGCCAAAATGTTTACCGTGTTCTCCAGCCTTTCCCAAAGTGATACCCACCAGTTTGGAAATAATGGGAGTTGTAATCCAACATCCTCTGAAAGGCACCATGTTGGGGAAGGCTGCACTGACCAATGATTCTCTATTACTCCTTTCCCTATGTCAGTCCAGAGTAGGATTGTTGATTTCTTCTGTTTAAATTATTTTACAGATTATATTCATTTTTCCTAGACGCCAAGATCTTTGGAAAATGATGCTCATCACACCCGCTGTCGATATCTAAGGAAGGCCCATAATAGAGCTGCTGCTGCTGCTATGGCCATCCCTGGCACCAAAATCATAGCCAAAGGAACACCGCCTGGATCTCCATCTCCTCGGTGGCTTGAGGGACCATTCTGGGGCAGTAGCTGCAATCAGAAGGAGAAGAAAGGCATTAGCAGTTGAATCATACATGGTTCAACTTTCTAAGGAAATTTAGAATAATCAAGACCTATGTCTTCAAGCTGGCAAAATTGAAAGTTCTTCTCTTCTGAGGACGTGTTTAGCCAGGCTACTTTTGAAAGCTGGTGCCTGTCCTAATGCGATAAGTAGGATTCCCGTGTCATACTTGAGAGAGAAAGATAGAGGTCTTTAGGGAATTATGTTTCACCTTGGTTAATGGAAAACATAAAAAGATCTTTTCACACTCACTCTATGGAGGAAGCTTTAACCACCATTTTGATCAATCATTTCCATTTGCAATCACACCAAAACAAGCAGACAAAAGAAGTGTACTGCAATCTTTGAATAGAATCAAATAAAACTTCACTACATGCAATAATAGACATCCACATCTATGTAATATCTCTCTCTCTCTCTCTCTCTATCTCCCCCTCCCTCCCCCTCTCTCCCCTGAAAATTTTTCTAATAAAACTATAGGGATAAGTCCAAGCAGCTGCTAATTCGAAAGCTATCTATCTTTCTTTCTCTCAACATTAATTAAACCAGATTTTCCACAACATTTTGCCACTTGGTAGGTTACTTTAAGATCTGCTCGCTACACATAAAATTTATCAAAATGCCCAAGGAAACTTTACATTACATAACACATATACTAGTGTACATCAGCTTCATCAGACTGCTCTTGTTCAGATGTGTGGAACTACAAAAGTTCTTTGCATTCCCAACACATCTGAAGACCACATTAGGGAGATCTGACCCATGCTGATCACAATCAACTTCTGCTACTTATCTATCATCTTTCTACCTGATTTCTCTTCTCTACTTCTTGCCAAACTTACATTATAAGTATACTAATTTTTCTACACTGTGGATTTTACTTGGAGGGGCTATATGGCAGTATCGACAGTTTAAAGAACTTTTTCCCAGCATGGTGCTCCCCCCAAAATCCCTCAGTCTTTAGGAATGACTGTGAGGATGGGAAAAATAGTAGTACTGTGTTTTCCTGAAAATATTGTATTTTTCGGAATATAACTCACGCCAAAGTATAAGACGCACCTTAGTTTTGGGAGAGGAAAACAAGGAAAAAAGGCCTCTGTCCCCCAACAATTTTCCAAACAGCAAACAGATGATATACACTGTTTGCTGTGTATTTCTGTGCATGTGTACTTGCACAGTTTTTTTAAAAAACCACCCCTACTTCTTACTAAAGGCAAACATGAATTACTAGCACAAAATTACAGGATGAGAAGAGTTAATTATCTAAGGCTGTCCCACGGTAGTTTGCTTGATCCATAGAAATAGGAAAGAATTGGAGAAATGTACATTATGGCAGTATATTAACGCCAGAAAGTTTTATTAAATGTAGTCGCACTAACTCCTCCCAATTATTTAAATATATCTACTCCAAACATGACTAAGTCAGGGTTTAACTCAGCTGCCTTATCTTAATACTAACAGGACACTGTTACATTTCAGATTGTACTTGTACGGATGCTGTTAAAATAGATGTGGCTTTCTGGAAGTATAGTTATTCTCTGCTATATTTAAAAGAAGATACAATAGCACTGGGCCTCTTCAGATCAAGCATTTATTTTAAAAAGCTTCTCCATTTTGTTAATGAACAATGTTAAAGCAGTCCTTAAAAAATAAATTTAATCATGTGAACATTCTATAGACATTAATAGTTATTGACTTAACTACTTTCAGTTTCAGCAGTCCAACATTGTCAGCACACCACCTCCCAGCAATTTGCCTCCTTGCAGCTAGTTTCACTTTCAGTTCTAGCACTGCTGAATCAGCTGGTGGTTGGGAGGCTGATAATCAATTGCTTATGCTAACCAGCATCTGTGCTGCTTGCTGCAAGGAGGTAAATTTCTGGAAGGCAGAGGCCAATAAGGGTGGCTGGGTGGGGATACATTCTCTGTATAAGACGCGCCCATGTTTTCACCCTCTTTTGGGGGGGTGTGTGTAAAAAAGTGCATCTTATACTCTGAAAAATACAATAATATCCTATCTTATATTTTTTTGGACTCTAAACTAAGCACTTGGCCTTATTGTCAAACACTCAAAAGCCCAATTGGGCTTATTATCAAGGGCTGTCTTGTTTGGGGGGGAAACACGGTAGCTTGTACATCATATCCGGAGGACACCCACTTAGAAAGCAGTGGTTTATAACAAACATATTCAAAATCAATGGTTTTGTTCCTCATCCAAATCATACCAATCCAACTGTCTGGTATAGCTTGCAGTTTTCCTGAAGTAATTTCTCTGAAGCATTTAGTTCCAACAAGCCAAAACTAAGGAAGGATGCATACATACTCGGTGCTGAACTTTTAATGATACATTGTCACCAGCTGTCCTGAAAAGTTCCACAACGTTCTTGTGTAGCATGTTCTTCAACTCCTGATCATTAACCTGGGGAAAAACAAATGTAAAGCCAATTAGGTACTCATTAGTGATGGGCGAACCCAACAGTGTTCGGATTTGGCAAGTTTGGATGAACTTTACGCAAAATTCGGCCAAACCCGAACCGAACCCGAACCCGAACGGGGAATGTCTCCCACAAAGATATTCCGGGGGTGGAGCTTTGATGTCACCGGCAGGTTGCTAAGGATGCCAAGGTGATCACTTCCTGGATTCCATGGTTCGTGTTCAGCATACCGAACACCGCAAAATTTGGTATGGACCCGAATTGTGCGGGTTCGGTTCGCCCATCACTAGTACTCATCATAAAACTGCCTGAATACAAACCATCACTAAAGAACAAAAGCCTAATTAGAATGAATAATTCTATTCCATTAGTTACAAGACAATATTTAGTACAGACCATTTAAGTAATACATTCAAATTGTTTTAAGAGCTCCAGTTTTTTTCCCTATGTTTTCATTAACTGCCAGCATTCTGAATATATTCGGTACATAGAACAGTGTGCAGTAGAAACCAGAACTGTACCCAAGTATTTAAGAGCATGAGCTAGTATAGAATGCCACCAACTTCAAAGAGCTTAACATTGTTAAGAAATAGAAATGAAACTACAATCAATGTACAGACATAATGCTGTAAAACAAAGGCAGGTAATTAGTGACTCTTGTAGCCTCTTTTTGTAGTTTTTAGACCTTCTGGTGATGTTTACTGAAAACTGATATTACCTCCCTATCATTATGATAGAGGTTACACTTCAATTTTCACATGTCTCCCAACATAAACATAGTACAGAAAACAATGACAAAAAAAAATCCCAATTCCCTGTAAAAGTTCAACCCCACCCACCCATCTGAGATAATTGTAGCCCTTGTAATATTCAGAGTGATCCTTGTCTGAGTTGCCCAGACTCGAGTATAAAAAGGACATGATAGATGACTCTTCCTTCAAGCTCTGTTTACTAAAACTCCCCACATCTGCAAAAGCTGTAGATTCCTACAATTTAGTTAGCATACGTTTCACAGGATGAAGTACCATGTGCACATTTCAGAGAAGAACAGTTATACTTTTAAAGAGAAAAGCTCTTGGACTGAAGTTGTATATCGCTGTTGTATACCAGGACTACTATACCAAAACACAGACAGTGGGGCCAAGAAAAAGAAACAGCAATAGCATTTAGACTGACTGACTGACTGACTGACTGACTGACTGACTTACTTCTTACTTACTTACTTACTTACTTACTTATTTACTTACTTACTTACTTACTTACTTACTTACTTATTGGATTTGTATGCCGCCCCTCTCCGTAGACTCGGGGCGGCTAACAACAGTGGTAAAAACAACATGCGACAATCCAATACTAAAACAGCTAAAAACCCTTATTATAAAACTAATCATACATACAAACATACCATGCATAAATTGTAGCAGCCTAGGGGGAAAGAATATCTCAGTTCCCCCATGCCTGACGGCAGAGGTGGGTTTTAAGGAGCTTACGAAAGGCAAGGAGGGTGGGGGCTATTCTAATCTCTGGGGGGAGTTGGTTCCAGAGGGCCGGGGCCGCCACAGAGAAGGCTCTTCCCCTGGGTCCCGCCAAACGACATTGTTTAGTTGATGGGACCTGGAGAAGGCCCACTCTGTGCCTCTTCCTATTGTTTTACGGTACTCTGAACAGTTTACAAATAGCAACAATACCGTAGTTAGAAAAGATCCGGATTAGATTGGGGAAATCTGAATATATATATAACGGAATGATATATCAATAAAATTTTGGTCTTGAATTTTTGAACAGTTTAGAGATACAGATTGGATGGGTTTACAGAGACAGCTAGTATTGTGAAGAGATTGTAAATGCTTCTACACCATTCTCCGCCTGCCCTACCACCCCACCTTCCATGAAACAATTTCACAGGACAGAATTAAAGTATTTACTGCTAAAATCTTGTCTCCTTCCTGAAGGCGCCCATCAAGTGCAGCAGCTCCATTTTCTTTGATCCGGCTAACGTAGATGCCACTGTCATTGGCGATATACTGCTGATCAGTCCCGCCAATAATATTAAATCCCAAGCCTAAGAAAAATATCAAAAGGAAAAAGGTTTTAAAAAAATGAGATCACTCTCTAGCCCAACGCTAGCAAGAAAGAAAGAACTCAAAACAATGAAAACTATTTCTTTCAACTGTAATAAAGCTTCTTGAACCAAAGTAAACAGCAAATGGCAATTATGCATATTTGATTTTTATTTTCAATACTGGTCATTTTCATTAGTCTGGATGGCAGCACTCAGCATGCCCTAACTGATCATCAGGTTAAATTTAGTTGGACTCCTTGATATTCAGTTAGAGGCTACATCAGGAAGTTGTGTTTTTTTTACAGACATTAATATAGCTTTTGTGCTATTGTGCAAAAAATAATAATACAGTGGTACCTCTATTTAAGGAACCCTCTACTTAAGAACGTTTCTAGATAAGAACCAGGTGTTCAAGATTTTTTTGCGTCTACTTAAGAACCTGGAAAAATTTCCCAGGAAATTTGAGAGTGGCATGAAGGCCCGGCCAGTTTTCTGCCATTCCCTCTTAAATCTCGGCCATCTGGGCTGCCAGAGGAGCCTTTTGGTGGCGCTTAAGGAAGCTTTGGCAGTCCAGAGCGAACAAAGCATTTTCCTTTCTCAGGGCTCTTGGACAGGGAATAAACCTCTGCCAGCGCCCAGAGAAAAGAAACTCTCCCTTCGCTCTGGGCAGCCGAGGAGTCACCAGTGAAGAAAAGGCGCCAGCTACAAGCGAGAGGAGAGGGAAGCCCTTCAGCATGGGAAGGAAGAGGTAGCAGGTAGCAGCAGCAGCAGCCAGTGTATGGGAGGCAGCCTCGCACCAGGTGTATTGGAGGCTCGTGCTCCTCCTCGCCACCTCAGAGTCCCTCTTTTTTTTTTTTAAGCCTTAAAGTTTTGGATTTTTTTGATTCCCCTCACTTCACCTTCCTTCAGCAGCGACTCCCCTCCTCCTCTTCTTTCTCCTCCTCCTCCCACCCAAATTCCGAGATTTTATTTCTTTCCTAATGGTTTTGCATGCATTATTTGCTTTTACAGTGATTCCTATGGGAAAAATTGCTTCTACTTAAGAACGTTTCTATTTAAGAACCTGGTCACAGAACGAATTAAGTTCTTAAGTAGAGGTACCACTGTACTGACTTGGCTATGTAACTACTCGGAGTCAACCTAAAGATGTTTTTACTTTATCTGATCTTTCATAGATTTCAGGAATGCCAACTCCAGCCAGCTGAGGACATATTAAGTTAATTTCTTAATATGTTTAAGTTAGATTAGGAAAACTTTTTTCTGAAACTGCACAAATATCGTTATATCGTATAAGGCACGGAATGGGCAATTTGCCACAGGCAACTCACCATAGCCAACTTGCCATGGAACAATTTGCCTCAGAAAAACTCAACAATTCAATTATATGTTGTAGGCCGCCCCAAGTTCTCAGAGAGGTGCGGCATATAAATTAGATAGATGGATGGATGGATTAGATAGATAGATAGATAGATAGAGAGAGAGAGAGAGAGAGAGAGAGAGAGAGAGAGAGAGAGAGAGATTAGATAGACAGACAGACAAAGAAACAAACAAACAAACACAATTTTATTATTTAAAATTATTTAAAAATTATTTTCATTTTTGTCATTCACATTTCATTCTGTCCCTCCTCTGGCATAAATTCTTTAATTATGACATTCTACCATTTCTTTGTAATCTTAATGTAAGTCTTGTTCCAAGGCAAATTGTCCCATGGGGAGTTGGCCCTGGCAAGTTGTCCTGCAAGGAGTTGGTTGTGGTGAGTTGTCCCTCAAACTAGCAGTTCGCAGACCAGATGCCATGCCCACACCAGCAATGTGAAGGGGGAAAATGTCACAAAATATCATGTGAGAGCAACGCGAATCACAAGTTTGACACCCGTGTCCTAGCCCCTACAAGGCAATACTAAGCTAAACAGTTGTTTCAGATACAAGTTGTAAGATATGAGATACAAGTTGTGTGTCATTATCTGATTTAACTTTAGTAAACTATTAAATGACTATAAAAAGTAAAGTATTGGAAAATATTTTTCAACTAATGAACAATACACTATGGATACACAGAATTTTTGTTTTGATTTGGTTTTAATAGTTGTGATTTTAATATTTGTTGATGTTTTATCTTTTGGTTAAGAGCTGCCCAGAGTTTAATGCAAGATGGGCAGATACATATACAGTACAGTATATTGCAATAGTGGTGACTATCTGTAGCCCGGGTGTAGGATGAAAGTGAAGGTTTGTTCTCTAAGCTTGTGGGTTGGTTTCTGAACATTTTGTTACCAGGCTAGGTAACATCTTAAGTGGAGTTTAAGGGATGTCAGGGTTCTTGTAAGGGCTTTAGGTGTGGATGTGTCAATTCAATTCAATTCAATTTATTAGATTTGTATGCCGCCCCTTTTCAAAGACAAGCGAGGGTCTTGTGATGGTTCAGCTGTGCATCATCAGTGAACCTTGTGATGGGTCTGATATACGTTTGAAATAAATATGTCTCTAAAGGCAACTGAATACACAAGACGAAGATGCCCAAAGAACGCAGCAATAATGTACTTTCAACAGCCTTGTGAAGAAGGAAAGAGGAGTCATATAAATGGAAGATATTTGTCCCAAGTAAAAATTGTTAAATGACTTTTTATTATCGGGAGTAAAAACAAATTCCAGCCATTTCTGCCTACTATACAACTAGAGAAACTGGGAATAATATTATTGAATTCGGTAGGGAGAAATCATGTTACTGCCATCCCAGAATAAACCTTCACTTGTAAGACTGCGACACATCAAGTGTTCTTTCTACTGGTCACAATGGATTAAAATTTACATTCTTGCATACCTTTAAACTAAGAAATGCTTTAATCTGGGGCATAAGTATCAAATGACATCCCCTTTCTTTGAGATAAGATATACAATTGTCACTCATCACTCTTTCTCCTCTGCATAATTTCACTGCTTCATAATAACCAAAACAATATCCAGCATATATAGATTGCAAACACATACTGATTTAAAAGAGATAGAGATAATCATAAAAATGAAGGCCTTCATTTAGTCCTTATAAGGCACATATTTATTTCTGGACTAATATCTGACTAATGCTTGATATTCCACTAAGTGTCACTAATGTCCAGTAGGGTTTTCATGTACCCCTAATTAAAACTATACATTGCAATTTTAAGATTTTGTTTTTTGTTATTTAGTGCCTACCCATTAAAAAAAACACACAACCACCATGAATTCTACTAGAGTAAGTGGAATGTTGATATTAAACTTAGCAATTTTGGAAATGCATGGATGGGAATGTAGGCTATAAATATATTTAATATAAGCATAAACACTGTCATACCATGGTTTATTATATAACAAATGAATCAAATTACCCAGACTGTAAGTACGAAACCAGCAAAAGTAAAAAATTTAAAACTACAGTGACTCAATAATTCATGGTTGGGTTTCTCTTGCATGTGCTTTTGATCCAAACAAGGATTAAACTGATTTTTTAAAAAATGTTTGCCCTTTAATTGCAGGTTATAATCCCAAGAATGCCTTTATTTCTTCTCTTGCCATTTCAATTCTTTTAGCAAAGAAACCTAAAGTGATGTACAGTGATCCCCCGGTTATTGCGTCCCCGACCATTGCGAACAGGGTAATTCGCGATTTTTCAACCCGGAAGTCAAAATACCATCTACGCATGCGTGCCGGGCACGCATGCGTAGATGGCAGCGGCTTCCCTGGGTCTTCCCCCTCTTGCTGGCGTCAGCGAGGAGTTTCCCCACCGCCCACGCAAACTCCTCGCTGCCGCTCGCCCGCCCTTCGCCTGCCCACGCCGTTCGCTCCCCCCTCTTGCTGTCGGGAGGGCGAGAAGCCCTCCCCAGCACCCGCTCGCCCGCCCTTCGCCCTGGCGGAGAAATTCCAGCCCCCACCTGGTCCCGCCCGATCCTCCTCCCTGAGGCAGCTCGCCCTCCCATGGCCGCTTCCTCCACCCTCTATTGCAAGCCTCTCTCCTCCCATATTCTGCCCCCCTCCCAGCTTCCAAGCCGCATTCGCCTTCCTCCGCCACCACCAGCATCCAGCTCCCGGCCAAGCAGCCAGGAAAGCCGAGCCGGGCGTGGCGGGGAACATCGGCGCGGGAGGCAGGAGACGGCCGCCGTCACCGCCATACGCGGCTCGGCTTCCCTGGCTGCTGCTCCGGTCGCCCGATCGTCTCCTGCCTCCCGTGCCGATGTTCCCTGCCAAGCCTGGCTCGGATTCCCTGGCTGCTTGGCCGGGGGGGGGGGGGCTCGGCCGAAAGGAGCTGGAGACGCAGAGCTGAACACACCCCTTCATCCCCAAAGGCCGGCCTTTTTGTCTGGGAGGGAAGATGACGTGCCGGTGGCACAGGGGCGAGGGGCGGGAGGCAAATCGCTGCGTCTCCAGCCCCTTTTGGCCGAGCCCCCCCCCCTCCGGCCAAGCAGCCAGGGAAGCCGAACTGGGCTTGGCGGGGAACATCGGCACGGGAGGCAGCTTCTGCCGGACATGGGCAATGGGCGGGACAGAGAAGCGGGGAGAATCAGGAGGCTCCTTTGGCAGCTGGGGGCTGCCTGGCTTTGTTGTTTTGGCTGCAGCGGGTGCCAGGCAGCCTCCAGCCGCCAAAGGAACCTCCTGATTCTTCCCGCTTCTCTGTCCCGCCCATTGCCCGTGTCTGGCAGAAGCTGCTGCCTTATTGCTCTTTGCCGGCGGGATGCAAAGTGCTGGGGTGGGAGGGTGTCCTGACAGCCCCCCCACCCATATGCTTCGCCTCCCGCCGGGCAAGAGCGCTCGGGTGGCAACTTCTTCTAGATACGGGCGATGGGCGGGACAGAGAAGCGGGGAGAATCAGGAGGTTCCTTTGGCGGCTGGAGGCTGCCTGTCACCCGCTGCAGCCAAAACAACAAAGCAGGGCAGCCCCCAGCTGCCAAAGGAGCCTCCTGATTCTCCCCGCTTCTCTGTCCCGCCCATTGCCCGTATCTAGAAGAAGCTGCCACCCGAGCGCTCTTGCCCGGCGGGAGGTGAAGCATTGGGGTGGGGGGGCTGTCAGGACACTCCCCCACCCCAGCACTTTGCATCCCGCCGGCGAAGAGCAATCAGGTGACGGAAGGCAGCCGCTTGGGCCGAGAGGAGCCGGCCTTGATCCGCCAACGCGCGCTACGATCTTCCGGGCCAGCCAGGCTCAGCGGATCAAGGCCGGCTCCTCTCGGCCCAAGCGGCTGCCTTCCGTCACTGAGCCTGGCTCGCCCGGAAGATCGTAGCGCCCGTTGGCTGCAGCGGCGAGCGATTTCGCCGCCGGTGCAGCCAACGCGCGCTACGATCTTCCGGGCCAGCCAGGCTCAGCGGATCAAGGCCGGCTCCTCTCGGCCCAAGCGGCTGCCTTGATCCGCTGAGCCTGGCTCGCCAGGAAGATCGTAGCGCGCGTTGGAGACAGGCTTTGAGTTTTGGCTGCGGGGCGTGGGAGTTAGGAAAGTCCTACTTCTCCCCCCGCAGCCAAAACTCAAAGCCTGTCTCCTGCTGCCCGGTTTAGCCAGGACACGAGCAGCGAAATGACTTGGAGGAATGGTTTCAGCTTCACATTCCTCCAAGTCATTTCGCCGCTCGTGTCCTGGCTAAACCGGGCAGCAGGAGACAGGCGGTGGGCTGGGAGCCGCAGGCGAAAGGAGCTCGGGCATTGTTCTCCGGACCCCGCCCGCAGCCTGGAGAGGAAAAGGGCCGCCGCGGGGCTGAGCGGGCGGGGTCCGGAGAACAATGCCTGGCGCCGCGCTCCGATGCCCGAGCTCCTTTCGCCTGCGGCTCCCAGCAGCACTTTGAATCCAGCAGCTTCTGCTGGATACGGGCGGTGGGTGGGACGAGCAGCGCGGAAGCCAGGGGCTGTGGCAGCTCGCCCCCCCATCGCCCGTATCCAGCAGAAGCGGTGGGATTCAAAGGGATTCAAGGCTAACTTCTGCGCTTGGCTTGAGGACTCAGCTCGGAAGCTGCACGGGTGTTTTAAAAGGTCTCCGCCGGCATGGGGGGCTTCCTACCACCTCCCGAACCCCCAACTCGGGTTTGGGGGGGTGCTAAGAAGCCCCCCATGCCGGCGGAGACCTTTTAAAACACCCGTGCAGCTTCCGAGCTGAGTCCTCAATCTTCGGCTCCTCGCTAGCGCTGCGGAAGTAAAAATACCATCTGCACATGCGCAGATGGTGTTTGTACTTCCGCAGCGCTACTTCGCGAAAACCCGCTCGTTGCGGGGGTTCCTGGAACGGAACCCTCGCAACGAGCGGGGGATCACTGTATTTAGAACATAAGAGTAGTATTCCTAGGCAGCACAGCATTAATATGATCTCAGGGAGAATGTTACTGTTGACTTCAAAATGTGAGAAAAGTACAGTAATATCAAACTTTTAACTGTAAAGGCATAAACAACAGTATTAAGCATAAACTGTCAGACAGAAATTTAAAAAGCAACCTGTAAATCTGAATAGATTAGGCATCACATATATTCACTTCAAATCTTTGTACACAGAGAAAAACAAAGGGTTTATTTATACAATTAAAGACTTTTTTTTTGTTCCAATAAACTTGGAATAAGGCAGACAGGAATCCTCTGTTTTTCATGAGAATCATCCATAAGTAATGAGTAAGAATTTACTTTACTTTACTTTAAGAAAGACCTAAACAACTGTGAAATGGAGTTCAGCCCAGAACAAGTCCAGGATGCTAATCTATAAACTGTTCTCACTGGTCAAGTTGATTGGAGCTTCCAAGGGTGGTAATTGTGCAACATCTGGAAGACCACAAATTTTAAACCAGTCCTTCTTAACTCTTGTTGTAATCTCCAGTGTGAACATCAGATTATAGGATGAGATTCAAATAGAAGTCTCTCTCCCATATTTTCAGCATAACCAACCTCTCCCCAACCTTCCATTTCCCTTTATAGTGTAAATTCTGTATGCCTACTCCAGGTTTAATGGGAACTGAAGAAGCTACTTGGGATGGAAACCAAAATGTCTTCAAGGAAAAACAAGAAAGTCCAGCTGCCTCCTGAAAAAGCACCTTTGGGACAACCATGACCTGGATTCAGACTTTCCACAGACATGTTTAATAGGAATTGACTATGGAGATTCTTGGTCATCCAGGTTGTCCTAAAGTGCTTTTTCAAAAGGCAACTGGCCTTAGTTTTCCTTGAAGATGTTTTGCTTCTGACCCAAGAAGCTTCTTCAGTTCTGACTGAACAGTACAGGACGGCAACATTTATATTTATATAGTGTGCAGCAGCAGCCAAAACAGCCAATGCAATCCTAAATTGCATTAACAGAGGGATACAATCAAGATCAAGTGAGGTACTAATACCACTCTTAGTAAGACCACACCAGTTTTAGTCGCCACTCTATTAAAAAAAATTGTTAAAACTCTAGAAAGAATGCAGAAAAGCATATCAAAGACGATTAGGGGACTGGAGACTAAAACACATCAAGAATGGTTACAGGAACTGGTCATGACTAGTCTAGTCTCCAGGGGAGACATGATAGTAGTGTTCCAATACTTGAGGGGCTGTCACAGAGATGAGAGTGGTCAACCTATTTTTCAAAGCAACTGAAGGTTAGAGAAGCAATGGATAAAAACTTAACCTGGAAATAAGGAGATTTTTTCTGAAGTGAGAACAATCAATTAATTACTGCTGAACTGCCTTCCACTGAAAACTTGTATGCTGCACATCAAAAAAAGAGGGCCGTGCAAATATTTACCGACCCCTCGCGTCCTGGACATAAATTGTTTCAACTACTATCCTCAAAACGACGCTATAGAGCACCAAGACAACTAGACACAAGAACAGGTTTTTCCCCAAACGCCATCACTTTGCTAAACAAATAATTTCCTCACCACTGCCAAACTATTCACTAAGGCTGCATTACTATTACCATTAGTCTTCTCACTGTTCCTATCACCCATCTCCTCCCACTTATGACTGTATGACGGTAACTTGTTGCTTGTATCCTTACCATTTATATCAATGTTTCCTGATTGCTTATTTGTACCCTATGACAACCAGTTAAGTGTTGCACCTCATGTATCTTCTTTTATGTACACTGAGAGCATACGTACCAATGACAAATTATTTGTGTGTCTAATCACACTTGTCCAATAGAGAATTCTTTATTGGGCAAGTGTGATTGGACATACAAGGAATTTGTCTTTGGTGCATATGCTCTCAGTGTACATAAAAGAAAAAGATACATTTGTCAAGAATCATGAGGGACAGCACTTAATGATTGTCATAGGGGTCAAATAAGCAATGAAGAAACAATCAATATTAATTAAAAAACCTTAAGCATACAAGCAACAAGTTACTCATACAGATAAAGAATTATATTCTATTCTATTCTATGCAATAGCTTGCCTTCAGAAGTTATGGAAGTTTCATCACTGGAGGCTTTTCAAGAAGAACCTGGATGGCCATCTGTCAGAAATGGGGTAGGGTCTCCTGCTTGGGGGGGGGGGGGGGTACCAGGGGGAGTTTGGACCAGATGACCTACAAGGTTCCTTCCAACTCTGCTATTCTAATCCAGTGTTTCCCAACCTTGGCAACTAGAAGATATTTGGACTTCAACTCCCAGAATTCCCCAGCCAGCGAATGCGGCTGGGGAATTCTGGGAGTTGAAGTCCAAATATCTTCAAGTTGCCAAGGTTGGGAAACACTGTTCTAATCTATATTTCTTGCAGTCATCTAGTTTAATAGGCATTCCATACAGTGCTGCAGCTTCAACGTAGCCGCCATGATCACCTAAAAAGGCCCTATATTTTTTTGCATCAACCGCACACCCCTTAGAGTTCAGTTTCAAGGGAAACCTGTTCTTTGAAGATTAAACTCTTTAAAAGTTATATTATTTTACTGAAAGAGTTCCAGCGGACGTGGTTGGTAAATCCACAGTAACTGAATTTAAACATGCCTGGGATAAACATATATCCATCCTAAGATAAAATACAGGAAATAGTATGAGGGGAGACTAGATGGACCGTGAGGTCTTTTTCTGTCGCCAATCTTCTATGTTTCTATGTTTCTAAAAGCAACTCTGCAGCGCTTCGCTAGAGGGGCTTCCTTTCCTATGCAGAGGATCCGAAGCAGCTCTTTTCAGGAGCAAAAGTGCCAGAGAGACATGCTGCTTCTAAGCGGTGTGGCTTCCCCGGGACCCTCCTTCGTATTTCGGTGGTTTCTCTCCCCCGTCCCCCCACCCCCGCCATGACAAAACCCAGCGTGGCGCTCGCCTGCCCCAGAGCCTAGCCGCAGCTAGAGCACCAGGCAGCAAGGGCAAGTTGCATTAACCCAGGGCTAGGCAATGTGGGCTCTTCAATTCCCAGGATTCATGAGTCAATCATGCCAGCTCAGGAATTCTGGGAGTTGAAGTCCACAGGTCATTAAGAAGAGCCAACTTTGCCTTCCCCTGCAAGTTTAAGCTAAAGGCAGCGGGGGAAGCTCCCGGGTTTGCGGATTTTTATACCTGAAGGTCCTCGGGTGAGATGGATCACTTCCTCCGACAACAGATAGTCCACCCCTCCGTTCATGCTGCGCTCTCCTGCGGAATCTCTGACCGGCGCCCTCTTGCTCCGCCCAGCGAGCCCTTGAAGGTGAACCCAGCCAAGGCAAAGTCGAGGCGGAAGGGGAGGTGGCTTAATGCGACACTTTCACTTTCATCAACTTCGCAAACCGGAAAAATGAGGGCGGGCTGCTAAGAATTCTGGGGCTTGTGGTCCTCTCCTTGCTACTCCCGTCGATTTTACTGGGGGTGGGCGGTTATCACTATCACATATTGGCTACCTTCTAATGTAGTAGTGCCGGCTTCTATCCAATATAGGTAGTAATTATATAATGCTGGTTTCTACCGTACAATATTTTAATTCTAGAGTTTGAATTGCTCTGTGTCTTCTTCCAAAATCCTTTTTTTTTGGGGGGGGGGGGGGTATTATGATAGTGAATTCGATAACACGTGATCAGCGAAACTTATATCGTAGCATTTACTTTAAGTGCACGCGTCACTGTGGTTACTAAGGGGCGTGCATAGGTGCACCAGCGTGCCTACCGTCCCCTGTCCTAATGTACTAGTATCATGTATATAAACATTGTTATATCTTTGTATACTACCAATACGTACTTGACTAAATAAGTAAGTAAGTAAGTAAGTAAGTAAGTAAGTAAGTAAGTAAGTAAGTAAGTAAGTAAGTAAGTAAGTAAGTAAAGAAATGGTGGTACTGTGCTACAATACAGTCCTCACTTTCTGCATTTTAGCTAAAAGTTGGAGGGAAGGGTAAAAATCACATAATTAGTATTTTGACATATTTTGTTACTTTCTCTCCCCTCCCGCACTCCAGACAATCATGAAAAAACTGCAGTTGCCAAATGGTTACTTATATTATTTTTCTGTGGCAATTCTTTGAAATCAAAATTGCCTTTTTCCAGAGAGAACACACACACACCTCTCTAAATGAAGTTGCCATTCCAAAAAAGATCAAAGGCCATGCTTCTTATCTCCTACAGATTAGAAGAGGAGCCTGGTATAGTGCATCTCTAAGAAAGGAAGAATTTAGTCTCTTAAGTATCTCTACTAGAGTGCTGGTTATGTAATGGATCGTTGTGGGTAACTTTATAACAGTTATCTCAAGAGAAGCCACCTTTCTAAGAAGGTTTTACAAGTCTTACAACAAAAGGAGGCTTGTGTAATTGAGTTTCTTTGGATATGCATTACCTTACAATATAGGCTTCTGCAGTTAGAATAAAGACAGAGTTTTGGTTGTTGTTTTTTAACCTGAGTTAAATGTAAAGAGCTATTGTAAAAGAGTCTGAACATCAAGTCAGGCATGATGCCCAAAACAGTGATAGTAGCAAACATAAGTTTAGAAGCATGGTAAAAACACTGTTGAAAGAAATTGCCCTCTGGGTTCAGTTCCAAGTGGAGAGAAAGACACTTGAAACATGGAGGCTGCTTGGAAGGATGGTTTAATGGTCAACAGGACCACATGGGCTTGAAGTTCTGGGTAGCTGACCACACGGAGTGGAGAGTGCGTGTTATTTACACCCATATTGATATTGCTACCATTTCTGAGTTGAAGACTTCGGGCACTTCCCTAACATTTTAATTATATTATTATTTAAAGGGGGGGGGAGGAAAATAGTTCTGATACACAGTAAGTACACATTTAAAAGAGAAAAGGAAATGTAGTAGAGAAGAATAAAAGACAATGCAGATGAATAGCTAATAAATTTTGAATAACTAGTAATTCTAAAGTTATGTATGACTAATATAACTTTGTATACCCTTAACAACTTACAGTTTTATAAGGCATTTCATATCCATTTTCTACTTAAAACGTGTCCCTGTTGCATAGTAAAAGCATTTGGTTGGCACAATTGGAATCAATTAAAAGATAAAGAAAAACTAAACATAATAAATAATGCATTAAACAAATGCTCAAAGTCTGTGCTTCTCAAACCTGAATAAATTACCCAAAATTGGGTAAATGTTTTTTCCTTTGGGTAACAACACATGGACTCATTACTGATCAGAATGGGGACATTTAAGTTGACTTAGAAGATTGCCATGTATATTGGAAAATCTCTCAACTTATTTCATTACGATGAAAATCAATGAAATTGCTAATGGTGATTTGACATGAGTTATGACCATTCATTCAACAATTATTTGAAGTTACAAAGTGCTTAAAGAAAGGACTTACATCTAAACCTCAAAGTTCAGTAAAACTTTCTGATAAGTGGATAATGAGTAATGAAGGAAGAGGTTTGAAAGCACTGCTCTAAATAATATACAGGCTACAGAATAGAAATTGGATAACGCAAGGTTCCCAAAACTATTACTTTGGTGCTTGTTTATTTATGATGATATTGGTCTATTGTTGTTTTTTTCTGGACTTCTCCAGCAGGATTGAGATAATAGAATTCTAAGACTGAAATGATTCTCTAGACAACTGAATGAATAGATGGATTAATGGATTAACATTTACTTCAGTTCCAATCTTGTTCTAATGCAACAAAAACAAAAGTATCAAGTATAAAGAAATACAACAGAAACTGAAAAAAATCCTTAATCTGTGCAAATTAATTATTCTTAAGAAAGAAACACAGAAATTATAACACAACAGATTTGTATCAGAAGGCAACCTGAAATATTTATTTAGGAGAAGGTTTTGCATTATAATTCATAGATAATTATAAATATGTAATTTACACTATTACAAGGTATAGTACTTCACAATTTCTTCTTCTTTAAAATAAACTGACATTTGCAACATACATCTTTAGGAGGGATCTAAAGTGGTGATACGTTATTATTCCCTAGGTTACTGAGAACACATACATAGCACATACTGTCATGCTCCATCATTCAGAGAAATGTGAGGCATTGGGTTAAACGTATGGCTTGCATCTTATGTTAATGTTTGAAGTTTAAAATCTTATTTTAACTATATTCCAGTCTCTACCTTATCTGGAAGTTGGTAACTTCAAATCAATTTGCTTCAAAATAGGATTAAATTAATTCATTAAGAATACCAGAATTATTGTTATGTTCCTATTCCTTTGCTGGACTTCATCTTTTTTTTTTAATAAATTTTTATTAATTTTTTAAAAAGAAGGTAGTTACATACAACAAACATATAACAGTGCACAGTGCATGTGCCCATCACCTAACAACACAACACCCCCCATCACCCCCACCCCCCATACAAGAGGATTCAAAAAAATTTATTTGTTTATCTATAATTCCCTGGCTCTATCCTGCATTAAGTATTACTGAAAGAGTGGTCACAGTTTATTTTCCACATTTGCATCACAGATTCTACTCAACATATATTCTTTCACCTTATTCCATCGTACCATCAGCTTCTCCAATTTGTTCTCGTCAAAATTATTTAATTTTATTTCCATAATTTCGAAGTGTATGTGGTCCACCATGTACCAGTACCATTTTTGTAATGTCCATTTCGTGGAATCTTTCCAACCTAATACCACCACCGCTTGAGCACTTTCCAATGCCGCAGATTTAATTTCCTTAAATTCACCTAATTTCCTTTGTTTGATTAAGATTGCTATTTCTTTTGTAATTGTCCAGTTAATATTTAACATTTTGTTTTCTTATTCTGGGTTTTTTATCTCCTTCAATCCAAAAAATTAATTTACTATCCCATTCTCTTAATTTTGCCCCAGGGAAGATACCCGGTAGAACCTGAAATAAATACATCATTTTTGGTATTATCATCATTTTAAGGGCCCTAATCTTGGCAATTCTTCCCAACTTTTTCCCCTTCCAATTTTTAATCTGCTTTTGAATTTTTTTCCATACTAAATTATAGTTGGCCTTCACTATTTTAATTGGATTCTTAAACAACCAAATTCCTAAATATTTCATCTTTTTGCAACCTAATTTCAATCCTGATATTTTTTGTATCTCAATCTGCTCTTTGGGGCCGGTGTTTAAACAAATTATCTCAGATTTCTCTATATTGACCATCAGTCCCGATTGATCTTTAAATTCCTGGAGCAATATCATTATTCTTTTCATCATTTCAATTGGGGTTTCAGACATCACTATAGCATCATCTGCAAACAAATTTAATTTCAATTCAATTTTTCCTATTTGATAACCTCTCCATTTCTTATCATTTCTAATTTTATTTGCTAAAGTCTCAATTGCTAGTGCAAATAACATTGGGGATAATGGGCAGCCCTGCTTGGTTCCATTCTGGATTTTAATCATTTCTGTTCTGTTACCATTTACTCTGATTTGGGCTATATTATCCTTATAAACTGTTTCTATAATTCTACAAAATGAATCTCCCATATTTAAATCTTTACATAATTGGAATAGATAATCATGATTAACTTTATCAAAGGCTTTGTACACATCTAACTTTAGTATACTTAGTTTTCTTTTGGTATTGGTAGCATGGTGTATAATATTGACCACGTTTCTAATTGGTTCATATATCTTTCTTCCTTTAATGAATCCGTATTGGTCTTCTCCAATTATTTTTGGTAAAATACTCTCTACCCTGTTTGCCAATATTTTCATGAATATTTTATAATCCTGATTTAATAAGCTGATGGGGCAATAAGAACTTGGGTCTGTTAAATCACGATCCGGCTTTGGGATAGTTATAATTTCTGAGACTTTCCACATCGGTGGAGTTTCTGAGGTCTTAATTACATTATTAAACAATTTTTCCATATGCGGTAATAATTCATTCATATAAGTTTTATAATATTCAGCAGTAAAACCATCTGGACCTGGGGCTTTAGCAGGTTTCAACCCTTTAATAACTCTAGATATCTCATCGTTTGTAATTTTTGCATTTAACATTTGTCTATCTTCTTCTGTTAATTTCTCTTTAACCTCTATGGTTTGCAATGTAATGTGTTCTTTTTTATATAAATCCCCATAAAAGTCCCTCATTATTTTTTTCCATTTCTGCATTACTACGTTTAATTACACCTTCCTTATCCTTTAGAGCAGAGATAAGGGATTTCTCTTTTCTTTTTTTCAAATAGTGTACCATTTGTTTCATTGATTTGTTCCCCCAACCCCTAATTCTTTGTTTTATAATCATCTTCATTTTATTCCATCTTTCTTCATCAATTGATTGTAATTTCTTTTTCTTAAATAATAATAGTGTATTCCAAGCTCTATTTCTTGTAATTTTTAAAGTTTCTTGGATTAAATCTATTTCCCTTAATAAATTATTTCTTTCAACTTCCCAGGATTTCCTAATAAAAGCTTCAGTACTAATGCAATTACCCCTCATAACAGCCTTATGTGTATCCCAGACTATTGTTTGCTTAATTTCACCTGTTGCGTTAGTACAAAAAAATCCATTCAGTTTCTTTTGTAATTTAATTCTATTTTCCTCATTAGCTGAAACCACGGGGTTGTATCTCCATATCCTTTGTTGTCTACCAGCCTCTAGCTTAATCACTGCTAATAATGGGGCATGGTCTGATAACCAAATGCTTTTCACTTCCACTTTCTTGAGCTGTATCTCTGCTGTTTTATTAATTAACATATAATCAATGCAACTAAATTTATTATGTCTTGCTGAGTAAAAAGTGTCCCTATTTACTATATTTTCATGCAAATCCCTCATATTAATTTTATTTAAATGTAATTTTTTCTTTTTCCCCTCCCTGCTGTTAACTCCAAGTTGAAATCGCCTGCTAAAATCACTATACCTTCCGCAAAATTATCTAATTTACGTTTCACATTCATTATAAATTGTTTTGCATTTACATTGGGGGCATAAATTACTGCTAAGGTTACTAGTTTATTATTTATTTTCCCCTTAATGAATAACATTCTACCGTCTTTGTCTCTTTTAATATTAGTTAATTGAAATAACAATCTTCGGTTGATTAAGATGGCGACTCCTCTGGATTTTACCGTCCCTCTCGACTCATAAACTTGTTGCCATTCGCCATTTGTAATTAATTTTTCTGTTTTTTCCCTTCCTTTATGAGTTTCTGATAAAAATAAAATATCAGCTTTACTGTCCCTAGCTAGCTTCATGATTCTATAACGCTTTTTCTGTGATGATAGACCATTTACATTCAACGACAATAATACTGTATCACCCATTTACATAATTTTAAATACATTTCCCCCTCCTGCAAAACAGAGCCTACCGGAAAAATCCTTTTTAATTACCATGAATCCCCACCCTAGTGCCTCTTCCCTGCCACCACCCCCCCAAGGGGAGGCCACGAAAAAACCTTTCGTTATCGAGAGGCACCCCTGGATTTGCGTTCCACTAAAAAGCCCCCTCGTCTTTCCCCATTTAATACCATATCAAAAGATTCCCCCCTCCTTCCCTCTTTTCCCCTCATTGGTTAGCGGAAGAAAAAAAGGAAAAATACACAAAAAAAAGATTAATTAGTTGAAAACCATGATACCATATTAGCAACTCAGCTCAGTTCAATTCATTATTTCTTCTTCTGGCGCGTAACCCTCGGCTCATCTCTTTTCTCTTTCTCTTTCTCCTGGAGAAATTCCAGTTCCTTTTGGAGAGCTGCGATTTTTTCCTCCTTGCTTTGTTCTGCTGCATGAATCGGTTGAAGCATGAACAAATCGTCCTCCCTTCTTCCATGTCTCGCATCGCCGTCTCCAACTTCTGGCTGGCTTTTCGATGTCAAAGCCTGGGAACATCCCTCCAAACCTATTCCCAGCTGTTGAAGCAGAATCTTTCCCTCCTTCAGAGATCTCGCCTGGAAAACTTTGGAGTCTTTGAAAACAATTACTGTAGCGGGATAACGCCATGAGAACCGGATTCCATTTTCGTAAAGTTGGGAGGTGACTTCTCTTATCTGGTTTCTCATCTTGAGAGTTTCTGCAGACAAATCTTTTAAAACGCTTATTGGAATAGCCTTGTAACGTAAGTTTGAGATCTGCTTTAACTCTCTGAATATTTCTGCCGCCCTCCTTTCTGAATTGAACCTTACAATAATATCTTTTTGATCTTGATTCCGAGATCCAAAAGCCCAATGCGCTCTTTCAAATTCACCTAGGTCACAATTAACATTGTTTTCACTGAACCATCGGTGAATTGCTTGAATAAGATGTTTACTCTCCGCAACGCTGGACTTCATCTGACTTTTAATTTTTCATGTCAAATTGAGACGAAACCTACAAGCCAGAACACAGGTAATCAAAAGCCCAATTGATTGAATTCCCTGAAAAATAACTTTCCTAAAGTGGTACTTTGAATGTTGCTTCTCCCAAATATCTAAGTTAGTTCTCAAATGCTCTGATCAGGGCCGCCGATACACCGGTATTACTGGGAGTGACTTCACGGGCCCCGGCCAAATTGGAAAATGGGGGGGGGGGGGGCCAGGCCCGGCACCCACCAAAAACTCCCCAACTCCGATTGAGACAAACTCTGCCTCTGCGGCCCGCACCTTCTTCCCACCCCCACGAGGAAAGAAGGCAGGGAGGCCGGCAGACAGGCAGGGAGCCCCGATGGCAGCCGCGGAAGGAGGAAAGACCGCGGGGTTGGCTCAGCCCTCTGGAAGCCAAGCCGCGCTGCTGGGGAAGCGGAATTGGGGAAGCCGAGAAAGGGCTGAGCCCGGCCGGCTTCTCCGCCGGCCTTGTGTCCCCCCGAGGATTGCAAGGGCAAGAGAGCCACGCCTTTCGGCCTCCGGAAGTGCTGGGCCGGGGGTTCAGGGGGGCCATGAACGTCGCCCAGAGCCAATGGCTTCTTTTGGGCTTACTCGAATTCCTGCTGCTGGTAAGCGCGCGCGGGTGGCCGGGTGGGAAGGGCAAGGCGTGAGGGGGAGGCAAGTGGAGAAGCGGAGAGAGAGAGAAGTGGACCAAAAGAAAGAAAAGGGAAAGAGAGGGAGGGAAAGAGCAATGGAGAGGAAGGAAGGAGGGGAGGGAGGGAGGGAGAGAAGGAAGGAAGAGAAAGGAGGGTAGAAAGAGAGGGAGAGAGAGAGGAGAAAGAAAGGAAGATGAGAGATAGAAAGGAAGAGAGAGAGAGACAGAGGGATAGAAAGAGAGAGAGAGAGAGAGAGTGAGAGATGCTCAGTGAGCCTTTCTTTGAAGTTGCCTTTCTTTCTTTCTTTCTTTCTTTCTCTTGCTCTCTTGCTCTCTTGCTCTTTCATTCTTTTTTCTTTCTCTTGCTTTCTTTCTTTCTCTTGCTTTCTCTCCTTCCTTCCCTCCTTCCATTTCTTTCATTCCCCCTCTCTATTTTTATTTCTCTTTCATTCATTCTTTCTTTCTTTCTTTCTTGCTCTTTTTCTTTCTCTCTTTTACCTTCCCTTCCTCTATTTCTTCTTTTCTTTCTCCTTCCTACCTTCTTCCCTCCCTCCCTTCCTTCAGTCCTTCCTCTCTTCCTCTCCCCTTTCATAAGTTTCCTTGCTTCCTTCTTCTGTTCCTGTCCCTTCCCCCTTTCTTTCTTTCTTTCTTTCTTTCCTTCCTTCCCTCCCTCCATTTCTTGCTTTCCTTCTCCTTCCTCCCTTCTTTCCTCCCTCATTCCCTTCTTTCACTCCTTCCTCTCTTACTCTCCCCTTTCACACCTTTCCTTGCTTCCTTTGCACCCTTCCTCTGTTCCTGTCCCTTCCCTCTTTCCTTCCTTCCTTCCCACCCTCCGTCCATTCATTCACCCATTCCTCTCTTGATCGCCCCTTTTACCATTCCTTCCTTCCTCCCTTCCTCCCTCCCTCCTTCCTTCATAGCTCGCCCTCACCTTTCTTCCCTTCCTTCCAGATGGGAGTGCCCTCTCAAGACACCTGCCTGACTGCTGGTACCCTGCTTTTTCTCTCCCCTCGTCCTTTCCAGCTCCTCGCCGGTGGCTGCCGGGTGTGGGATCCCCCTCCCCTCTCCCCTCGCTAGAAAGCACATGGTTTTGTCAACAAGGCCTCTTCCAAGAAGGGAGAAGTGCCAAGGAGCCATAAATAAGCCTCCCTCCGCCTGATCGATGCCAGGAGGATCTTTCTTTCCCTCGTCACTCCCACTTCTTTCTTTCTCATGGACGATTCCACACAATCGGCTTAACCCAGTTCCTGAAATAGCCTATGGCAGTGCTTCCCAACCTTGACAACTTGAAGATATCTGGATTTCAACTCCCAGAATTCCCCAGCCAGCGTTTGCTGGCTGGGGAATTCTGGGAGTTAAAGTCCAGATATCTTCAAGTTGCCAAGGTTGGGAAACACTGGCCTATGAGACTGCCTCGCTTGGCGTGAAGCGGGAAATGATCCCCGGGGGATGGAGTGGCTTGGCGACTTAAAATAGTTTTTAAATGGCGGAGGGGGGCAGACACTTAGGCTGTATGGGGCCCCAAAATTCCTGATGGTGGCCCTGGCTCTGATGCTGTATTTATTTATTAATTAAATTAATTAAACACATTATGTGGCCGCTCAAGTACACACACTAATTCTTCACTAGGGCTAACCATCTGTGTCTCTCTTCCAGGATGAAAATGAGACTGAGAAGACTGTAGGAGAAATTGGGGGTGGGGGGGGAATACAGACATTAGAATTAGATATTTGGGGGTTTGGGGAGCTGTAATTCTAATGCATCTACAGCCCCTCTCCCTACATCTCCCAGTTTCCCCATCAATTGTCACCTTCAGTCATCTCTCACCAACACACAAAAAATTATCTGACAGGACTTCTAAAATCTCAAAAAAATGAATTGAAATGGATTGTTTCATGATGGATCTCAGTGTTCTTTATTAATTCTTTCATGTTAAGTCATGAAGATATCTCTTGAGACCGAATTTAGAAGTATGCCTAGAAAGATTCATGTGCTGTCAGAGGCAAGGATGCCGAACTCCCAGAATAATGTAAAGAAACATCTTTTCCCCTAGCTCTGGCTTTTCCTACATGTTTATCCAGCAGTTACATCACAAAACAATCAGAGTTTTGCACACCAAAGTTGGGATTTCTTCACCTCATTGGATTGAACACACGGAGAGGAGGTTTTCAAACAAAGAAAGTCCAGCAGTTCAGAGAAGCCAAGAAAAGAGCCATAGTATCTTCTTCCACACAGGAGTCATTATCTTTTTTAGTCATATGCATTTCACTCCAATGCTTTCTTAGCCTTTTTGAGAGTCCGGTCCAAACTGGGGACAAAAGCCGTGGAACAAAACATTCGGGCTTTTGAAAGGAGAATGAAATTATAGGCAAGTTAAATGGCAGGAAACAGGAAGTTGCTGCTTTTCCCCAGAATGAGAAAAACAACACTGCAATGTGCCACCACATGTTAGGCCCTTTTGAGGCAGGCATAAAAATTCACAATTCACATAGAGAAGCACCAGGGTTGAATCATGGGGGTACCATGCTGGTGACATCAGTCTGACTTCTGTTGACGTCCCTACAGATGCCAATGCTTACTGAACAAGATACTAGTCTCTTTGCTCAATATTATCCAATATTATCTTGTTAAAGATTTGACATATTGAATCTTGGTTCATTTCTGTTACTTATTATGAGGTTTGGGGGGGTTTTTTTCCACTTTTCAGTCCTGCTGTCTAACTCTTTCCTCAGGTTCTCTGGTCCTATGTACAATTTGGTACGTAAAATAGGCACCGGAAAGGATAAGTCCACAAAGAGGAAATATAATTGCTAAGATGATTTTCATTTTTGGATGAGGTGTCTCATGTTTATACAGAGATGGCGGGCCACTTTCCATACTGCCACCGTTACCTTCCTCTCTGCAGTCTGGAGGAGCCCAGCCTTTCTCACAGTGACAATGCATTAAATTGTTGCATATTCCATGATTATGGCACTTTTTGACATTGCAATCTCCATTGTATCTCAAAAGGGACACGTTAACACACTCCCTGTTAATACACATCATGCCATTGCCACAAGGAGTGCCATTTCTCACTGCTCCGATATCAATGATCTTCATCCCAGTGTGGTAATCAGTTCCCCAGCATTGTTTATTGCCCTTGGAAGTTTGAACTATGGTGGTGTGATCCTCCAAAGAGGGCAAGCTTTTCACATTGTCACACTGGATACGACCGCATAGAATATTCTTAGGTGTACATTTGTTATAAATTCCATGTATAAGGCCACAGTTGCCAAACCGATCACCTTGAGTATTCATTTCTCTAAAGCAACGTTCTGAAGCAACTGTTGCTTCACTGCCAAAAATGGCTTTGCATTGTCTATTATGAGTATTGCAATTCCCATTATAACAATATGCACCATCATTGCACGGGGCACCATCTTGCACGTAAACATCTTTCGGACATCTCCCAGAAACTCCATTGCAGTACTCGGGGAGATCACAATTGCTAGTCTTATTTCGGCAGAGTGTTCCAGCAACTTCATACTGACACTTGGTACAACACTGTCCAAAAGCACAAGTGGCCCCTAAATGTAACATACAGTTAGATTGACAACATGGATCCAACTCGCATTCAGCTTTGGTACCACAGTCACATTGCTCTCCATTATCTACTACTTTGTTCCCACAGAATTTGAATTTAAATATTTTATTAGGGTCTGGTGGAATTAACAAACAGTTCAAATTTTTTTTTTTGAAGTAATCTATATAACTGCAGTTGCTAAACTTATCGGTTATTACATGTGTTTCGGCCATAATGCATTTTGGTCGATCACACACGCAGTGTTTTGTGTCATGTTTCATGCCAAGATTATGTCCTAGTGCATGGACAAATGTGTTAGAAATAAAGTACAAACTGGAAGTAACATATGATTCAACAGCTGTTCCTCTGTTATCATCACAAATCGTTCCTAAGTATGCTAATCCTACTGTATCACCAAACTTCTTAAATATAAAGAAGTGACCAGCATCATTTGGTAGACGAGCAACTAATGAGTCTCTTCTCCATTTAGTGAATTCTTCAAGTGTGTCAAAGATGCTATTATGAATTGATATAAGATTTCTTTCAGACCATATTTCTAGTCCAGCAATAGACAAATGAACAGAAAGAGGCTCATACAGTATGTTTGCAATGTAGACAATATCCAAAATATTTATAGCAGTAAGAGTTTCATTTTTGCCAAATTTCAAAAACCGTTCATGATCAATCACAATAGCAATCTCTGCATACCTCTCGTGGGACCACCAGTTTGCTTTAGGGATGCTTTTGTCTGGTTTTTTGTCAGAATTTGGGGTGATGGCTTCTTGATGTCTTTGCTCTTCCTGTGTGAAGCCGCACATCATTGCAATGACTCCCTCCTTTTCTTCTAATCGAAAGACAGCATGTCGAAATGTAGTGGATTCTGAAAGTGGCTCTATTTCATAAACCTTATTATGAAATTGCAGTAGGCCTCTCAGTCCCCCAGAGCAAGTGCTGATGATTGCCAGAGAGAAGGGCTCATCCTCTACCACACCAACATAGTAACAGTCATCCCTGAAGAATGGATAATCTAGCTGAAGATCCCCATCTTTACTATAAGTGAAGATGGGCAGATGCTTGGGGATTAAGCCTTTTTTCTGCCTAAGGTGCATTACAAGATTCCTCCCCTCAATTTGAAACAAGTAGGTCATATTGTTAGATTGCTCTTGTCCAGATTTGAATGTTAATAACTTTGGGATGGTTATTTCAGAAGAAGCATAAATAAGGCCCCAAGGAGGTTTCTGAGAGGAAGTGTCAGTCAGGAAATTCATCAAGAATGTCATTAACAGCCAGGGAAGTTGAATATCCATACTCTTTGGCAAAGAAAGGATTCCCTTAAAATACAAAACACACTTTCTGACATTTCAATTCAGAGTAGGAAGGCCCCAGCAACTGATGAGAATCTAGGAACAAGTTTATAAGGCTGTAAACAAAATGTCTGTCACAAAGACAAAGAGGATTCTATACCAAGCAACTGTAAATGGTGTTTCCTTTGGAATGTGGGTGGAGCTTGGGGATCAAACATGGAATAGAATGGTAGACCTAGTCAGGCTTATTTATCAACAGTATTTACTTTCTAATTCTAAGATTCTTTTTATAAAAAAAAATTATTTTAGGGAGAGGGTGACTTGTGTTGCTAGCAGTCCCTATAGATGGCCTTTTGTAGTAAATATTTGCTTTTCTCAATAAATGTAGACATGTCCACTGGGTTATTTCTATTCCTCTTTGGACCCGATATGAACATCTTTCTAAATAAGTCATTTGAACATTTTGAGTCTTCTCTCTATGAGTTGATGAAGTAAAAGGCTTTTTAAAGGATGCACAGTTATATATTGATGATTAAGTACTTTGGCATTTCTCATTGGGAAGGGTTTACAAATTATTGTTAAAACTGGTTTTCACCTACGGTAATTAAGGGGGGCTGGGAATAACTTACCTGGGCAAACTGTCCTATAGCAGAGGTGGGTTCCCTCCTGGTTTGGACTGATTCATCTGGACCGGTAGCAAACTGCTGGTAACATCAGGGAGCTGACTTTATCAGTGCTGACCCATGGACGCTACCACCTTTTTGGGGGAATGTTTTGGGGCGGAGGGTTGGGGTGGAAATTTTTGCTGATTTTTTTCTTCTGATGGGGGTGCCACCTGCCGGTTTGGGGAATTATTGCTGTGGAGGATCTTTGTGGATATTTGAACAGCTGTTGGCCTTGGATTTTGAAAAAGCAAAACAAAATTGTCATCTTATCTGTTGGAGCTGTAAACTTGGAATGAACTTCTGTTTACTTGAAAGTTGAAAGAAAAAAAGGTGAAAGAAAAGTATTACTTCAGATTATAATCTGGTGAATGGTAGCTTTGGCAATATGATATTAGACATTGAGGATCTTAAAGTGCTTGTTAAGAACTACTTTACAGACTTACAGAGATTCCTTTTGGACTATGAAGAAAAAATTGGAAAAATGTCGAGAAAGTTCTTGAGTGTAGTAAATATTTTGAAAATATGATTCTAAGGAACAAAAAATAAGAAAATAAAGAAGACTTGAAAGAAGGAGCAGGTGGCGGAGGAGTTGGAAAGTGATAAAGATGCAGTGGAAGAAGACTTTGAAGATTGACAGACTAATGATTACTCTGAGCATTATGATTATACTGAATTTTATGATTATTACACTGGGATTTACAGTGGGAAAAAAGAATACGGTTGAGGATACATGAATTGGAATAGGCAAAGTAGCAGAGGGAAGGGATTAAGGAGATTTGAATGGATATTTAGGCAATTACTATGCATAAAAAAGGAAAGAGGGGAAGCATATGGAGTTGCATTGTTACAAGAAAGAAAAAGAAGAGGTATAAGTAATGGTTGAAATAAGTTAATCTTTTTTTTAAAAAAAAATTGTTTATTGATTTTCTTAAAATAGACAGACACACATACAAACATTGAACACAAAATGGGGATACATTTTCCCCGCTTATCTTGAAAGTATAAATTCAAATACAGAAAAAGAATACATAATTAGATATATATTGAATATTAATTTTTTTTTACTAAATTTGAGTTAAGGTTTTTCACATTGTTACTAATATATGTATAAAACCAAAATTCTTACTATATTACTTGTATATAAACTAATTCTTATATATAAACTAATTCTACCTTAGTCATTAAGCAATAAATTTGAACTAATGTTAGTATTGGTATTACCCAAGTAAAAACAAATACAAGTTAACTAAAAATAGATTGTACATCTTATTTTTTCTTATCTATCCATTTATAAACATTGTTCCATGCTTCATAAAACTTAGTATCTTCTTGATCATTTAAACGTCTTGTCATCATATCCATTTCAGCGCAATCTAATACTTTTGCTATAACTTCTTCTTCTTTGGGGATTTCCTCCCCCTTCCAATTTTGCGCATACGTAATTCTAGCCGCAATTAATATGTGTATAATTAAATATAAAATTTCTTTCTTGTAAGTCTGATTGGTAATTCCTAATAAATAAAATTCCGGGGTGTTTTCAACCTCCTGCTTTACCGTTTCTTTTATTATTTTTTCTATCATCTTCCAATATATTTTAGCTTTACCACATGTCCACCATTGATGGTAGTAGGTTCCTATTTCTTTCTTACATTTCCAACACAATGGAAAAGTTTTAGGGAACATTTTTGCTATTCTATTTGGTGGGAGATGCCATCTATAAAACATTTTAATTTGGTTTTCTTTTAATGATACTGATTTAGTCATTTTCCAATTATTAACCCAAACTTTCTCCCATGTATCTATATCTATTTCTTTACCAATGTTTTTGCACCATCTTATCATATTATCTTTTAGGGTCAGTTCTATATTTTTATGTGCAATAAGGAATTTAAAAATTTTCCCTATTGTTTTTGTTTGATTAAGAGTAATTAAATTGCTTAACAGATTTTTATTTTTATTAAAAATATAAAGTGTTTTATCTTTCTGGTATCTAGATCGAATCTGGGCATAATGCCACCAATCTATTATTATCCCTTCATCTTGTAATGTAATCCTAGATTTTAATTTCATTTGATCATTTAATAAATCTTTATATCGTATAATTTTTTTTATCTTTTATGGATTTTGGGTGTATTATTGCTTCTAGAGGGGCAAGCCATTCTGGAATAGTTAAAAAGTGATTTTTCCTTATATCTTTCCAAACTTCTAATAGATATTTCCTTAATGTATGTCTTTTAAAATATGAGTGATTTTTCTCCTTATCATACCATATGAAGGCGTGCCATCCAAGCATAAGATCATACCCTTCTAAATTTAATATTCTTTTATTTTCTAGAGTAATCCAATCTCTAATCCATGTTAGGGCGGCCGCCTGATAATATAATTTCCAATTTGGAAGTCCAAATCCTCCCCTTTCTTTGATATCTTCTAAACAATTTATTTTTATTCTTGCTTTTTTCCCTTGCCATAAAAACTTTTTGACTATATTTGTTAATTTTTTTTAAAAAGGTACCCCCTGGGTTTATTGGGATTACCTGGAAGAGAAATAAAATTTTGGGTAAGATATTCATCTTGATTGTTGCTACTCTTCATAAAAAAGATATTTTCAAATTATTCCAGATTTCTAGATCTTTTTTGATTTCTGTCAGTAATTTTAAATAGTTATCATTTTTTATAGTTATTGTTTTAGCTGTTAACCAAATTCCTAGATATTTTACTTTTTTAGCAATCTTTATTCCAGAGATATGTTCTAATTTGTTCTCTTGTATTTTACTCATATTTTTAGTTAAGAATTGTGTTTTACTTTTATTTATCTTTAAACCTGCTACATTTCCGTAATGTCCTATTGTCTGCATTAATATTGGGACTATCTTAATCGGTTCTTCAATTATGAAAGTTAAATCATCTGCAAAGGCTTGGACTTTGTACGTCTCATCACCTACGGTTAGGCCTTTTATTTTATGGTCTGTTCTTATTTTAATTAATAAAGTCTCCAAGGCCATAATAAATAGCAACGGTGATATAGGACAACCTTGGCGGACTCCCTTGCTTATCTCAAGTGTTGTTAATTGTTCATTATTCAATATTATGTTCGTTGTTTGTTTTGAGTAAATGGCATCTATTAAATTAACAAATTTTGAGCCAAATTTCATTTTATTTAATTGCATTTTTATAAATATCCAGTTAAGATTATCAAAAGCTTTTTGAGCATCTAAGAACATTAAAGATAATATTTTCCCTGGGTGTTGCTCATAATATTCTAACGTGTTTATGACAATTCTAAGATTATTTTTAATTTGTCTGCCTGGTAAAAAACCATTTTGATCTTGATGTATTATTCCATTTATAACTCTTTTGAGTCTGTCCGCGTATATAGCAGTAAAAATCTTATAATCCACATTCAATAATGATATAGGCCTATAGTTTTTTATTTTTTCTGGTGCCGTACCCGGCTTATGAATTAAAGTTGTTAATGATTCTGACCAAGATTTAGGAATTTTACCCTCAAGTCTACATTCATTAAAAATTTCTAACATATTATTTCTTATTATTTCATTTTCTATTTTGTACCATTCTGCCGGTATAGCATCAGGGCCAGTTGCTTTGTTATTTTTTTGTTTTTTAATTATTGTTAAAAGTTCTTCCATTGTTATTGGTCCATCCATAATATTCTGTTGGTCTTCTGTTATTTGTGGTAATTTTGAATGTTCTAAGTAATTAAAAACTTCATCTTCGCTAATAACATCTTTTGTGTATAGTTCTTTAAAAAAAAAGTATTCACAATATCTGCTTTTCCTTCTGTGTCATATTTTATTATACCGTCATTGTCCTCTAGTTTTTTAATAAGTTTTGATTGCCTCTGTTTTCTAAGTTTATATGCTAACCATCTGCCTGGTTTGTTCGCATGTTCAAAATAATGTTGTTTAGCTCTTTTTATCTTTTCAGCTATTTGATTTTGTTCTATCAATCTAATTTTATGTTTGATTACACTCATTTCTGTTTTCAAATCTCTATTCTTTATATGTTGTTGTGATAAAGATTCTAATTGTTTTAATTCATTTATTAATTGTTCATATTTTATTTTATTTTCCTTGTTATATTTTGCTGTGTAAGATATCGTTAATCCTCTAATGCAGCGTTTCCCAACCGGTGTGCCGCGGCACACTGGTGTGCCGCGACACACCGTCAGGTGTGCCACGGCGAGAGGCGGCGGAGGAGAGTGGGCGGATCGGGCGGGCAATGGGGCAGGGGGGAGAAGCCAGGGGCGCGTTTGGCCGGGAGTCCGGGACTGTGTGGCTTTGCGCCATGAAGAGAAAACGGCCGACTTTTCCCTGCTGCCGTTTTCTCTTCATGGCGCAAAGCCACACAGTCCCGGACTCCTCGCCCCAAGGCAGGAGGCGGCGGCGGAGGAGAGTGGGCGGGCAATGGGGCAGGGCGGAGAAGCCAGAGGCGCGTTTGGCCGGAGGCACCGTGGGGAGGCAGGGGCAGGGAGGTGCGGCAGTAGGAGTAAAGGGAGCCGTGGCTGCCCCTGCCTCCCCACGGTGGCAATGGCATCGGGAGTGCTAATAGCGGCGGCGGCGGGAATGGGGGGGGCCTGCAAGTGGAAGCCTCAGCCCTGGAGCCCCCTCGCACCCATGGCTTCTCATCGATGCCTCTGCCTGCCCGATCTGCGGGAGTGCTAATAGCGGTGGCGGCGGTGGGAATAGCGGGGGGGGGCTCCTGCCCGCCGCTGCTATTATCACTCCAGCGGATCGGGCAGGCAGAGACATCGACGAGAAGCCATGGGCGCGAGGGGGCTCCAGGGCTGAGGCTTCCACTTGTGCCTGTCCCCGCCCGCCCGATCCTTCCTTCTCTCTGGCTTTTTTGGGGTGCGGCTTCTTCCACAGCGGTGGCTGCAGCGGTGCTGGCGATCCGGCCGCTAGCCGCTCCAAGCGCTGTGGGAATGCCCACCCCTCTCACAGTCCCGTCCCGGCTGTCAGTAAAGGGGCTGCTTGCTTGGAACATTCAAACTAAGGGAAACCTTCGCTGGCCTCCACAGAGAAGAAAGGAAGAGAGAGAACGAGAGAGAGCAACAGAGAGAGAGAGAGTGATAAAGAACAAGAGAGAGAAAGCATGAAAGAGAGAGAAAGAAAATAAGAGAGAACAAGAGAGAGAGAGACTAAGAGAGAGAGAAAGAAAAGAGAGAGAGAGAGAAAATAAGAGAATGAGAGAGAGCAACAGAGAGAGAGAAAGAACAAGAAAAAGCACGAGAGAAGAAAAGCAAGAGAGAAAAAGAGATAGCAAGAGATACTGAAAGAAAGCAAGAGAGAGAGAGAAAAAAAGATAGCAAGAGAGACAGGAAGAGGAAAGGAGAGAGAGAGAGAAATGAGAACAAAAAGGGGAGGAGAAATGAGAAAATGATTGAGGCAGAGAATGAGAGGAGAGAGAAACAAGAGAGAGAGAGAGGTGATTCTTGAAGCATATGGTAAAAAGCACCCAAATAATAAGAAAAAAAACCCAGCCCTCACCTGTTTTTGAAAAGAATAAAAGAGAATTAAACCCCAGCCCTCACCTGGTTTTGGAAATGGTTGGAGTGTGTATACATACACACACATAAGGGGGGGAGAGAGAAAGGGATGGAAAAAGAGGAGAAGTGAAAGGGAGAAGGAATGAGGGAAAAAGGGAGGAAGAGAGAGAAATGAGAAACATGAGAGAGAAAAGGGGGAAAGACAGGAGAAGTACCCAGAAATGAGACAGCGGTATAAATTTCAGGAGGGATGATTGATGATTGACTGTATTTATAAGGGGATGTTACATGGGATTATATATATGAGGGGGTTATTTATGTATGTATGTATGTATGTATGTATGTATGTATGTATGTATGTATTTATTTATTTATTTATTTATTTATTTATTAGATTTGTGTCATTTTGGTTGGTGGTGTGCCCCAGGATTTTGTAAATGTAAAAAGTGTGCCGCGGCTCAAAAAAGGTTGAAAATCACTGCTCTAATGTATGCTTTAGCTGTATCCCATAAATTTTGTGGAGTAGTATCTAAGTTTTTATTAATTTCAAAAAATATTTTTAATTCTTTTTCAATCCAATCCTTGTATTTCTTATCTTTCAAAATATTTCTATTCATCCGCCAATTAACCTGTTTATTTTTAGTTCTCATATGAACTACCACAGGATTGTGATCAGCCCAGATATTAACATCTATCTCGAACTCTTTTATTTGTTCAGCAATTATTTTTGAAGCCCATACCATGTCTATTCTTGTCCAAATTTTGTGGGGGTTGGAGTAAAAAGTGTATTGTCTCTTGTGAGGATGTCTTTCCCTCCAAATGTCATTTAATAGTAATTCCACTTTCATTTTCTGGAAAGTACTAGGCAATAAGTTCTTACTTCTCTTCTTACTTTTGTTGTCCCCCCCCGAGTGATCCAATTGTCTGTTTGTAATAGCATTAAAATCACCAATTATTAACATATTTTCAATTTTTAACTCTGTTATTACTTGATGCAATTTTTTATAAAATGTCATTTGATCTTCATTAGGGGCATAAATCGAAACAAATACCAAATGTCTAGGTTCAATGTCAACTTGTACAATCAAAATTCTACCTTCGTCATCCTTATATATTTGCTTGGAATTTATAGAATTTTCAACATACATCACTACTCCTCTTTTTTTTTTTGGTCTGCTAATGCAGCATACATTTTTCCAATTTTGGGATTTAATAATAATTTCTGATTACTTTTTTTAATATGCACTTCTTGTAGTATTACTATTTGAGCATTTTGATTTCTGATTTTAGAAAAAAATTGTTTCCTTTTTCTTGGTTCATTAAGTCCATTCACATTAACAGAAAAGATCTTTAAGTCCTTACTTGTTGTCATTTATTTGGTTTTTTAGTTTCGCGCTGAGGTTGAACTCTTCTAGCGCCTTGGTCCTGCTCTACTATCAGAGCTGCAGCCTCCATGTCCTGCACCTGCTGAATTGCTAGTTCTTTCACAGGTTGCTGTTGTGTTGGTTGCTGTTGGGCAGTTTGTTGATTTGCTGATTGATCCAGATGACTTATGCCGCTGTTTTCAAAGAAATCCGTTGCTTGCTCCAAGTTTTCCAGCTTATATCTTCTGGAACGCCAGGTCAATGCTATCCCTTCTGGAATAAGCCAGCGAAAAGTTATATTTTCTTTAATCAAAATTCTGGTTAGAAAATGATAATCTCTTCTACTTTCTCTGACACCTCTTGGGACTTGTTTTAGTATTTTAATTTCAAATCCTTTGTGTTGTAGTTTAGAAGTTCTTGCCCAATGCAGTATGTCATCTCGCAAAGTCTTTCTTGCAAACTTGATATGGATCTCTCTCGGGAGATTGTGGCGACGAATGTAGCTATTTGAAATTCTGAAAACTTCATAGATTTCTTTTAATATTTCTGTAGGGTCAACCTGGAGTATTCCTCCAATAGTCTCAGCCATAGTCATCTTTAAGTCTTCATCTTTTTCTTCTATTATATTCTGAAATCGTAGCCCATATGAAGCACGTTGCATCTCAAGGTGAGTGATTGATTCATCATATCTTCTGTATCGTGAGTCAGCTTTGCCTTCGAAGTAATCCATTCTCTTTTCAATTTTAGCAGTCTTTTCTTCAACTTTTTTAACGCGATCTTCACTTTCCTGTAGAGTTTGTTGCATTTCCTTCATCTGCGCCTTCACCTCTCCCATGTCTGCTTTCAGGTCAGCCATCTCTGTTTTAAATTCCGCCAAGTCTGATTTTATGGCTTCTCTTTGTTGTGTTGCCTCATCCTTTATAGCCTCTTGTTGTTGGGCTGCATCCTCTTGGGATTTAAACATAAAGTCCTGCATTGCTTTTAAAGTTTCTTGTATTGTTATCAGAGTAGGCTGCTGCGGTTTTTCTTTGTCCTTCTCCTTGGTAGACATAGTTACAGATAAAACTTGATGCGTCGGGGAAGGATGAGGCGAGCCTTGTGGAGAAGAAATTGCAGCTGCTGCTTGTTTTTTAACTATTTTAACATAGGTTGAAGTGCTTGACATTTTCAAATTTGAAATTACTATCAATTTGTATTTAGTGAAAAGAAGAAAACCACTATAAATCCCAAATTTGTTCAATAAACTTGTCCAATACACTTTATAACCAGTTTCCCTTAATAGATAGCAATATGTTATTACCTAGTAAAAACCACAAATATGTTAATCAAATTACTAATAAAATTCACTATAAATTTCCATTTAACTTTAAATTTAAAAAACCAAAAAGGAAGAAAAAAAAGGATAAAGAGTATAATACTTTGTTTAAAGAGAGGAGATAAGAAAAATAAATGTAAGGAGAGAGAGATGAAGGAAAAGGGGAAAAAATAACAGAGAAACGCTGTCTTGTGGGAGAGAGAAACAACAAAAAGAAAAAAAGGGGTTTTTAATTTAGTTTAGTTAAAGTAGAGCAGGAAACCAAGGTTTGTTAACAATGCATATACTTTTAAAAACAACAGTAAAACAGCACTACAAAAAGAGGAAAAAAGAGAGGAATTAATTTAAGGAACAAAATATAGATATTATATACTTATAATCTTCTTATAGATCAGGTGGTCTTTGTTAATAAAAGATATTGTAGATTCAGTAATGGCAGAAAATAAGCTTCTGTGTAGTTATTTCTATATAGTTCCAATTTTCCAATTCAAAGCAAAGTCAAATTTATGATTTTCTTTTATTTTAAAATGGAGTCAGTTGGTGTTTCACAGTCACAAAACATATGCAGACAAATTCTCCGTTGTTTAGGGCTTAAAATGGAGTCAGTTTATGCTTCACAGTGCCAGGCAGGTAGGATGAAAGTCTTCACAAATAATCCACAGGCAATCAGCAAGTAATTCAAGGGTAATAATCCAAAAAACAAGCAACCAAACAAAGGCTAAATATGTTCTTGTAGCATTAATATATCAATTGATTTTATTTTCCATTTATTTTCAAATTGATAGTTTATTTCATTTTGTTATTGTCAGAAAGAACAGAAAAAGGAAAGCAGTAACGGTGTTCTTTATCCCTCCGCTGTTGAAGTTAGAGCCCGGGATACAGTGTTTGCTGATAGTTTAGAAATCCCAAATTCTATTCATCTTTGGAAATTAAATCTTTTTTAAAATCATGTCAAATTTGAATTGTTTTATTAATCCTTCAATATTTTTAATAGCTCAAAAATTTAAAGATTCAAAGTTCAAGTTATAAACGAAAGTGAAAAGAAATTAGATCCGGCTATTACTTGCGGTTGGATACAAGTTCTCAATAACTTTCCCTTTCACCTTGTTGAAAAAAACCCTTTCACTTGTAACTTTTACAATGATCCAATCTTCCGTTTTTAGGCATGAAACAATAAGTTTTTACCTTGGGTTTTCTTGTTTACTGTATTCCTTTTCAGTTAAGATATGCTGCAAGTTGTCTTCACTTTCTTTTGTCTTTTCCTTGCTTCCCGCTGGGTTTGGAGAGATCGCACTGGCCGATCCTCTTGGGGGAGGATCGGTTCTCCCTTTTCCGAAGCTGCGGGGCAAACCGCTGTCTCCGGAGCTTCGGCGATGGCTCCTCGGACAGAGGGGAGCCCCCTGTTCTAGGATCGGGCCATCCAGACCCGATCCGATCGCAAACCGCGACCTTCGGAGAGGTTGAAGGAGCCTCGAGGCAGAGCCCTGCCAAGGAGGCTCCGCTGCGGTCTCTTCCAGACCGGAAGTCGAAATGAGTTAATCTTAGGAAATTTGGGATTTTGAATGATTAATGTTTACTTGAAATTATAGTTGCTGATGATAATTAACATTGGTATTCATAATGAATAATTTTTTTCTTTTAAGAATTTAAATCTAATATAATTATTTAAAAGTAACTAATTATACAATGAAGTGGTCATTTTGGGAAAATACTATTATATTATATTTTAAATTGGCATTAATTCGATCTGTTGAAATAAATTTAAAATCACCTGTCAGTAATATTAGAGGGGAATATACAGTATAATGAATAATAATGATAGATGGTTGATTGCTATTTGATTATTTGATCATTATTTGCTTATTATATAATGACTTTTATTTATTTGCCACCCCCCTCTGAAGACTATTAGACTTTTTTCTAATATATAATGGATTATATCTATGAATACATTGAATGGTTATAATTAATATTTTTTATTTGAATGGATAAAATGACTTAATCTTGAGAAATTTGGGGTTTTGAATGACTAATAGTCAAGGGTGTGAATTAATATGCTGGTTTCTACCCTACAAAATTTTAATTCTAGTTTGAATTGCTCTTCTTACAAAATCCTTTTTTGGGGGGGGGATATTATGATAGTGAATTCGATAACACGTGATCAGCGAAACTTATATCGTAGCATAGGTTTACTTTAAGTGCACTCGTCACTGTGGTTACTAAGGGGCGTACATAGGTGTACCATCCCCTGTCCTAATGTACTAGTATCATGTATATAAACATTGTTATATCTTTGTATACTACCAATACGTACTTGACAAAATAAGTAAGTAAGTAAGTAAAGAAATGGTGGTACTGTGCTACAATACAGTCCTCACTTTCTGCATTTTAGCTAAAAGTTGGAGGGAAGGGAGGAAATCTCAGAATTAGTATTTTGACATATTTTGTTATTTTCTCTCCCCTCCAGCACTCCAGACAATCATGAAAAAACTGCACTTGCCAAATGGTTACATATATTATTTTTCTGTGGCAATTCTTTGAAATCAAAATTGCCTTTTTCCAGAGAGAACGCTCACATACCTCTCTAAATGAAGTTGCATGCTTCTTATCTCCTGCAGATTAGAAGAGGAGCCTGGTATAGTGCATCTCTAAGAAAGGAAGGATTTAGTCTCATAAGTATCTCTACTAGAATACTGGTTATGTAATGGACCATTGTGGGTAACTTTATAACAGTTATATCAAGAGAAGCCACCTTTCTAAGAAGGTTTTACAAGTCTTACAACAAAACGAGGCTTGTGTAATTGAGTTTCTTTGGATATGCATTACTTAACAATGTAGGCTTCTGCAGTTAGAATAAAGACAGAGTTTTGGTTGTTGTTTTTTAACCTGAGTTAAATGTAAAAGAGCTATTGTAAAAGAGTCTGAATATCAAGTCAGGCATGAGCCCAAAAACAGTGATAGTAGCAAACATAAGTTTAGAAGCAGAGTGTTAAATGTGGTAAAAACACTGTTGAAAGAAATTGCCCTCTGGGTTCAGTTCCAAGTGGAGAGAAAGAAACTGGAAACATGGAGGCTGCTTGGAAGGATGGTTTAATGGTCAACAGGACCACATGGGCTTGAAGTTCTGGGTAGCTGACCACATGGAGTGGAGAGTGCATGTTATTTACACCCATATTGATATTGCTACCATTTCTGAGTTGAAGACTTCGGGCACTTCCCTAACATTTTAATTATATTATTATTTAAAGGGGGGGGGGAGGAAAATAGTTCTGATACACAGTAAGTACACATTTAAAAGAGAAAAGGAAATGTAGTAGAGAAGAATAAAAGACAATGCAGATGAATAGCTAATAAATTTTGAATAACTAGTAATTCTAAAGTTATGTATGACTAATATAACTTTATATACCCTTAACAACTTACAGTTTTATAAGGCATTTCATATCCATTTTCTACTTAAAACGTGTCCCTGTTGCATAGTAAAAGCATTTGGTTGGCATAATTGGAATCAATTAAAAGATAAAGAAAAACTAAACATAATAAATAATGCATTAAACAAATGCTCAAAGTCTGTGCTTCTCAAACCTGAATAAATTACCCAAAATTGGGTAAATGTTTTTTCCTTTGGGTAACAACACATGGACTCATTACTGATCAGAATGGGGACATTTAAGTTGACTTAGAAGATTGCCATGTATATTGGAAAATCTCTCAACTTATTTCATTACGATGAAAATCAATGAAATTGCTAATGGTGATTTGACATGAGTTATGACCATTCATTCAACAATTATTTGAAGTTACAAAGTGCTTAAAGAAAGGACTTACATCTAAACCTCAAAGTTCAGTAAAACTTTCTGATAAGTGGATAATGAGTAATGAAGGAAGAGGTTTGGAAAGCACTGCTCTAAATAATATACAGGCTATAGAATAGAAATTGGATAACGCAAGGTTCCCAAAACTATTACTTTGGTGCTTGTTTATTTATGATGATATTGGTCTATTGTTGTTTTTTTCTGGACTTCTCCAGCAGGATTGAGATAATAGAATTCTAAGACTGAAATGATTCTCTAGACAACTGAATGAATAGATGGATTAATGGATTAACATTTACTTCAGTTCCAATCTTGTTCTAATGCAACAAAAACAAAAGTATCAAGTATAAAGAAATACAACAGAAACTGAAAAAAATCCTTAATCTGTGCAAATTAATTATTCTTAAGAAAGAAACACAGAAATTATAACAGAACAGATTTGTATCAGAAGGCAACCTGAAATATTTATTTAGGAGAAGGTTTTGCATTACTATTCATAGATAATTATAAATATGTAATTTACACTATTAGAAGGTATAGTACTTCACAATTTCTTCATCTTTAAAACAAAAACAAAAACCAGTACTGAAAAAACTGACATTTGCAACACACATCTTTAGGAGGGATCTAAAGTGGTGATACGTTATTATTCCCTAGGTTACTGAGAACACATACATAGTACATACTGTGATGTTCCATCATTCAGAGAAATGTGAGGCATTGGGTTAAACGTATAGCTTGCATCTTATGTTAATGTTTGAAGTTTAAAATCTTATTTTAACTATATTCCAGTCTCTACCTTATCTGGAAGTTGATAATTTCAAATCAATTTGCTTCAAAATAGAATTAAATTAATTCATTAAGAATACCAGAATTATTGTTATGTTCCTATTCCTTTGCTGGACTTCATCTGACTTTTAATTTTTCATGTCACATTGAGACGAAACTTACAAGCCAGAACACAGGTAATCAAAAGCCCAATTGATTGAATTCCCTGAAAAATAACTTTCCTAAAGTGGTACTTTGAATGTTGCTTCTCCGAAATATCTAAGTTAGTTCTCAAATGTTCTGATGCTGTATTTATTTATTAATTAAATTTATTAAACACATTATGTGGCCGCCCAAGTACACACACTAATTCTTCACTAGGGCTAAGCATCTGTGTCTCTCTTCCAGGATGAAAATGAGACTGAGAAGACTGTAGGAGAAATTGGGGGTTGGGGGGAATACAGACATTAGAATTAGATATTTGGGGGTTTGGGGAGCTGTAATTCTAATGCATCTACAGCCCCTCTCCCTACATCTCCCAGTTTCCCCATCAATTGTCACCTTCAGTCATCTCTCACCAACACACAAAAAATTATCTGACAGGACTTCTAAAATCTCAAAAAAATGAATTGAAATGGATTGTTTCATGATGGATCTCAGTGTTCTTTATTAATTCTTTCATGTTAAGTCATGAAGATATCTCTTGAGACCGAATTTAGAAGTATGCCTAGAAAGATTCATGTGCTGTCAGAGGCAAGGATGCCGAACTCCCAGAATAATGTAAAGAAGCATCTTTTCCCCTAGCTCTGGCTTTTCCTACATGTTTATCCAGCAGTTACATCACAAAACAATCAGAGTTTTGCACACCAAAGTTGGGATTTCTTCACCTCATTGGATTGAACACACGGAGAGGAGGTTTTCAAACAAAGAAAGTCCAGCAGTTCAGAGAAGCCAAGAAAAGAGCCATAGTATCTTCTTCCACACAGGAGTCATTATCTTTTTTAGTCATATGCATTTCACTCCAATGCTTTCTTAGCCTTTTTGAGAGTCCGGTCCAAACTGGGGACAAAAGCCGTGGAACAAAACATTCGGGCTTTTGAAAGGAGAATGAAATTATAGGCAAGTTAAATGGCAGGAAACAGGAAGTTGTTGCTTTTCCCCAGAATGAGAAAAACAACACTGCAATGTGCCACCACATGTTAGGCCCTTTTGAGGCAGGCATAAAAATTCACAATTCACATAGAGAAGCACCAGGGTTGAATCATGGGGGTACCATGCTGGTGACATCAGTCTGACTTCTGTTGACGTCCCTACAGATGCCAATGCTTACTGAACAAGATACTAGTCTCTTTGCTTAATATTATCCAATATTATCTTGTTAAAGATTTGACATATTGAACCTTGGTTCATTTCTGTTACTTATTATGAGGTTTGGGGGGGGGTTTTCCCACTTTTCAGTCCTGCTGTCTAACTCTTTCCTCAGGTTCTCTGGTCCTATGTACAATTTGGTACCTAAAATAGGCACCGGAAAGGATAAGTCCACAAAGAGGAAATACAATTGCTAAGATGATTTTAATTTTTGTATGAAGTGTCTCATGTTTATACAGAAATGGCGGGCCACTGTCCATACTGCCACCGTTACCTTCCTCTCTGCAGTCTGGAGGAGCCCAGCCTTTCTCACAGTGACAATGCATTAAATTGTTGCATATTCCATGATTATGGCACTTTTTGACATTGCAATCTCCATTGTATCTCAAAAGGGACACGTTAACACACTCCCTGTTAATACACATCATGCCATTGCCACAAGGAGTGCCATTTCTCACTGCTCCGATATCAATGATCTTCATCCCAGTGTGGTAATCAGTTCCCCAGCATTGTTTATTGCCCTTGGAAGTTTGAACTATGGTGGTGTGATCCTCCAAAGAGGGCAAGCTTTTCACATTGTCACACTGGATACGACCGCATAGAATATTCTTAGGTGTACATTTGTTATAAATTCCATGTATAAGGCCACAGTTGCCAAACCGATCACCTTGAGTATTCATTTCTCTAAAGCAACGTTCTGAAGCAACTGTTGCTTCACTGCCAAAAATGGCTTTGCATTGTCTATCATGAGTATTGCAATTCCCATTATAACAATATGCACCATCATTGCACGGGGCACCATCTTGCACGTAAACATCTTTCGGACATCTCCCAGAAACTCCATTGCAGTACTCGGGGAGATCACAATTGCTAGTCTTATTTCGGCAGACTGTTCCAGCAACTTCATACTGACACTTGGTACAACACTGTCCAAAAGCACAAGTGGCCCCTAAATGTAACATACAGTTAGATCGACAACATGGATCCAACTCGCATTCAGCTTTGGTACCACAGTCACATTGCTCTCCATTATCTACTACTTTGTTCCCACAGAATTTGAATTTAAATATTTTATTATGGTCTGGTGGAATTAACAAACAGTTCAAATTTTTTTGTTTGAAGTAATCTATATAACTGCAGTTGCTAAACTTATCGGTTATTACTTGTGCTGGGGCCATAATGCATTTTGGTCGATCACACACGCAGTGTTTTGTGTCATGTTTCATGCCAAGGTTATGTCCTAGTTCATGGACAAATGTGTTAGAAATATGGTACAAACTGGAAGTAACATATGATTCAACAGCTGTTCCTCTGTTATCATCACAAATCGCTCCTAAGTATGCTAATCCTACTGTACGACCAAACTTCTTAAATATAAAGAAGTGACCAGCATCATTTGGTAGATGAGCAAGTAATGAGTCTCTTCTCCAATTACTGAATTCTTCAAGTGTGTCAAAGATGTTATCATGAATTGATATAAGATTTCTTTCAGACCATATTTCTAGTCCAGCAATAGACAAATGAACAGAAAGAGGCTCATACAGTATGTTTGCAATGTAGACAATATCCAAAATATTTATAGCAGTAAGAGTTTCATTTTTGCCAAATTTCAAAAACCGTTCATGATCAATCACAATAGCAATCTCTGCATACCTCTCGTGGGACCACCAGTTTGCTTTAGGGATGCTTTCATCTGGTTTTTTGTCAGAATTTGGGGTGATGGCTTCTTGATGTCTTTGCTCTTCCTGTGTGAAGCCGCACATCATTGCAATGACTCCCTCCTTTTCTTCTAATCGAAAGACAGCATGTCGAAATGTAGTGGATTCTGAAAGTGGCTCTATTTCATAAACCTTATTATGAAATTGCAGTAGGCCTCTCAGTCCCCCAGAGCAAGTGCTGATGATTGCCAGAGAGAAGGGCTCATCCTCTACCACACCAACATAGTAACAGTCATCCCTGAAGAATGGATAATCTAGCTGAAGATCCCCATCCTTACTATAAGTGAAGATGGGCAGATGCTTGGGGATTAAGCCTTTTTTCTGCCTAAGGTGCATTACAAGATTCCTCCCCTCAATTTGAAACAAGTAGGTCATATTGTTAGATTGCTCTTGTCCAGATTTGAATGTTAATAACTTTGGGATGGTTATTTCAGAAGAAGCATAAATAAGGCCCCAAGGAGGTTTCTGAGAGGAAGTGTCAGTCAGGAAATTCATCAAGAATGTCATTAACAGCCAGGGAAGTTGAATATCCATACTCTTTGGCAAAGAAAGGATTCCCTTAAAATACAAAACACACTTTCTGACATTTCAATTCAGAGTAGGAAGGCCCCAGCAACTGATGAGAATCTAGGAACAAGTTTATAAGGCTGTAAACAAAATGTCCGTCACAAAGACAAAGAGGATTCTATACCAAGCAACTGTAAATGGTGTTTCCTTTGGAATGTGGGTGGAGCTTGGGGATCAAACATGGAATAGAATGGTAGACCTAGTCAGGCTTATTTATCAACAGTATTTACTTTCTAATTCTAAGATTTTTTTTTTAAAAAAAAAAATTTTAGGGAGAGGGTGACTTGTGTTGCTAGCAGTCCCTATAGATGGCCTTTTGTAGTAAATATTTGCTTTTCTCAATAAATGTAGACATGTCCACTGGGTTATTTCTATTCCTCTTTGGACCCGATATGAACAAATTTCTAAATAAGTCATTTGAACATTTTGAGTCTTCTCTCTATGAGTTGATGAAGTAAAAGGCTTTTTAAAGGATGCACAGTTATATATTGATGATTAAGTACTTTGGCATTTCTCATTGGGAAGGGTTTACAAATTATTGTTAAAACTGGTTTTCACCTACGGTAATTAAGGAGGGCTGGGAATAACTTACCTGGGCAAACTGTCCTATAGCAGAGGTGGGTTCCTCCTGGTTTGGACTGATTATTCTGGACCGGTAGCAAACTGCTGGTAACATCAGGGAGCTGATTCTATCAGTGCTGACCCATGGACGCTACCACCTTTTTGGGGGAATGTTTTGGGGCGGAGGGTTGGGGTGGAAATTTTTGCTGATTTTTTTCTTCTGATGGGGGTGCCACCTGCCGGTTTGGGGAATTATTGCTGTGGAGGATCTTTGTGGATATTTGAACAGCTGTTGGCCTTGGATTTTGAAAAAGCAAAACAAAATTGTCATCTTATCTGTTGGAGCTGTAAACTTGGAGTGAACTTGAAAGTTGAAAGAAAAAAAGGTGAAAGAAAAGGATTATTTCAGATTATAATCTGGTGAATGGTAGCTTTGGCAATATGATATTAGACATTGAGGATATTAAAGTGCTTGTTAAGAACTACTTTACAGACTTACAGAGATTCCTTTTGGACTATGAAGAAAAAATTGGAAAAATGTCGAGAAAGTTCTTGAGTGTAGCAAATATTTTGAAAATATGATTCTACGGAAGAAAAAACAAGAAAATAAAGAAGTCTTGAAAGAAGGAGCAGGTGGAGGAGGAGTTGGAAAGTGATAAAGATGCAATGGAAGAAGACTTTGAAGATGAAGATGATTACTGTGAGCATTATGATTATACTGAATTTTATGATTATTACACTGGGATTTACAGTGGGAAAAAAGAATACGGTTGAGGATACATGAATTGGAATAGGCAAAGTAGCAGAGGGAACGGATTAAGGAGATTTGAATGGATATTTAGGCAATTACTATGCATAAAAAAGGAAAGAGGGGAAGAATATGGAGTTGCATTGTTACAAGAAAGAAAAATAAGGGGTATAAGCAATGGTTGAAATGAGTTAATCTTAGGAAATTTGGGATTTTGAATGATTAATGTTTACTTGAAATTATAGTTGCTGATGATCATTAACATTGTTATTGATAATGAATAAGTTTTTTCTTTTAATAATTTAAATCTAATATAATTATTTAAAAGTAACTAATTATACAATTAAGTGGTAATTTTGGGAAAATACTATTATATTATATTTTAAATTGGCATTAATTCGATCCGTTGAAATAAATTTAAAATCACCTGTCAGTAATATTAGAGGGGAATATACAGTATAATGAATAATAATGATAGATGGTTGATTGCTATTTGATTATTTGATCTTTATTTGCTTATTATATAATGACTTTTATTTATTTGCCACCCCCCTCTGAAGACTATTAGACTTTTTTCTAATATATAATGGATTATATCTATGAATACATTGAATGGTTATAATTAATATTTTTTATTTGATGGATTAATCTAAAATGGTTAAATACATATTGGTATTCTGAGAGGGAAAGCATCACAATTAGTCATAGATAAAATGACTTAATCTTGAGAAATTTGGGGTTTTGAATGATTAATAGTCAAGGGTGTGAATTAATATTGACATTGATGTTAATAAATTTTATTTAAGAATTAAATTCAACATAGTATGTATTTAAAAATAATTAATTATATAATGAAGTAATAAGTTTTGGAAAATATAATTATATTATAGATTTATACAGTTTGAATCATTAGAAGGGAAGACACAGTATGATGGAAAATGTATCTGTTTAAGCTTTGAAATTGGAAAAATATTTGCCTTCTCCTGTATTGTAAAATACATTAATTACATGTAAGATATAAAATATTTAATATGAATTGATATTTCATTTTTGAAAATAAATAATTATGGAATTTTTAGGGGCATTTAGTTATGAGAAAACGGGTTTAGAAAAACAAAAGAGGAGTAAGAAATTAAGGAAATGAATGAAGCACAATGGTTTATTATGAATGAAGCACAATGATTTATTAAGCAAGAAAGAATAACTAGCAGAGGAAGTAAATAATAACATTAAAAACTAATTGGAGAATGAAACAATCTGTTTAAACCAAGTGAGGAAATTAGACAAAGGAGGCAGAGGCAGCATGAGATTAATGACATATACTGAGAGTAACAGATATGAAACTAAGTACTATTAATGAAATTTAATGGATGATATATGTTTACTAAGTTGGTTTACTTAGTAATGTATATGATGTATGGTTTTTTTAGTGGGGAGAAAAATAATAAGGAAAAATCTTTGTAATTAAAACTATCCATAGGGAAGGATTTAGAGGGCATAAGAGGAAGTAGGAAAGAAGGAGAGAAAGGAGAGAGAGTAGAAGGGGAGGTAGAGAAGGAGAAAGGAGAGAGGAGGAAGGAGAGAATGTAGGAGAGGCAGAGAAGGAAGGAGGGACAAGGAGGAGATGGTAGTAGGAAAGGGGAGAGAAGGTGTAAAAAAAAATAGGTACTGGAGGTGGAATAGCCACCTGAGATAGAAAAAGGTAAGTGGAGATAGGGAAGATTGAGATGGATTGAACAATAAAATTAAAATTGGAATGTAACTTAGGTTATTGTACTATTGTTTTTAAGTGACAATATATGTATATTGATTTCTATTGAAGGCATATGTGATGTATGTTATCTATGTTTTTTATGTGAAGGAAAATAATAAAAAAAACTTTTAATGGCAAAACGTTTTATTTTAAACATATTAATCTTTGTAAAATTGATGAGAAAAGTTGTAATTGAATAACACAGAGGACCATGTTGGAGATGTCTTTCTCCAAAAGTCACTGAGTGGCTTCACAAAACTAAACATCCATAATAATTTCATCAATACTTTACAAGAGTTCCATTAGAGAAATGTCAGTACTGCTATGTTGGCAGCCCATATTGTCTATCATCAATGCCTCTTGATCTTACTGTGATATCCAATGTACTGTTGATATAGCCAGCTACTAATTGAGATTATCTTCAGTTCAGACACTTCATTTTCAATGCTTTCAATGCTATCCTGGAGCAAATCAGACATTTCCTTAACTCATTCTCACAGAACTTAGTTTGCATATACTGTATAAAAGGGTTTCTTTCCATTCAAAGAAGCCAGGTTTTTCAAAAGGGGGCACACCTTTAAAACACCGAAATTTCGAATTTCTTTGTTTTTCAATTTGATTTCATTTTTCAATTTAATTCCTGTGCTTATACTGGATGTGCTGTGCATTCGTAGCAAGGGTGAATTACACTGGTGTTCCTTCATCATTTCATTTTGTAGCATGAACTCTTTCCTTAAATTATCATAATCAGAATCTTTGTCTATTCTTGAAACAGATAACAAAGTAAATACAAACAATTAGAACACAAAAGGCAGAAATTATTCCAGTTACAAGTAAGATTTTCATATTATCTCCAAGCAGTTCTGTAACAGGAGGTGGCCCACTGTCTATGCTACCACCATAGCCTTTATATCTACAGTGTGGAGGGGCCCATCCAACATCACAGTGACAGTGTTTGAGAGTGTTACAAACTCCCCTTTGGTGGCACATTGTGACACGACAGTCATATTTCAGAATTGACACATGGACACAACTACCCTCAATACACATCGTGTTATTGCCACAAGGAGTACCATCTCTCACTGCTCCAATATCATTTCCCTTCGTCCCAGGGTGGTAGTCAGTTCCCCAGCATTGATTAACTCCGGTGGAAGTATGAATGATTGTAGTGTGATCCTCTAAAGAAGGCATTCGTATATTTTTACACTGGATACGGCCACAGAGGCTATCCCCAGAATCACATTTCTTGTAAATTCCACCTTTAAGGCCACAGTTGCCAAAGCGATCACCTTTATTATTCACTTGTCTGAAACAAACTTCAGAAGCGACTGTAGCTCCACTACCGAATATCATTTTGCACTGCAATTCATGAGTCGTGCAGTTCCCATGATAACAATACACGCCATCATTACACACGGCACCATCTTGGACATGCATATCTTCTGGACACTGCTCTGAAGTCCCATTGCAATATTCAGGGAGATCACAACTACCAATCCTCTCTCTGCAAACAGTTCCACGTTGACGATATTGGCAGTTAGCACAGCACAGTCCAAAGGCACAAACAGCAGCAGGGCGCAACATACAATTAGCTTGACAGCAGGGATCTGATTTACATTGTGTTTCTGACCCACAGTCGCACTGCTCTCCCTTTTCCACTCTTTTGTTACCACAGGATTTGAATATAAAAGTTGTGCTAGTGTCTGGTGGGATGAATAAACAGTAAGTGTTTCTGTACTGGAAATAATCCTTGTAACTGCAGTTACTAAATTTATCAGTTTCTGCTGCAAATGGTGCCATAATGCATACACTCTTTCCACAATAACAATATTGTTCATCATGTTTCATTCCAAGATTGTGTCCCAGTTCATGGGCAAAAATTTCAGAAATCAGAAACAAACTGGAAGTTCTATATGACTCAATGGAACTTCCCCAGTAACTGCTACATATACTTCCAACATAGGCAAGTCCTACTATCACCCCAAAATACTGATATGCAAATAAGTGAGCAACATCATTTTTTAAAATGGGAAGCAGATTGTATATTCTCCAAAAATTAAAATCTGTAAGTGTGTTTTCTGCTGAAAAGGTAATACTTATGGGGTTGTAATGTGACCAGATCACTAAGCCTGTTATTGACAGATGAACAGAAAGCGATTCATAGAATGAATTTGCAGTGTGGACAATATCTAGAACTGTCATCGTAATTAAAGATTCATTTCTGTGAAAGTGCAAATATCGTTCATGATCAATCACAATTGCCACTTTAACATATCTCGTATGCGGCCACCAGGATTTTCCAAAAACCTCTTTGTTTCCAAGATATTGTGTTTCACGAATTATGTCCTGTTGATGGCTCTGCTCTTCCTCTACTACTCCACAAGTCATACGGACAGCCCCTTCCTCTGCTTCTAACCGAAACACCACGTGTTGAAAGGTAGAAGATTCTTGGACTGGTTCAATTTCATAGATCTTATTTTCCATTTGCACAAGACCTCTCAGTCCTCCTGAACATGTACTGAGGGTAACTCGGGAAGAGGACTTCCTCTGTATAAATCCATGGTAGAAACAGTCAACGTTGATAAATGGATGGTCCACTTGGAGATGTCCTGCTGTATCATAGGTGAAGACAGGAAATATCTTAGGGATGAAGTTCTTTCTTTGCCTGAGGAATACCACATAAGGATTTCCTTCAATGTGCAGGAGGTAGCTCACATCCTGGGGTTCTTCTTGCCCATACTTGGGAGACAACTTCCTTGGGATGATCACGTCGTAAGAGGCATATCTGAAGCCCTGGGGAGGTGCCTGTCTAGAAGCTGCATTTTGGATGATATTAAGCAATATCACACTCAACAATGACAGACAGGTACTCATTTTTGCAGGACGAGGGTAGGAACTTACTCTATTCTAAGAAATGAATATCAACAGACTCTCTAGTAGAATTAAGTGTGTGAGAGATAAAGAGGGAGAAAGAAAGAGAAAGAGAGAAAGAGAAAGAGAGAGTAAGAGAGAGAGATGTATGGATAGGCTTAAACATTTGAAAATGAGGATTCTGTACATAGCAACATAAAATCCAATAGATTCTGGAATGTAGGCGGAGTTTAAAGAAAACGAATATAGGATACAAAAGCCCGGCAGTATTTATGAAATATTGTTATGATGACTCATTATTTAATTACTTGAAGTTCCCAGGATAACTCTAGACACTTGATTACTGCTTGTATGATGCTGTTATCTAGTTTATCTAGCAAGAATGAACTGCATATTTGTTCTGATTGGCTGACGGTGTTAATTGAAATCGATTAGTTCTAGTGAAGTAGCCTATCATACCCGGACAGTGGAGTGGAGATGGCCCTGTCTGAGGTGAAGGTGGTAATAGACTGACAGCCCCCCAAATCAGAAAACATTTGCAGAGTTTACTGGGTTTCTCTAACATTAATCATCAATTTATTCCATTCTTTGCACATGGCCCTGCCGTCACTGATTTGCTGAAGATGAAACAGCTAAATGGAAATTCCCATCCTAATCACCCGATACAATGGACTTTCCAATGCCAGCAAACATTTGAATGCTTAAAGGCTCTGTTTGCCAAAGAACCAGTCCACAGACACCCAGATCTGACTCAGCCATTTATAATGCAGGCTGATTAGATTAGATTAGATTAGATTTATTGGATTTATATGCCGTCTCTCTCAACAGACTCGGGGCGGCTCACAACAATGGTAAAAACAGTACATAGTAACAAATCTAATATTTGGCAATCTAAATTACAGTTTTAGGTTAAAAAGTCCAAAAAAAGAAAAGAAAAAGAAACCCCAATATAGAAAAAACAAGCACACAATCGAATCATACACAAAAACTACATGGGCAAGGGGAGATGTTTCAATTCCCCCATGCCTGATGGCAGAGGTGGGTTTTAAGGAGTTTCCGAAAGGCAAGGAGGGTGGGGGCAATCCTAATCTCTGGGGGAAGCTGGTTCCAGAGGGTCGGAGCCACCACAGAGAAGGCTCTTCCCCTAGGTCCCGCCAGACGACATTGTTTAGTCAACGAGAAGGCCAACTCTGTGGTGCCAGTGATGTGGCAGTGGCTGCTGTCCTCCTACAAAATAACAAGGAAGGAGTACTGCAACCATGTACCTACACATCACATAAGTTAACGGGGGCCGAGCGTAGCTGGCCAATTTGGGAGAAGTAGACTTTTGCGATCTGATGGGCATTAGTTATGTGGCAACAGTTATTAGAGGGGCGAGAGGTGCCCTTCAAGGTGCAGATGGACCACAAGAACCTGGAGGTCCTTCAAACCCCTAGAACAGTGATGTCAAATCTATTTTTTCCTCGGATGCCAAAAAAGCGTGTGAGCATGCTGAGTATCTTAATATTTTTATTAATATTGTTTCTTCATTGCTTATTTGACCCCTATGACAATCATTAAGTGTTGTACCACACGATTCTTGACAAATGTATCTTTTTCTTTTATGTACGCTGAGAGCATATGCACCAAGACAAATTCCTTGTGTGTCCAATCACACTTGGCCAATAAAATTCTATTCTATTCTGTTCTATCGTGCATGTGTGAATGCCCACACCCATAATTCAATACCTGGGGAGGGCTTCCCCCCCAGAAACAGGTTGGAAACAGCCTGTTTCCCAATTTCTGGTGGGCCCAGGAGGCTCGTGTTTTGGCTTTCCTGGAGCCAGTGGAGGGTAAAAACACCCTCCCAATCCCCCAGGAAGCTTTATGGAAGCCAAACCTCCCTCACAGAGCCTCTATGCAAAACAAAAATCAGTTGGTCAGCATACACATGCACGTTGGAACTGACCTAGGGCAACGGCTCTCATGCCAGCAGACATGGCTCCACATGCCACCTGTGGCACCCATGCTATAGGTTCGCCATCACTGCTCTAGATGGTTGTCACTGAAACGGGCATGATGGACCATGTATTTCCGGCAATTTAATTTACCTTGAAATACATATCAGTGTGGAAACTTCCTAGCGGATGCCCTTTCCAGGAAACCACAATTTGACAGCATTAGAGAGGAGGTGGTACAAGCCATTGTCCTGACAGACAAAACCCAGGCCCTAGATGTGAAGGCTCCTCCATTGGAGGCATCGATCTTATTCCTCAGGCCAACCAGTCGGCTCCTCTGGTAGATTTCTGGTATAAGGAGAACAATGCTCTACTCACTTAAAGAGATGTTTATGCTTTGAAAGGGTCCAAGCTATATGTTCCCTGGGCTGTTAGATTAGATGTACTATGACGGTGTCACAATGCCGCCCCAAGTCTGCGGAGAGGGGCGGCATACAAATCTAATAAATAAATAAATAAATAAAATAAATAAATGCTCACCCAGCGAGCCATTTGTGGTTTTTAAAAATCCTGCATCTTACCAACTGACAATTCTGGTAGCCCAGATGAAACGGCATATAGAGGATTATTTCTGCAGTTGTGTGGTATGTGCGACTATGAAATCCCAATCTGAGAAACCACCAGGACTGTTGCAAAAAGTGGCAATTCCATCACATCCATGGGAATGGATTGAGCTGGGCTTTATAGTAGATCTACCAAACAGCTGGGGCAATACTGTCATCTGGACAGTAACAGATTTGATTTTAAAGCAGGCCCATTTTATAGGATGAGGATGTATGGAATTAGCTAGAAATAGGTTAGATCTGCAATGATGATAGGGTTGAAAGCTTTATCAGGTGGTGGGGAGCATGGGGCACTAGCTCCAACAATTTATTCTCTTTAGGTTTGAATGTCAGTTTGTGCCATGCAAAATAAATAAGGTTCCAGCCTTCACCTGTGTTTACATCCTTCATTGGTTTGGAACCTAACACATGGAGAAGGCAAGATATATAGGATGGGATGGGCAGGACAAGTGGGCATGCAGGTGGGTAGGGTGGGCTAGAAGTGGGTAGGGTGAGTGGCATGTGGACAGGCAGAGTGAGTGGGCAGGCGGGGCGAGTTTTGAGCCAGTGAGTGGGGGGATCGAGGTGGAGCCAGCCAGAGGTGGTATTTGCCAGTTCTCTGAACTATTCAAAGTTTCTGCTATTGGTTCACCTGAATCAATACAAACTGGCTGAATATCGCCTCTGTCCTTCTCCAATAGTCACTGAGTGGCTTCATAATACTGAATGTCAATAATTATTTAATCAATAACCTTATTACGGTGCAGTTAGAGAAGGGTCATTGTGCAATGGTCTGTGAGCAGCCCAAATTAATTATAATTGGCAAGGCTTCTCGATCCTTCTTTTACCTACAACGTACTGTTGGCATAGCTGTCTTTTAGTCAAAGTATCTGCAGCTCATATATTTCATTTTCAAGGCTATGCTGAAGAGTGCTCTTCAGAGCCCAATGATGATCACTGCAGGTCAATGCCCATCCAGACTCAATCAAATGGCTTTAGGTGATCCACATTTCCAGTTGACATCGTAGCAAAAACAAATGGAAAATGGCGAAGCTCTTCTGGGCTCCATGAAATGCAGCCAGCAACTGCTTGCTGGGAGTCCCTATGGGGGTTAAACCTCCCTGGAGGGGAGGTTAAAAAGGAGTGGCATTTGCTTTATAGTTTTATTTATTTATTTAGTCCAATACATAATACACATTGAAGAGAATAGATATTTAGCAATATAACTAAAGAAACGAATAGAAGAAAAGATATAAAAGTATAGGTGAACAAATTTGAAAGAAAGAAAAGATAAATGAGATAAGGAGAGACAATTGGACAGGGGACGGAAGGCACACTGGTGCACTTATGCACCCCCCTTACTGACCTCTAAGGAACCTGGAGAGGTCAATCGTGGATAGTCTAAGGAAAAAATGTTGGGGGTTAGGGGTTGACACTACTGAGTCAGGTAATGAGTTCCATGCTTCAACAACTCGGTTGCTGAAGTCATAATTTTTACAGTCAAGTTTGGAACGGTTAATATTAAGTTTGAATCTGTTGTGTGCTCTTGTGTTGTTGCCATTGAAGCTGAAGTAGTCATTGACAGGTAGAATGTTGCAGCATATGATCTTGTGGGCAATACTTAGATTGTGTTTTAGGCGTCGTAGTTCTAAACTTTCAATACCAAGTTGTTTTAATAATGTTAGTTTGTTTATTATTTTTATTTTCTTAAATATTTTGAAGTATGTAACAAATAAAATCTAGACTTTACAATTTCGGGGGGGGGGGGGTGGTAATATAGCCTGCATGCTAAATCATTCAAGAATATGTGAAATTATTTTGTTAATGGAAAAAAAGCATGTACTACTTTATATACTTGAGACAAATTATAGTCTAGTGCAATGATGCTGAACCTTTTTGGTTTGCATGCCAAAAGGGGTGGGGGTGCTAGCATGTGTGATGTGCCCACCCCACATCCCTCCCCCTGCACATGCTCACCCCCCCTGCCCCCGCGCATGTGCACAGGCCTTTCTGAAGTCTGGTACGTGAAAAAAAATTGCCCAACGGACAAACTGGAAGTTCAGGAAAACATACTTTCGTTTTGCCGTTGTGGTCGGGAGATGCATTCTAAAGTAGCACAGCCACTAGGGGGGGGGGGGGGAGGAGGAAGAAAGATGTGAGTGTGCACGTGTGTGCGGTGAGCGTGTGTCTGTGTGAGTTCCCAGAGATCCCACACCTCTCTCTCACCCACCCGCTTCTCACCCTCAACTGGTGGGAGTGGCTCTTGGGCTCCTGAGTCCGGCAGTTTGCAGAGCCACATAGGGAGCATGTGGGGCACATTGGCATTCTTGGGGTTTAGGACGGCATTGAAGAGGGCCTCCAAGTCCATCTCCGAATTGCCCTGGATGTGGGCAACTTGATGGCCGGCTAGGGTGACCCGGATATGGCCAGGGTGACCTGGATATGGCTCTCCCACTGGGCTGAGGACCGGTGACATGGGTTGTCCCGTAAGCTGGGGCTGTGTTGCCGACGGTGACTTCTGGTGCTGCCTGGCGACGTCCATGTCCATCTGCCCCTCCATGATTCTCTCACTCACGTGGTTTAAGCAACAGCGCCAGGTTAGCGCCGGGGTCGTTTGCTCCCTCACCTCGCTATGCACCAGTCTTCCACAGGAGGATGGGTCTGGGATCCTGACATGCCAGAGGAGGGCACTCTGGGCCTCTCGCGCTCCCACTCCTCCAGATGTGAAGCCAGGGGCATAAAATCCATTGCACACCAACCTTTCCAAAGAAAAGTTTGGAAAGAGCCCGCCCGAGCCTGCTCTGCCCAGCGTGCACCCATCCGCCCTGACAACTAGTTTTAATTCCACTCAGTCGGGTTTAAGGAACCTGCCGCAGTTTCTCTTGTGGCTGAGGGAGAAGGGAACGAAGGGCAGAAGCTTCCCTCATGAGTGACAGAACCCCGAAACCTATGAGGATCCCTGAGACCCTGGCTGCACTTTCGGAGCTTCTCTTGCTGCTAAGGGGGGAGGGAACGAAGGGCAGAAGCTCTCCTTGTTCCCTAGGCTGTTGGGGAGGGGGAGAGAAACAGAGATAGCTCCTACCATCCGTTGAGCAATTTTTTTTGCCTCCGAGGCTTCAGGGAAGTTTCCCTGAACCGCTCCTGAGGGAGGAGCATTCACTTTGCCTTTGCCTTCACCCTCCCCTTGCTGCTCTGGTCAGCCTTGATACTGAGGTGAGGAGGAGCAGGGAAGGCAAGTAAGGTTTTTTAAAGATCCACCCCCCCATCCTCCACCCCACCCCCGGCACTCTACAAGTGGTGATTTCGGGTGCTCAGTGGCCATTTATTCTTAACCGCTGGGTGCCTGTATAATTGGCGTTATCAGATCTTTGACAGCCATGTGTTGATTGGTAAGCATGTTGGTTTGATTGCACTGCTTTGCTGTGTCGGTTTTATAAATTGTTATAAATTGTTTTAGTATTTAATATTTGACTTATTTTTATTACTGTATCGTATTTTTATATTGTTGTAAGCTGCTCTGAGTCCCATTGGGATTGGGCGGCATAGAAGTCAGACAGACAGATAGATGATAAATAGAGAGATAGATAGATAGATGATAGATAGAGAGATAGATAGATAGATGATAGATAGATAGATGATAGATAGAGAGATAGATAGATAGATAGATAGACAGACAGACAGATAGACAGACAGATAAACAATATATCTTATCATCCCTCTACTATTCCATTATTAATTAATTAATTAATTAATTAATTAATTAATTAAGTATTAATTTAATTTATATGCTGCCTAACTCCCTGGGGACTCTGGGTGGCTTACAGCAAAAAATCAACATCTAAAAGACATTTTAAAAGACAATTTAAAACCCATTAATGAAACCATTCCATTAACCTCCCCTCTTCACTCCTTTAGTCTCTCCAAAATTTTGTAGTCTCTCAAAAATCCCTCTTCTTGTGAGTTTTCCCTTCTTCTCTTCTCCCTTCCTATAGTTTTCGCAGAACGAAGGTAAAAGCTGATCTTATTCTAGAAATAGAATCTCAACAAGGGCAGAGCTAGGGGGTGAAGGAGGGAGGGAGAGAGGGGGAGAGAAGCTGAAAGATTGAAAATTGGGATTCTGTACATAGCAATAGGAAAGCAATAGATTTTGGAATGTAGGCAGAGTTTAAACAACCAAATGTAGAACTGCTGTTACTTGTATCCTACTTGTATGCACTCAGTAACTGTTTAGATAGGGCAGCCATAGTCTATAAGAGGGGTGTTAAACTGGCGGTCCACAGGCCAGATATGTCACATGCAGGCAGTGAAGGGCTACCAAATTTTTTACTACCACACTGTGGGCGTGGCTTATGCAGGACGCCCTGCATTTTTTTTCAACACCTTTCAGTGCAAATTGGGTGCTCTGGGGTGGAGCTCCATTTTTGCTACCCCACTGCATTCTCCCACATCCAGGCAGCAGCCCACCCTTGCGTGCAGGCCACATCCACCCCAGCTCCACAAAAGGAAAAATCATCACAATACATCACGTGATGGCAATGTGATGCCTTGAGTTTGACACCTGGCCATAACATTAAAACAGAAAGAAATCATCTTCTGGGTCCCTCATTTTAATTTCATTTACCTAGTGTGACACGTTTTGGATATGACAACCTGTTTTTGCACAATTTAAAAATATGTGAGTAGACCATAATGCAGTTAAGGGCTGGCAATTAAACCCAATAGTATTGGTATTGTGGTTACCAGAGAGTTATGATATGGCTTTTTTTAAAAAAGAAAAGCCACAGGGCGAGTAACACACTGATGGATCAAGGAATAAACAGATCTTTATGGAAGAATATCTGCTGCATTCAGAGCTGATTCACTGGTGGACTTTCTTCTTCGCTAATAGTCCAGATCTCTGATGAACATAAGCAGAATTGGCCAGCCTTGGAAGCAAAAGGCTGAAGGATTGCCATTCAGAGCCGGAATGGCGCAGCAGGTAGAGTGCTGTACTGCAGGCCACTGAAGCTGGCTGTAGATCTGTAGGTCAGTGGTTCAAATCTCATCACCGGCTCAAGGTTGACTCAACCTTCCATCCTTCCGAGGTGGGTAAAACGAGGACCTGGATTGTGGGGGCATAATACTGGCTCTGTTAAAAAGTGCTATTGCTAATATGTTGTAAGCTACCCTGAGTCTAAGGAGAAGGGCGGCATAAAAAATTGAATGAATTAATTCATTAATTCATTAATTCGAGAAGGGAGAGGGAGCCACACTGGGGTTGTGTGATGAAGCTTTTGGAATAAATTATTTGAGAAAGGCAGGTGTTCTAATTATATCCTGAAAAGAAAAGGAAGGAAAAAACAACATGGCTCCATTTCTTTGTTGGGTACCATTAAAATTTGACAAATTCTTCCTTCTGGATGAGACCGCTCTATCTGATCAAGAGCACCAGGGATGTGATTCTATGAGAGTTTGTTTCTAGGAAAATCTTTCTTTCTCTCTCTCTCTCTCTCTCTCTCTCTCTGTTTCTAGTGTTGTTTCTAGTGGCATGAAAACCTAAAGAACATTTTATTTAAAAGAGATCAAGCATAGTAGAATTGATGAGAAGAGTTTTAACTGAGTAACTTTCTCCAGTTGTCAATGAGCAGCTTCAGAATACTGAATGTCCATAATAATTTTATCAATAATAGTACAAAAGCAAAGTTAGAGAAGAGTCAAATATACAAAGGCCCTCTAAAGAAGGCATTTGTATATTTTTGTACTGCATACGGCCACACAGGCTATCCCCAGTATCACGTTTCTTGTAAATTCCATGTTTAAGGCCACAGTTGCCAAAGCGATCACCTTTTATTCACTTGTCTAAGGCAAACTTCAAAAGCAAAGTTAGAGAAGGGTCAGGTATGCAATGCTCTGTTGACATCCAAATTAATTAAAATCAACAATGCCTCTTAATCTTTCTTTGACATCCAATGTGCTGTTGATAGAGCTTTACTAGTTAAGGTATCTTTAGTTCAGAAGCTTCATTTTTAAGGCTATCCTGGAGTATTATTTTTCATTACAAATCAGAGATTTCCTCAGTTCATTCTCACAGAATCTGCAGTGCATTTAACTGAAGGATTATTCCGTGTCAAATAAACCAGATTTTTTTAAAGGTTATGTGTCTCAGACACACCTTTAAAATATTGAAATTTGAATTCTCTTTCTTTTACAAATTGACTATTAATCCCTTTGCTTTTATTGGATGCACTGCAGATTCTTAGCAAGACTGAGATATACTGATGTTCCTTCATCTTTTGATTTTGTAGCATGGACTCTTCCCTAAAATTTTGCAAATTGGATTGTCAGTCTCTCCTTGAAACAGGTCATCAGGCTAGCAAAAAAAATTATGAAACAAATGGCACAGTGTATTCCAATTACAGTAGATATTTCCATATTAGTTTTGGACTCTACATTAAGTGAGATCCAAAATGAAAACAATTTATTAATCTTTAGAAATGAGAGATTTGCTTGACTTACTCTGAATAAACACTTCTTTACATAGATCAGGGGGGCCGTTCCCCTCCAAAGAAGCCAAGTTTCCCAAAAAGAAATGTGTCAGGGAGACATCTTTAAACAATGACATTTTTTATGTATTTGTTTTTCAAATTTACAGTTATTTCCTGTGCTTATACTGGGTGGATTTTCCATTCTTACCAAAGGTGGGTTACACTGGTGTTCCTTCATCATTTGATTTCGTAGCATGGGCTCTTCCCTGAAAGTTTCCCAGTGGGTTTCTGAGCCCTTTCTTGTACCAGATCACCAGGCCGGTACAAACAATTGTGAGAAAAAAAGCACAGAGTATTCCAACTACAGCTTTCATGTTAGCTTTCGTCTGTATGACAACTGGAGATGGCCCGCTGTCTATGCTACCTCCGTAGCCTTCATTTTTACAGTCTGGAGGGGCCCATCCAACATCGCAGTGACAGTGTTTGAGAGTGTTACAAATTCCCCGATTGTGGCACCTTGTCACATTACAGTCATAGTTCAAAATGGACACATTGACACAACTACCCTCAATACACATCATGTTATTGCCACAAGGAGTACCATCTCTCACTGCTCCAATATCATTTACCTTCATCCCAGGGTGGTAGTCAGTGCCCCAGCATTGATTAACTCCGGTGGAAGTATGAATGATTGTAGTGTGATCCTCTACAGAAGGCATTTGTATATTTTTGCACTGGATACGGCCACACAGGCTATCCCCAGAATCACATTTCTTGTAAATTCCATGTTTAAGGCCACAGTTGCCAAAGCGATCACCTTTATTATTCACTTGTCTGAGGCAAACTTCAGAAGCAACTGTTGCTCCATTACCGAATATCATTTTGCACTGCAATTCATGAGTCGTGCAGTTCCCATGATAACAATACACTCCATCATCGCACATGGCACCATCTTGGACATGCATATCTTCTGGACACTGCTCTGAAGTCCCATTGCAATATTCAGGGAGATCACAACTACCAATCCTCTCTCTGCAAACAGTTCCACGTTGACGATATTGGCAGTTAGCACAGCACAGTCCAAACGTACAAACAGCAGCAGGGCGCAATTGACAATGAGCTTGACAGCAGGGATCTGACTTGCATTGTGTTTCTGACCCACAGTCACACTGCTCCCCCTTTTCCACTATTTTGTTACCACAGAATTCATACTTAAATGTTGTGTTAGTGTCTGGTGGGACCAATAAACAGTCAGTGTTTCTGTAGTGGAAATAAGCCTTATAACTGCAGTTACTAAATTGATCAGTTACCAGTGCAAATGGTGCCATAATGCAAATACTCCTTTCACAATGACAATACTTTTCATCATGTCTCATTCCAAGAGCATGTCCCAGTTCATGGGCAAATATTGTAGAAATCAAAAACAAACTTAAAGTTCTATATACTACAACAGCACTTGCCCAGTCACTTTTACATATACTTCCAATATAGGCAATTCCTCCCGCTTGGACAAGACGATTAAATATAAATAAGTGACCAACATCATGCTTTAAAATTTTAAGTAGATGGTTTTTTCTCCATTCATTAAATGATGAAAGTGTGTCAGGTCCTGAAGAAGTAACGTTTATCAGGTTATTTTGTGACCAGATCACTAAGCCTGTTATTGACAGATGAACAGACAGTGATTCATAGAATGAATTTGCAGTGTGGACAATATCTAGAACTTCCATTGTAATTAAAGATTCATTTCTGTGAAACTGCAAATATCGTTCATGATCAATCACAATTGCCACTTTAACATATCTCGTATGTGGCCACCAGGATTTTCCAAAAACCTCTTTGTTTCCAAGATATTGTGTTTCAGGAATTATGTCCTGTTGATGGCTCTGCTCTTCCTCTCCTACTCCACAAGTCATTCGGACAGCCCCTTCCTCTGCTTCTAACCGAAACACCACGTGTTGAAAGGTAGAAGATTCTTGGACTGGTTCAATTTCATAGGTCTTATTTTCCATTTGCACAAGACCTCTCAGTCCTCCTGAACATGTACTGAGGGTAACTCGGGAAGAGGACTTCCTCTGTATAAATCCATGGTAGAAACAGTCAACGTTGATAAATGGATGGTCCACTTGGAGATCTCCTGCTGTATCATAGATGAAGACAGGAAATATCTTAGGGATGAAGTTCTTTCTTTGCCTGAGGAATACCACATAAGGATTTCCTTCAATGTGCAGGAGGTAGCTCACATCCTGGGGTTCTTCTTGCCCATACTTGGGAGACAACTTCCTTGGGATGATCACATCGTAAGAGGCATATCTAAAGCCATGAGGAGGTGCCTGTCTAGAAACTGCATGTTGGATGATATTAAGCAATATCACACTCAACGATGAGAGACAGGTACTCATTTTTACAGAAGGAGGGTAGGAACTGAACCTATTCTAGAAAATGAATTCCAATATGGATGGGCACATGGGAATTGAGTGTATTTTTTGTGTGAGAGAGATGTTGAGATAGAATTAAACATTTGAAAATGAGGATTCTAAGTCTAGCAACAGAAAATACAATAGATTTTGGAATGTAGGCGGAGTTTAAAGAATCAAATACAAGAATACAAAAGCATAGCAGCATTTATGAAATGTTATTATGATCACTCATTTTTTAAACTGAATTCAAGTAAAGTAGTCTATCATACTAGAAGCGGTGTGGCTTTGTAAGAGCTCAAAACCAATAACCTGCGGAATCTTCTAATTTCTAATTAATGGTCATTTGATTTTTCCTACATTCACAAAGGTCATTTTTAACTATAAGAAGTATTGAGCCTTTTTACATGTCAAATGGCCCAGCCTTTGCTTTAGAATTTGCAACCTTATTGAAAGAGAAAGAGAGGCAAGTAGGCAGTCAGGGGTGATGGGCAAGGAATTGAAGAAAGGGAGAGAGCGAGCAAGCAACACTTTCTCTCTTTATTATTATTATAATAATAATAATAATAATAATAATAATAATAATAATAATAATAATAATTTTTTAAAAAATATCCTAATTTTGCACAATTTGTACTTTCATCGCTCGTCTGTTTTCCCTCTATGTTTCATACCACTTCCCTCCCTCTATCTCCTTCTCTTCTCTCTACCTTCTTTCTTTCACTTTCTCTCTTTTCTACTTCCCTCCTCCCTCTCTCCCTTTCCTTTCTACTTCCTCTTCCTCCCTTTTGCCCCTTCCCTGAATACATCTAGTCGTAATCCATTTTATGTTTAACAGATGAGTAACTCAAATCCCTAACTTCATTCCATCATTGGTGCTACTCTTAAACTTGTATCTTTTCCTTTATCCATATTTATCTATATATTATATTCTTCTAAGTATGTTTACTGTTATTCTAATGCTTCCTCCCTGCCACCAATTTTTGTCTATATTAGCCTGGGTCTAATTTCTTGTAAATTATTCCATTTAGCTTATCTTCCAAAAATATTCATTATCACTTGTTCTTCCTTTCTTATTTATCCTTCAAACCTATCCTGTTTATGTTCTGTCGGCGTGTCTCAACCGCCCGTAATTACAGGGTAATTAGTCCAGGAAGACACATACCACACCATAAAAGGAAAACCCAAAAGTTTTTATAAACAGAAAAACAGAAACAGCTCCCTTTTTAAATGTCAAAGGGATTTTCTGGTACACACAAGGCACAGGTTAAATGCAATCCAATTGCTCACCCAATAACTGGGAAATTGAGTCTAATTCTAAAGTCCAGAGAGTCCACACACACAATCCTGAACAGCAAAAACCACGATCTTGATGAAACAATGAATCAGATAAACTGCCATGAGGCTAAAACACCAGGCTGCACTTTTATCTGTAGCACTAATTACAGCAGCCCCACCCAACCACAGGTGGCCTCATTTTCTCTTGTAAAGTCTACGGAGAGGGGCGGCATAAAAATCTAATAAATAAATAAACAAACAAACAAATAAATAAATAAATAATCCTTCAGTTGTTGTCTCCTATGCATCACTCTATGCATGCGTGGATGTGTCATTAATTCTTGTTCAGAATCCAGGGATGATACAGATGATTGATCTCCTCCTGGACTGTCTGCCAAACTCCCCTCTTCCCTGTCACTCATGCTTCCTTGGTCAGAGTAGACTTCGTCAGCAGATTCTACTAGGAGCAAAACAGGCCTGCGGCATGTGGATGTCTCCCCCACATCCACCTCCATATTCCTTGGGGCAGGAGCTGGGCCAGAGCTAACCACAGCAGTTTATGTTTTTAATTTTAGGCCATACTCCACCCTTCCCTCAGTTTACATCTTCACTCATTTTTATTGTCATTTCTAAATTCCCTAAATTTCTCATCTCTTTTACCTTTTCATAACTCTCTTTAACGTTTATTACTCAATTTTTTATTTTAACTCATCCTCAATATTTAAACAAAATCTAATTTTATCACTACACATCCATCCATTGGTTGGTAACATTACCAACTTCCCAATATACAAAAAGCCTCTAATTATCTAAAATGTCTACAACATAAAATCAAATTTGTTATGTAATCTTACATAAAAGCCTTTGAAAATGATATTTATACAAATCTTATACCATGTTTTCCCCAAAATAAGGTTCTGTCTTTTTTTTTTTTTTTGAACTCTAAAATAAGTGTTTGGTCTTATTGCCATGCACTCAAAAGCCTGATTGGGCTTGTTTTGTTGTTTGGTTGTTTGTTTAATTTATATGCCACCCCTCTCTGAGGTCTTGGGATGTCTTACAACATATAAAAGAAACAATAGTTAAATCCAATTAATTAAACTAAATAAGCTAATCTAAACCCCCCAATTTTGTTAAAAATCAATCATACCCATTTAAGCAACAATCACACATGACATTGTTGGCCAGGGACATAGTTCCCTCTAAGCTGAGCAGTGAGCAGTCGCTCACTTAAAAATCATCATCAACTCAGAGTTTTTCAAACCTGCCCAGAAGCCGAGAGGGAAAGAGTGAGAGGGAAGGAGAGAGAGAGGAAGAGAGAGAAACAGATAGAAAAAAGAGAGGAAGGAAAAGAGAAAGAAAAAGAATGGGAGTAAGGAAGAGAGAAAGAAAATCAAAATCTAGTTTGAAACTAGCTCAACTATTTAAGTGGCATTTTGATATTGATAGAGTTGCCCTATTATGAGCTCACTGTTATAGACACACAGTACAGTGTTTTATTTTGAAATTTTCTGAGGCAAAACAGGGTGGGTTTTTTATTTGTTTGTTTGTTTATTTAATATTTCTGTGCTGCCCAGTCCCGAAGGGACTGCCGCTCAGACACTATACTTTTCCGCCCACCCCCAAAAAATATTAGAGGTAATACTGGCCAGGGGGCTAAGATCTAATCACCCCAAGCTTAATAAATCGAGTCTTAAGACTCTTGTGGAAGGCGAGGAGGGTGGGAGCAGTGCGAATCTCCAGGGGGAGCTGATTCTGTAGGCCTGGGCCCCCCGCAGTGAACACTCTTCTCCTAGGCCCCGCAAGGCGACATTGTCTGGAGAAGGCCGACTCTGTGGGACCTAACCGGTCTCTGGGACTCATACAGGTGGTCCCATAAGTAATCTGGCCCAATGCTAGATTATCAGGCGATGTCTTATTTGGGGGGAAAGGGTAACATTCCAACAATTTCAATAATTATTTAACTCCTTTTCAACATTAATGAAACCATTCCATTAACCTCCCCTCTTCATCCATTCTCCTTTGGTCTCTCAAAAATTTGTCTTCTTGTGAGTTTTCCCCTTTCCCCTTCTTCTCTTAATGTTTTCCTTTTCTTTCCTTTATTTTTATACATATAAATTATTTTCTTCTGAATTCCTTTTCTTCCTTTTAAATATCTTATTTGTACTCTCTTCACAATTCCACCTAATCACTGCTGCCTATTAGCTCCCTAACTTTTGATTGATTCTTTTGGGGTGATACCCCCCCCCTTTAAACTCTTATCAATGTAAAATAATGCACTTGGGGAAAAGGAATCCTCAATCTGAGTGTTGTATTGGCAGTTCTGTGTTAGCAAAAACCTCAGAAGAGAAGGATTTAGGGGTAGTGATTTCAAAATGGGTGAGCAGTGTGGTCGGGCGGTAGGAAAAGCAAGTAGGATGCTTGGCTGCATAGCTAGAGGTATAACAAGCAGGAAGAGGGAGATTGTGATCCCGCTATATAGAGCGCTGGTGAGACCACATTTGGAATACTGTGTTCAGTTCTGGAGACCTCACCTACAAAAAGATATTGACAAAATTGAACGGGTCCAAACACAAGAATGGTGGAAGGTCTTAAGCATAAAACATTTCAGGAAAGACTTAATGAACTCAATCTGTAGAGTCTGGAGGACAGAGCGGAAAGGGGGGGCATGATCGAAACATTTAAATATGTCAAAGGGTTAAGTAAGGTTCAGGAGAGAAGTGTTCTTAATAGGAAAGTGAACACAAGAACAAGGGGACACAATCTGAAGTTAGTTGGGGGAAAGATCAAAAGCAACATGAGAAAATATTATTTTACTGAAAGAGTAGTAGATGCTTGGAACAAACTTCCAGCAGATGTGGTTGGTAAATCCACAGTAACTGAATTTAAACATGCCTGGGATAAACATATATCCATTGTAAGATAAAATACAGGAAATAGTATAAGGGCAGACTAGATGGACCATGAGGTCTTTATCTGCCGTCAGTCTTCTATGTTTCTATGTTTCTATCACTCTAAATCCATGTGTAATTAATTATCTGGGTTTTTTCATCCTTTTTCCTTCAATGTACTTTCCTTGTTTCTCATTTTTATTTTCCAACACTATAGGTTCAAAATGTACTGTATATTCCATCTTCATTTCTGCTTTCTTATTACCTCTGTTTCCAAGATATAAGTTTTTATGTTTTCATGAATATATTTCAGTAACCCAATTAATTCTTCATAAGCACACACTTCCATCATTAAACCACTCTTAATTAAAGCTTAAATCTGCAGTATATAGTCTTTTTATATTTCAGTTTTCTGATATCCAGCTTTAATCCATTCCACTTCACAGTCTTATTATTTTTCATCCCACGATAAATCAGGATCAAACACTGTTGCATAGCTTACACTCCTTTCAGATTCTCAGAGTTTCACAATTATCTTTTCTTGTAAGCAAAACTAATCCTCACAGCTGTCAACCAATTTTCCCTTTTCTTTATCTTTCCAGAAGCTGTTGCAATATTTCCAATACAATATATCAATTATTTCTCAAAATTCTCCAAAAAACATTTTAAATTCATATATGGGATATTTTCTTCAGATTCTTTATTCCCTTTTCAGTCTCTTTAATTTCTTCCAAATCCAATTATAAAACCACCCTCAAACGTGGGCTTTTAAACTCTGTTCATTTGGACCTACTTGGACCAGGAGGCTCTCCGCACAGTCACTCAGGCCCTCATCGCCTCTCGTCTTGATTATTACAATGCGCTCTACATGGGGCTATCCTTGAAAAGTGTTTGGAGACTGCAAATAGTCCAGAATGCAGCTGTGAGAGCTGTTATGGGTGTTCCTCAGTACACCCATATAACACCTTTTCTCTGCGAGATGCACTGGCTTCCTATTAGTCTCTGGGCACAATTCAAGGTGTTGGTTATTACCTATAAAGCCCTACATGGCTCAGGGCCAGACTATTTATGGGACTGTCTCCTGCCGCATACCTCCCAGAGACCAATAAGAGCTCACAGAGTTGGCCTCCTCCAGGTCCCATTGACTAAACAATGTTGGTTGGCAGGACCCCAGGGGAGGGCCTATTCTGTGGCTGCCCTGGCTCGATGGAACCAACTACCCCCCGATGTCCATACTGCTCCCACCCTACTGGCTTTCTGAAAGGCCACAAAGACCTGGCTTTGCCGGCAGGCCTGGGGACCCTGAATTGTCCATCTTTCATGGCCAAATATTATTTTATGGATGGTGTGCATGCATAAGATTTGATTGGTTTTTATATAAATGGGTTTTATTGGGGTCATCCCATCCATACATCATAAAAATCCCACCCCAGTTAAACTAACTAAAACTAAACTAATAAGTGGTCTTTTCTCCACTTATTAAAAAAATGAAGTGTTGAACCTGATGAACTGGTAACGTTTATCAGATTATTTTGTGACCAGATCACTAAGCCTGATATTGACAGATGAACAGAAAGTAATACATAAAATAAATTTGCAACATGGACAATATCTAGAACTTTTATCATAATTAAAGATTCATTTTTGTGAAACTGCAAATATCGTTCATGATCAATCACAATTGCCATGAACGATTAACGTATCTTGTATGTGGCCACCAGGATTTTCCCAAAATCTCTTTGTTTCCAAGATATTGTGTTTCGGGAATTATGTTCTGTTGATGGTTCTGCTCTTCCTCTCCTACCCCACAAGTCATTCGGACAGCCCCTTCCTCTGCTTCTAACCGAAACACAATATCTTGGAAACAAAGAGATTTTGAAAGGTAGAAGATTCTTGGAGTGGTTCAATTTCATAGATCTTATTTTCCATTTGCACAAGACTTCTTAGTCCTCCTGAACATGTACTGAGAGTGATTCGAGAAGAAGACTTTTTCTGTATAAATCCATGGTAGAAACAGTCAACGTTGATAAATGGATGGTCCACTTGGAGATCTCCTGCTGTATCATAGGTGAGGACAGGAAATATCTTAGGGATGAAGTTCTTTCTTTGCCTGAGGAATACCACATAAGGATTTCCTTCAATGTGCAGGAGGTAGCTCACATCCTGGGGTTCTTCTTGCCCATACTTGGGAGACAACTTCCTTGGGATGATCACGTCGTAAGAGGCATATCTGAAGCCCCGAGGAGGTGCCTGTTTAGAAACTGCATTTTGGATGGTATTAAGCAATATCATACTCAACAATGACAGACAGGTACTCATTTTACCGAAGAAGGATAGGAATTTCTATTCTAGAAAATGAATTCCAATATGGATGGGCACATGGGAATTGAGTGTGTGAGAAATGTTGGGATAGAATGAAATGTTTGAAAATGAGGATTCTGACCCTAGCAACAATAGATTTTGTAATGTAGGTGGAGTTTTAAAAGTCAAATGTAGAGTACAAAAGCATAGCATATCTGCATTCCAAAAAGTGTCTCTTTAGATCCTCAAAATAATATTTTTTAAAAACTATAAACTCTTCATAATCACATGCCTCCATGTTACCAAAATCACAATTCACAAGTCTTTACATCAACCCAGCTGTATTCCACAGCCTATTATGATTATATTTTTAAAAATAAAATATCAATTTTTAGCCTTTAACATTTGACTTTTAGTATATCAAAGTGCTTTCCAAGTTCTTTGTCCAAGCAGATGGAGATATTGTCCTTTAGAGTACTAACCAATTGTTCACTTTTTTTCTCAGATACCACAATAGTTTCCCAGTTCAGCCCCCTGGCCTCCTTTTCTTTAATTAATTGCTGCATTAATAGAATTGAATTGATATTTTAAATATTTTTAAATATTACTTTCTGTTGCTAGTATTATAGATTTAAAACTTTTCTCTTTCTTAATTGTGAATAAATAAGAGATTGATTTAAGTGATTGCTAAACAAGGTAGAAATTTTGTAATATGAAAGGTTCTTACAGGGCACAAAGTGTGACTTTGGTGACAACAACAACGCGAAAACAAACAGCTACTTCAACTCCGACTTCAACTCCCACACCCAAAGTCTCCCCAACATCATCTCCATTACAACAAAGGACAATAACCACAATGTTGGCCAAGGAGAAAGAAAAAGAGAAAGAAAAGCCACACACAGATTCAAATTTCCAGACTATCCAAGATGCATTAGCAGGTATTAGCAGCAAGATCTTATGCAGAAGACACAAACTCAGACAAAAACTCAACTTGACACTAATAAAGAGGAAATGAAAATGTATCTGCAAGAAATGAAGCAAGAAATGAGGCAAGAGATGAAAGAGATGAAAGATGAGATTAAAAAAGAAATTGCTGATCTCAAAATTGAAATAACAGAAGTGAAAGGAAACGTCGCTGAAATGGATGGGAATATAAAAGTCATGCAACAAAACCTACAAAACAGCGAAAAAAGAATACAAGTGGCAGGAGAAAAAATTCAAGCTATGGGACAGAAAGTGGAAGAATATGAAGACTACAACTATGCGGCCCGTAGAGGCTTTGACATAGCAATAACTAACCTTGAACTCCAATCCGCATCACATGGTTTGAGATTTCAAAATATCGAAGAAGAAAGAGATGAAGATCTATCTGCAAAAATGGCAGAAGTTATAGGAGGAATTATGCAAGCAGATCCAGCAGAATTGATAAGAGAAATTGACGACGTTTACAGAGTCCAGACTGGGTATATAAGACGCCATAATATACCAAGAGAAGTCTATATTAAGTTTTCAAGAAGAATAATCAAAGACGAGATACTGAGATTGACAAGAAACGAGACTTTCCAACGTAATGGAAAAGAAATCATGATTTTGAAACAAGTTCCGAAAAGAGTGCGAGAAAGTAGAAGAGAATATTATTTTCTTACAAGCATTTTAATTAAAAAGAACATCGTTTTTAGATGGCTGGTACCAGAAGGTTTGACTCTTACTTGGCAATCAACGAAAGTGAAAATAGAAAGTGTGGAACAAGCAAGATCCTTCCTAGCACGCAGCGGATTGGACAGAATTGAACAAATCCGGATTGAACCAAAGAGTAATGAAGACATGATGGGGGCCACAGGTGGAGGAGAGGAAGAAATACAGGAAGTGAAGCAGGAACAACCACAGGCTTCAGAAGAATTAATTTTGGAAACGAGACTTTGAGATCCAAAAGAAGCTAACAGATACTACAAATAAAGATGGCACATGATTTGAATTTTTTTTCAGTCAATGTAAACGGATTGAATAATCCAAGGAAAAGAAACCAAATATTAACCAAACTCACAAAACAAAAAGTGCACATAAATATTTTACAAGAAGTTCATATCAAAAAATCAAAATGGAGTCTTCTTAACAATTCAAAATTGGGGAAATTATATACTAGTTTGGCCAATCAAAAGAAAAGAGGAGTGGCAATATATATAGATTAATTAATTGAATCTAAAGAAATATATAATGACAATGACGGAAGGATTTTAATAGTACAATTAGACTTAGAAACAAAACCTCTTGTAATTGTTTCAATTTATGCACCAAATGACAACCCAAAACAATTTTATAAAGATTTACATGAAAAAATAAGTGAATTATCAATTGAAAATATGATGATAATAATAGGAGATTTTAATCCAATCTCAGATGATCAAATGGATTATACTGGGAAAATAAAAGAAAAAAAGGTAATCTTACCTGTGACATTTTGGAAAATGAGTACAGAATTATCATTAAAATATATATGGCGAGAATACCATTTAAAAGACAAACAATATACTTTTTATTCTAACCCACATAAGACCTGGTCTAGAATTGACATGGCCTGGGCTCCAGCCCATATAATGGAACAAATCAGTAAGATAGAAATAGAGACAAATACTTGGGCAGATCATAATCCTTTATGTATATATTGGAAAGGAAAAAGGAAAATAAATAATTGGTCAATGAATAGAAACATAATAAAAGATCCTAAGTATAAAAAATGGATAGAGAAAGAATTAGAGATTTTTTAAAAAATAAACAAAAATAGTGATACTACTCCTCAAAATTTATGGGACACAACAAAGGCATACATACGTGGGTTAACAATATCTTTTATAGCAAAAAACAACAACAAAGAAAAGAAAATACGCTATGAAAAATTAGTAGAAGATCTTAAAAAATTAGAAATGTTAATGCAAAAAGAGGATAATGATGATAAAGTTAAAAATCAGAGAGAATTAATAAGACACAGATTGAGATTAATAGAACAAGAACCAATCGTAGAAAAGATAAAGAGAGCAAAACAAGAATACTTCGAACATGCAAATAAACCAGGAAGATGGTTGTCATATAAACTAAGAAAAGAGAGAGAAAATAAAATTATAAAAAATTTGATAGATTCAAAAGGTATAATAAAACATAGAACAAAAGACAAAAAGGAAATAGTATTAGAATTTTATAGACAATTATATAAGAAATAAGAAATAAGTGAGGATTTAATTTTTGAATATTTGGGAAAAATAGATTTACCGGTATTAACTGAAATACAACAGCAAAGATGATAAAGAACCAGAAAAACAACAAAGCGATGGGCCCACATGCGATACCAGTAGAATTCTACAAGTTGGATATAGAAATACTTTTCTCAAATATGTTCGAGATATATAACCAAATAATGACAGAAGGTAAATTACCTAAAACATGGTCAGAAACTTTAATAACCTTAATACATAAGGCGGACACAGAAAAAGAAAAAATTGAGAATTATAGACCAATTTCACTGTTAAATGTAGATTATAAATTTTTTATATCAATATTTGCTAATAGGTTTAAAAGTATTATAAATGATATGATACATAGTGATCAAAATGGATTCCTGCCAGGAAGACAAATTAAAAATAATTTAAGAATAATAGTAAATACATTAGAATATTATGAACAGCACCCAGAAAAACAAATGTCACTTATATTCCTAGATGCGAAAAAAGCATTTGATAATGTAGATTGGAATTTTATGAAAATACAACGAAACAAGATGGAGGTAGGAACAAAGTTTTTTTAATATAATAGATGCTATATATTCTATATATCAGCCAAAATCATAATAAACAGTGAACAGACCGAAAAAGTAGCAATACAGCAAGGAGTAAGACAAGGTTGTCCAATATCACCATTATTATTTATTTTAACACTGGAAGCATTGCTGATAAAAATAAGAGCAGATAAGGAAATAAAAAAACTGAAGATTAAAAAAGAAATTTATAAAACACAAGCATTTGCCGACGACGTGGTATTTATTTTAGAAGACCCAACAGAATCTATATTAAAGCTAATAGATTTAATTGAAGAATGTGGGAGCGTCGCAGGATTGAAAATAAATAAAGATAAAATAAATAAATCCTTCAACCAGATTATCAGACCAGCAGAAACAATGTTAATAGAAACCAGGAACCATCACACTGGGACAAGATGCCTCTAAATTATCTCTTCGTTCCACTTTGAATTTGGAGTTTTAAGATCCAAAATGAAAACAATTTATTAATCTTTAGAAATGAGAGATTTGCTTGACTTACTCTGAATAAACACTTCTTTACATAGATCAGGGGGGCCGTTCCCCTGACATTTTTGATGTATTTGTTTTTCAAATTGACAGTTATTTCCTGTGCTTATACTGGGTGGATTTTTCACTTACCAAAGGTGGGTTATACTGGTGTTCCTTCATCATTTGATTTCGTAGCATGGACTCTTCCCTGAACGTTTCCCAGTGGGTTTCTGAGCCCGTTCTTAAACCAGATCAACAGGCCGGTACAAACAATTGTGAGAAAAAAAGCACAGAGTATTCCAACTACAGCTGAGGCTTTCATGTTAGCTTTCATCTGTATGATAACTGGAGATGGCCCACTATCTATGCTACCACCATAGCCTTTATATCTACAGTCTGGAGGGGCCCATCCAACATCACAGTGACAGTGTTTGAGAGTGTTACAAATTCCCCGGTTATGGCACCTTGTCACATTACAGTCATAATTCAAAATGGACACATTGACACAACTACCCTCAATACACATCATGTTATTGCCACAAGGAGTACCATCTCTCACTGCTCCAATATCATTTCCCTTCATCCCAGGATGGTAGTCAGTGCTCCAGCATTGATTAACTCCAGTGGAAGTATGAATGATTGTAGTGTGATCCTCTACAGAAAGCATTTGTATATTTTTACACTGGATACGGCCACACAGGCTATTCCCAGTATCACATTTCTTGTAAATTCCATGTTTAAAGCCACAGTTGCCAAAGCGATCACCTTTAGTATTTACTTCTATGAAGCAAACTTCAGAAGCGACTGTTGCTCCACTACCGAATATCATTTTGCACTGCAATTCATGAGTCGTGCAGTTCCCATGATAACAATACACACCATCATTGCACATGGCACCATCTTGGACATGTATATCTTCTGGACACTGCTCTGAAGTCCCATTGCAATATTCAGGGAGATCACAACTACCAATCCTCTCTCTGCAAACAGTTCCACGTTGACGATATTGGCAGTTAGCACAGCACAGTCCAAAGGCACAAACAGCATCAGGGCGCAACATACAATTAGCTTGACAGCAGGGATCTGACTTGCATTGTGTTTCTGACCCACAGTCACACTGCTCTCCCTTTTCCACTATTTTGTTACCACAGAATTCATAATTAAATTTTGTGTTAGTGTTTGGTGGGACCAATAAACAGCGAGTGTTTCTACGGTGGAAATAAGCCTTATAACTGCAATTACTAAATTGATCAGTTTCTACTGGAAATGGTGACATAATGCAAACACTCCTTTCACAACGACAATACCTTTCATCATCCCCCATTCCAAGAATATGTCCCAGTTCATGGGAAAATATTGTAGAAATAAAAAACAAACTGGGAGTTCTGTATACTACAACAGCACTTGCCCAGTGGCTGCTACATATAGTTCCAAGATAGGCAATTCCTAGTTCTCTCGCAAGATGCATATATATAAATAAGTGTGCAACATCATTTCTTAAAATTTTCATTAGATGGTCTTTTCTCCACTTATTAAACAAATGAAGTGTTGAAACTGATGAACTGGTAACATTTATCAGGTTATTTTGTGACCAGATCACTAAGCCTGTTATTGACAGATGAACAGAAAGTGATTCATAGAATGAATTTGCAGTGTGGACTATATCTAAAACTGTCACCATAATTAAAGATTCATTTCTGTGAAACTGCAAATATCGTTCATGATCAATCACAATTGCCACTTTAACATATCTCGTATGTGGCCACCAGGATTTTCCAAAAACCTCTTTGTTTCCAAGATATTGTGTTTCAGGAATTATGTCCTGTTGATGGCTCTGCTCTTCCTCTACTACTCCACAGGTCATTCGGACAGCCCCTTCCTCTGCTTCTAACCGAAACACCACGTGTTGAAAGGTAGAAGATTCTTGGACTGGTTCAATTTCATAGGTCTTATTTTCCATTTGCACAAGACCTCTCAGTCCTCCTGAACATGTACTGAGGGTGACTCGGGAAGAGGACTTTCCCTGTATAAATCCATGGTAGAAACAGTCAACGTTGATAAATGGATGGTCCACTTGGAGATCTCCTGCTATATCATAGGTGAAGACAGGAAATATCTTAGGGATGAAGTTCTTTCTTTGCCTGAGGAATACCACATAAGGATTTCCTTCAATGTGCAGGAGGTAGCTCACATCCTGGGATTCTTCTTGCCCATACTTGGGAGACAACTTCCTTGGGATGATCACATCGTAAGAGGCATATCTAAAGCCACGAGGAGGTGCCTGTCTAGAAACTGCATTTTGGATGATATTAAGCAATATCACACTCAACAATGACAGACAGGTACTCATTTTCACAACTGCAGAATCTGTAGAAAGTGATATCTATTGAGAGATATAGAGAGGGAGGGAGGGGGGGAGAGATAGATTTGAAAATGAGGATTCTGAACATACCGGTAGCAACAGAAATGCAATAGATTTTTGGAATGTAGGCGGAGTTTAGACAACCAATGTAGAATACCTACTGTCCATATCCTATTGCTCTGTAGTTTATCTAACAGGGATAAACTGTATATATTTTCCTCTTCTTGGCCCAAGAATAATAATTTGAGTGGATAGTGAAGTAGCCTATCACAGCAGGAGACATGTGGCTTTGAAAGAGTTCAAACTCAATAACCAGCTAAACCTTCTAATTTCTAATTCATGCTTTTTTGAGTTTTTCTCCTTTCCTCCAGGTGATTGTTGGCTATAAAAGATCTGGGGTTTTTCTAACCAAATGGCTCAATCTTTGCCTTAAGAATTTTTATAGCTTTGGGGGACAATCTGTTAAAAATGAGAGGGTTGCACTCTTAGCACCAATAAACCCAACTTTATAGGCTGAACAGACTGTGCTCTTATGTTACGTGACAGATCAACAAGAATGACAGTCGTCCTGTTAACTGCTCCAAACGCAATTGTAGGAAATACGACTTCAGCAACAGAGTGGTCAATGCCTAGAACATATTACTCGAGTCTGTGATTTCATCCCCAGTGCACTCTTGCTGAAGTCATATTTTAAGTTTGTATCTATTGTGTGCTTGTGTATTGTGGTGGTTAAAGCTGAAATAGTCATTGACAGGTAGGACACTGTAGCGGATAATTTTATGAACCATGCTTAGGTCATACCGAAGTCGGCGTAGTTCTATGTTGTCTAAATTAGTGTTCATGGATGTGCTGGTCTTTTGCTTCTGTCATATCTAACAGTTTTTGCAGTCCTTGTCCTGTATATTGTTGATAACTCCTAATTTGGTTTTTTTTTCCGTGGGGTTACTGGGTCTTTTGTTTACTTTAGTTTGTGCTTTGGAGGGCTTTAGCTGATTTATATACTATGATGATACTTTGTTATTGTACTAGTCAGTGCTATAAAAAATGACACCTAGATAAGAGATTAAACTATGTTAAAGTTGAAACTATAATTTTCACTAGTAGCTGGAGCAAAATTGCCCTAATTAAGTTGAAGCCGCATCAGACACAGTTGCAAAAAAAAAAAAAGTACATTGGAACATATGTGAAAAGTTTGGCTTGACAGTTATGAACAATTACTAGGACCATATGCCTGAAAGGTTTTAGAAAAGATGCAGAAGAGATCTTGTGGAATTTTAAAATTTAGAACATGTAACTGAAAACCACCATAGCCATATTACTGAAAAATAAGAAAGTGAATTCATAGATATTCTGTAAAAATATTAGGACATAGTCAATATGATGAAAAACAATTGGAAGAAGTAAAAACAAACAGAATATCAAGGCTTTTTTTAAAAAAAGAAAAAAGAAAAGGAACAATAATTAAGGCAATGGTAATTAAAGCTCTTTGAGTGATACTTAATGGATTTACCAAATAATTGGAAGTCTTACATTTATTGGGCTTGACACCTCTGACTGCAAACTCCCCCATCAGCCCAACTGTATCTTCAGATGTCCAAAGCCTTTAGTTAGATCAGTGGAATGTACTATCAGAGTTTGTTGCATAAATCAGAAGCGCACACAGATATCTGATTCGGCTGCATTCATTAACTTCTTTATTAACATAATAATGTATACACCAGTGATGGCGAACCTTTTTTTCCCTCAGGTGCCGAAAGAGCAGGGGCTCATGCTATTGCATATGTGTGAGTGCCCACAGTCATAATTCAATGCCTGGAGAAGGTGAACACAGCTTCCCCCACCCTCTGGAGACCATCTGGAGGCTAGAAACAGCCTGTTTCCCAATTTCTGGTAGGCCCAGTAGGCTTGTGTTTTGCCCTCCCCACGCTCCAAAGGCTTCCCTGGATCCGGGGGAGGATAAAAACGTCCTCCCCCATCTCCCCAGAGGCTCTCTGGAAGCCAAAAATGCCCTCCCAGAGCCTCTGTGCAAGCCAAAAATCAGGTGGCCAGCACACACATGCACATTGGAGCTGAGCTAGGGCAACAGCTCATGTGCCTGCAGATATGGATCTGCATGCCACCTGTGGCACCCATGCCATAGGTTCGCCATCACTAATATATACAATACCACAAGTAGATTTTTTTCTTCAACATAGTAGCAGTTACAAGCAAAATACAAGCAGCTTCTAGTTCAGAGTTCAGAGAGAGACGAGAGTAGAGTAGGCTGAGCCATGCTTAGCGTTCTACTTTTGGTGATTCTCTGCAGAGATTCAGATGTGTTTAGCTCTCATTGGCTGACTTAGTTGCTATGTCTATTTATGACCTTGTCTCTCCAAGTTCATGAATAATCCAACACTCCTCCCTTCATCATTGAGAAAGACATAAATCGAATAATTTAATATTCTTCCTAGACCTGTGTTTGAAGACCCACATTCACAGTTCCCTTCAAATACTTGAGAACCCTTTTACTGCAATCAATCCTTTGCAATGAAACAAAGATCTTCCACATGCTAATAGTTACAACCCCCACCTTTTAAATTTCCAGTGTACAGTGATCCCCCGAGTTTCGCGCTCTCGATCATTGCTAATCGCTATATCGCGATTTTTCCACCCGGAAGTAAAAACACCATCTGCGCATGCGTGCCCCTTTTTTCTATGGCCACGCATGCGTAGATGGTGGAGTTTGCGTTCCCCGGGCAGATCAGCTGCTGGGCGGCTTCCCTGGGTCTTCCCCCTCTTGCTGGCGGGAGGGCAAGCGGCGGGCATCAGCGAGGAGCCGGGGTTTCCCCTTTGCGTGGGCGGCCAGTAAGACCCCAGCGCCGCTTCCCAGCTGAGTCCCGAAGCCAAACGCGGAAGTTCGCCTTTGCCGTCTGGCTTCAGGACTCAGCTGCTGCAAGCGAGCAGCCAGGCGGGCGGGCGAACGGGCAAGCGGCAAGCGATCTTGGGGTTTCCCCGTTGCCCAGGCAAAGGGGAAACCCCAAGATCGCTTGCCGCTTGCCCGTTCGCCTGCCCGCCCGGCTGCTCGCTTGCAGCGCCGCAGCAGCGAGGAGCCGGGCGGGCGGGCGAACGGGCAAGCGGCAAGCGATCTTGGGGTTTCCCCGTTGCCTGGGCAACGGGGAAACCCCATCTTCAGCTCCTCGCTGCTGCCGCGCTGTGGAGCAGATCAGCTGTTGGGCGGCCGAAGGGGTCTTCCCCGCCTCCCACACGCAAACTCTATCATCTGCGCATGTGCGGCCATGGAAAACAGGACGCGCATGCGCAGATGGTGTTTTTACTTCTGTGCCGCTACATCGCGAGTTTACGATTATCGCAAGGGGTCTTGGAACGGAACCCTCGCGATAATCGGGGGATCACTGTATATGCAACCATCAGCCTTGCAACTCTTGAATCCAAGACCCTTCAATGCTTTATCTAAACATATATTCCAATTCCTGGCTGAATGCTCCTGCTCATAAATGGCTTTGTTCGATTTATAAATCGTGTTAACTTCATTATTGAGCAGTACATTCTTTTTGTATATTCATTTACATCCCACAGCTTTGCTACCCTGTGGCACTTCATGTTCTCCCGTGGATTTCATTTTCTTGTCCATGGCTTCTTTTCATTTTAATTGTTCAATTTTAGGTAACACACCAATACTTCTTTATAGTTTCTTGGCTCACAGCATACATTACATACTTTACTAGCAGAATACCTGTCAGGTGCAATCCCCTTGTTCCATCACTCTGACCTGAATGGCATTGACTGCTCCTGTGTGTCAACCCTTTCTTGCTTCATAGCTTTTTAAGCTTATAATGAATAAGTTGAATGCCCTGAATACCCTGAATGCTGACACCATCACTAAGTGAGTTATTGTTACTGAGTGGATCACCATCACTAAGTGAGTCACTCCATAAATTTGCAGAAATTATGTTCCAATTTTGCTATGCAAAACCTGCCGACCTGGAAATCACTATTCTTTTGCTCCCATTGCTAAAACGATAGCCTTTGTGGCTTCCTCATAGCCCATAAACCTGAGCTTTCTAGCCTTTGGTTGTCCTTTTCTTCCAACTGCCTTTGGAATAGGCACCCTTGCAGTACTTTGAAAAAGTCTTAAATATGCCAGAGATGGTTTTCTCTCATATAGCCCTGCATATGGAGTATCATTAATGGAGGAACTCCACAGCCCATTAATTAAATAGTTATTTATTTTATTTATTTATTTAGTTTGTCCAATACACAATGAGGGTTTTAGTGGGTATATATCTATATACACATAGTAAAATACATGATGAAGGTTATAGAGGAGATACTCATAGTAAAATATATCTAAGAAATAATAGAAAAGAATTTATAGTAATAGAACATATCAATGAAAGAATAGAAGAAGAGATATAGGAATAGAAGAAAGGTATAGGAGATATAGGAGAGCAATAGGACAGGGGACAGAAGGCACTCTAGTCAACATGGCTCCACCCCAATATGACCTGCTCAAACCAGAATCATCCAGCAGTGAGTCTTTCATCATTTGCAGGGCTCCATTCCGCCTTTCAACAACACCATTCTCAGCTGCTGTATATGGATTTTGTGCATCTGTCCCAACCATTGTTGAAAACTTGTTGACTTATATTCTGAACCTTTGTCAGTTTGCAGCTGACATACCTGTTGCTTATACCTTTCTACAAAGTTTACCCATTGCTCAAATTATTATCTGTTTACTCTTTAGTAAGTAGCAGAACCCAAACCTGCTGTAATCATCTACAATGACCAGCACATACTTTGCTCTTCTCAAACTGGGTTGCATTTGCCAATCCAAATCTGCATGTACCAAACCTGCAGTTCTAGATCTCTTGTTCTCTGCCTTGGGCTACACTTGCTCACTGGGAATGCCTTGGACTTTGATGTTTTGCATACTGCACAATCCAATCTGACACGTATCTAAGGATGGATTCTAACTTACCTCATTGCCAGTTTACTTATTCATTGCCAGTTTGCTTCCTCCTGCACCACATGGCTAGTTTGCTTCTTCTTGCACCTGTAGCCTGTCTACAGATCAATATTTGGAAATGTTACATTTATTGGACTTGACACTACTGACTGCAAACTCCCACACTTGCCCCGCACTTTTAGAATATTCATGACTGGGAGGCCATGTTAACAAGGTTAGCCAATGAATACATATAGCAACTAAGTCAGCCAATGGGAGCTAACCACTTCTGAGTCTGTGCAGAGAATCGAAACTGGAACTTAAGGCTGGGCGTGGCTCAGTCTACTCTGCCCTTTGCCCACTCTGTACTCTCTCACTCTGAACTCTGCTGAAATGAAACTAACTGAGTTAGTTAGTTAGTTAGTTAGTTAGTTAGTTAGTTAGTTAGTCAGTCAGTCTTCGGAGAGGGGCGGCATACAAATCCAAATAATAAATAAATAAATAATAAACTGTTCTCTGCTGTCTGTAACTGCTTGATGGTAATTATAAATTCATCAGTTACTATGTTTATAAAGAGGTTTATGAATCCAGCTGGATCATTCATCTATGTGTACTTCTGGTTTTGATTTTTGCAACAAACTTTAATACACACTACATCCAGAACACAGAAGTCTTCAGTAAGATGGAACATACCCAATCTAAACTCTGTGATGCTCACCATCAAGTTGAATGATTTCCTCATTTTAAGAGGGAAAGCTTCCAGAAAAGTTTAAGTGCAAAAAACATTCACAAGGTTTAAGGAACTAGTTATTACAGCAGCTTTATCTCTTAGTCCTTTGCAGAGAGGATTATTATATCCCATAGTTCCTTGTAGATAATTTTAGTAGCAAAGATTGAAAGTGAATCATTAGTCTGCCCCCCATCTACTTGTCTAAAGTTCCAATCACCAGCCCATAGCAAGAACAGACTGAATACTCAGATTGATACTAAATTCCTAATTCACCTGCCCTCTCTTAATGATCTGGAATAGCCAGTCCAGAACCAGCTATGTGAATTATCTTACTAACAATATCAAGTGTGTTTCATTCAGTTTTATCTTATCCCCTCATGTTAGATTAATGAGCTTTTTTCAGGCATTCATCCTGCTGTTGTTGTTGTTTTAATATGCAGAAAGACAGGTTACTCTTTCTTGTACAGTTGAATAATCTCCATGGGTAGCATTCTTGTCATTTTGCAAAATAAATAAGGGGTAAAATGAGAGTGGAAAGTAACACATTTTTCCCCTCTTGAAAGCTGCACAAATATTAGATTGCAACCGTATCAAATTCCAAACAGTACGAGTTTAGATAGGGCAGCCATAGGATATAGTGAAACAAATATGCCTTGGTATGGAAAAGTATATGTATATTAATAATGTATATTAATAATGATATAGGTACACGTTTTATGGTCTATTTAGTAGAATAGGGAACTGAAAAGGATTCTCTTCTGTCTGAGTATATTTGGCAAAGGCTGGGGAGAAAATTGAATCTCAGAAGCAGCATAAAGTTATAACAACTTTGAAACGTTTACCTTTAGCATTTGTATGTGTATAAATGATTATGCAATGTATATTTAAGTGTGTAATACTGGAACGAGATGCACTGAGATGCTAAATTGTCTCTGAAACAACTAAAAGAAACTTGTCCCAGTTTTTTCTCGTTTAAGGTCTGACGGGCTGGTGGCTTATTTACAAGTGCATAATTTTAAGAGTGAGGACTGATTCCTGAGTGAAAACCTAACTGGACTCAACTGGAAGTTTATTTGGGAATGTCCATTGAAAAGACTGATAATGATTGAGATGACTGTGCACGCCATGGACACATATGAAGGGTCTGATGCATGAAGGAATGGACTTTGTCAGTTTATCAGTGTCTCCCGAAAGCAGAGTGAGAGAAAGAAGGACTAAGAAACCTTTTAATGTTTTTTTTTAACATAAATGGAACTTTGGAGGGTGGATTTGTGAATCTGGGTATGAATGATTTATTTTGCCATTGCCATTCTCATAGAGAAGAGGATATATCTGAATAGGTCACATTTATGTTGTGGAAATTTGTGAATGTAAGCCCCTGATTTCAGAGTGTTAGTGTATACAATACTGTCACATATACACATGACATGCAACTATACGATGGGGGGGGGGCTAGTACACATAATACATAGCAGCATGAATGTGATAATAAAGTTGGTGATTGTTTTGTGGAATGTTATACAGTGATCCCTCGGTTAGCGCGGGGGTTACGTTCCAAGACCTCCCGCGCTAACCGATTTTCGCGTTATACTGGATGCGGAAGTAAAAACACCATCTACGCATGCGTGCCATTTTTTTCATGGCCGCACATGCGCAGATGGTGGAGTTTGCGTGTGGGCGGCGGGGAAGACCAAGGGAAGGTTCCTTCAGCCGCCCAACAGCTGATCTGCTCCGCAGCGCGGAAGCAGCGAGGAGCCGAAGATGGGGTAAAGGCAAAGGGGAAACTGAAGCTTTCTCCTGTGACAGGGAGGGAATTCCGGACAGCCCTATCCCTTCAACAGGAAGGCGGGACTGGCACCGCTTCTTCTTCTTCTTCTCGCTCGGGAAGATGAGACAATCGCCGTCGCCCGTCCTCGTTCCCGCCCTTTCCCACCCCGTCCGTCTTTTCCTATCCAAACGCGCTCTAGTCACGAAACTTCTGGCAAGTCGTGCTCAGTTGGCAGCCTCCGATGCCCCCGAAGGTGCAACCCCGAGACGGGAATTGTGGAGGAGGTTGGACGTCCGAAACAAACGTGCTGTGTGTGCGTGTGAGGAGAGGGTAGGTGGTGGATGGTGCGCGTGCGTGCGGGAAATGATCCTCGCAAGCTTTTAAATTAAAGAAACATAGAAACATAGAAACATAGAAGACTGATTATTATTTTGATTATTTTATTATTAATTATTTTTTAATTAATATTTTTTGAAAAACCGCGTTGCAGCGTTTCGCGCTAATCGAGACCATGCTAATCGAGGGATCACTGTACTGTACACAAAGGGATGGGATCAGAGGCTGTGTTATCTAATCACCTGGTGATAGGATAGCAGCTCTGTTTCCATACCGGACAGGATCATTGGTATACACAAACATCATCACTAGCATTAATTGATCCAGATTTGAAAACTGGAATATGCCTCAGATCCACTTTCAGTAATGGAGTGCCAGTAGGAAAATATTCACAGTACAAATGTGGAAGAAAAAGGATTGGGATGAAGCTATGAAGTGGAAGTTATTTATAAGTAATATTTTTATAAGTATAGATTACACACCTTTATATAAGAAGTGTAGGATTATAGAAGAAGAATTATTATTGCTATATCATGAAACAAAAGCACCTTCCAAACTGGTATTTTTATACAATGTAGCCTTAGAAAAACTGTGCAATAAGCTATGTGAATGAAATGAGACGAAGTTAAACAAGGGAGATGGGAGACACGTTAAGAAAAGGGGAATTAACAAGCTAGATATAATGCATATATGTCCCCTATTGTTTGAAGAAGTGATTGTAGGGAAATATGTTACCAGCCAATTGATATGTAATATATAGGCAAGAGGTGTGAACACAATTATCCATAGAGTTGCTGGAAAAGGAAAAAGCTGAAGCCCTAGGACAAGTGGGGTTTTATTTGGTGACTTATATGTTCATGCTTATGCATTCTTGTACATGGATTAGATGAGCCCTGCACAATAGACAAATCTAACATTTATGGAGGTAACATTTTTTGTAAACAAATGGGTCATTTGTGAAAGGGTAACTGAGAAGAAAAATCATTCTACACTAGAACATGATAGTCATGTATTAGCAGGCATTACAATAGAGAAAGGTGAGGTGAAAGGAACAATATATAAACATGTCCCAGAAGGTGGAGAAATGGTATATGTACCCCATTATAAGCATATACCAAGATAATGGTTTATTTAGTGGCCTATCTTTACAAATGTTGTTTGATCAAGACCCTGAGAATAGAATGTAATTGGTGACATATCCCACACTCATGGATGAGATACAAGGAGTAGTATAATACAAACATATAAGATGGTTTGTTGAGTATATGTCCCTGGTGGGCCTTACAGAACTCAATTTAAGCAAATGAGGCATTGAACATGTGCATTGGAAAAGGAGGTAATGAATCTATAATATAAAATAGAGTGGCCATAAAGACGTATAGATATAGACATGGGAGATGAGTTATTCAAGTAGAGATACGGCACAAGAAACCGTAGTTAGGAGTAGAATCATACAATGCTACATCTAGTGACATATGGAACACTCCAACTCTTGGTTGCCAGACTCATTTGTAGGAGTTATCATACGCATTGTATTAAGTTGTGTATTATGTATCGAATGTACTTTAGTTTGCATTTTCTGATGGAAGGTCCGCTGGCATAAGGATGAATATCCCCACGAATTGGGTGGTCTGCATTATGATAGACATATTCTAAGGATTTGAATAATTCTTAGAAAAAAAGAGGAGGGATTGAGAGAATTATCTATAGAATCTAGGCATCTAAGGCCTAGATAGATACGGAACACTCTTATAGGAGTACTAAACTTCCGACCTTTTGGACAGCAGTCCTTGCCAGAAAAACAAACAGTACAATAACATGTTTACATCCTGTATCAAGATGAAGAAATCCTATTGTTTAGGCCAAGAAACATTCATAAAGGCTTGATGGATTAATCTAGAGAGTTCCAAGGAACTATGATGAAATTGGATGCAAGACAACCCCATATATGGACAGGAGGAAGGGGGTGTAAACCAGACATTAAAATACTATAAAAGATGGTTCTTGAAGTTAGGTACTTTACCTTTTGAGTACACCTTTTGAGTGTCTTCAATTGGTCCTGATATGATACGGTATTATCATATTGGCGTCTTTATGTTATGTTTGATATATGTTATGTTTGATATATGTTATGTTTGATATATGTTATGTTTGATAAATGTTTCTATGATATATATATATCATGTGGTTAATAAAGATTTTTAGCTTTTATTCTCATGGTCTGGGGTGTTTTTCTTACAAGCAGTCTACTGAATGAAAGCACAATTGGCCAGCCTTGGAAGCAAAAGGGAAGGCTGTCCAGTTAATAATTAATAATAATAATAATTTATTAGATTTGTATGCCGCCCCTCTCCAAAGACTCGGGGCGGCTCACAACAAGCGATAAAACAATATTGTACAGGCACAAATCTAATATTAAGAAAAAACTAAAAACCCTATCAATTTAAAAAACCAAACAGCACATACATACCAAACATAAATTATAATAAGCATAAGTTATAAATTATAATAAGCCCATTGTGGTGGAGAATGAAGAGGGGCCACACTGGGGCTATCCGTCCCCATGACTGTTTAGCTGGTGAGTTTGAGTATATTTTTGGAATAACCTATCTAGGGCAAATCTCAACTAGTATCCTGAGAAGGGAGTAAGAAGGAAGGAAGAATTATAGAAACATAGAAGATTGACGGCAGATAAAGACCTCATGGTCCATCTAGTCTGCCCTTATACTACTTCTTGTGTTTTATATTAGGATGGATATATGTTTCTCCCAGGCATGTTTAAATTCAGTTACTGTGGATTTACCAACCACGTCTGCTGGAAATTTGTTCCAAGGATCTACTACTCTTTCAGTAAAATAATATTTTCTCATGTTGCTTTTGATCTTTCCCCCAACTAACTTCAGATTGTGTCCCCTTGTTCTTGTGTTCACTTTCCTATTAAAAACACTTCCCTCCTGAATCAATATGGCTGTACTGATGACACTGAGAGCAAATGTCTCCAGTAGGGTAACAAACCTTAAGAACATTTTATTTCAAACAGATCAATCATAGTGGAACTGATGAGAAAAGGTATAAGTGAGTAACGCAGAGGACCATGTCGGAGATCTCTTTCTCCAATTATCACTGAGTGGCTTCACAATACTGAACATCCATAATAATTTCATCATTAACCTTATCAGGGCAGAGGTAGAGAAAAGTTAATGTGCAGTGCTATGTCGGCAGCCCAAATTACTTATAATCAACAATGCCTTTCGATCTTTCCTTGACATCCAACATACTTCTGGCATGGCTGTCTGTTGATCAAAGTATTTTATTTTATTTTATTTATTTATTAGATTTGTATGCCTCCCCTCTCCGTAGACTCAAATGCTTCTTTTTCAAGCCTATCCTGGAGAGTTCTCGTCAGAGGTCCATTGACCTCAACCCAGAAGCAGACTCAACCAGCAGTTTCTGATTATTCTAATGTTCATTTAAGGGTTCATTTAATTTGAACACATGCCCCCCGAAATAACGGTAGTTAACAAAATGCTGGATTGTGCAGAAATAAGAATTATAATTAGAATAATGTAATGAACAAAAGAAAGAAATATTCACATGGGAGAAACTGTATATATGGCTTGAAAAAAGAAAAATCTATAAATTTACAAATATTAACATTACACTGATGTCAAGGAAGTGAATATTAGTAAAATGTTAATAATAATAATGTAGCATGTTTTTTTCTTTGTACGCTACTTGTATTACTTGTATTATACTGTACTGTTATCTCTTTTTTGTTTTGTTTTCTTGCTCTATGTTAATGTAATTTTGTGTTCTTAAATATGTTTGTAAAACTTTTGAAAACTCACAATAAAAGTTTTTTTAAAAACAAGAGTTCATTCAAGTGTGAATAAAAGTATTTATCAGTCTACAGAGAAAGCCACCTATTCCTCATTACATCTGTAGCAGGTTTTTTTCAGTCAACGGCTTTGGTGGGACAGGAACAAGCAGTTTTTCATCAATCCTAAAAAGAAATACTCTGACTTAAAGCAAGAGAAATATAGGTTAATCTATTATAATGACTGACTGGACTAATTCTTAGTGAGATTAAAAATATTCTAGAAGAAAAATGAAGAACTAGTAAAAAAAATGATGATGGATTTTAATTGTGTCTTCTTGGTACGACAACTTTCTGCATGTTAATAGAAACGAGGAACTATCATACTGGGACAAGATGCCTCTGAATTATCACTTCCTTCCACTTTGAAATTTGAGTTTTAAGATCCAAAATGAAAACAATTTATTACTCTTTAGAAATGAGAGATTTGCTTGACTTATTCTGAATAAACACTACTTTAATAGATCAGGGGGGCCTTTCCCCCTCCAAAGAAGCCAAGTTTCCCAAAAGGAAATATGTCTGGGAGACATCTTTAAACAATAACATTTTTGATGCATTTGTTTTTCAAATTGACAGTTATTTTCTGTGCTTCTACTGGTTGGATTTTTCATTCTTACCAAAGGTGGGTTATACTGGTGTTCCTTCATCATTTGATTTCGTAGCATGGACTCTTCCCTGAACGTTTCCCAGTGGGTTTCTGAGCCCTTTCTTGAACCAGATCACCAGGCCGGTACAAACAATTGTGAGAAAAAAAGCACCGAGTATTCCAACTACAGCTGAGGCTTTGATGTTAGCTTTACTCTGTATGATAACTGGAGATGGCCCACTGTCTATGCTACCTCCGTAGCCTCTATTTCTGCAGTCTGGAGGGGCCCATCCAACATCACAGTGACAGTGTTTGAGAGTGTTACAAACTCCCCGGTTGTGGCACTTTGTCACATTACAGTCATAGTTCAAAATGGACACATTGACACAACTACCTTCAATACACATCATGTTATTGCCACAAGGAGTACCATCTCTCACTGCTCCAATATCATTTCCCTTCTTCCCAGGGTGGTAGTCAGTGCTCCAGCAGTCATTAACTCCGGTGGAAGTATGAATGATTGTAGTGTGATCCTCTACAAAAGGCATTTGTATATTTTTGCACTGGATACGGCCACACAGGCTATCCCCAGAATCACATTTCTTGTAAATTCCATGTTTAAGGCCACAGTTGCCAAAGCGATCACCTTTAGTATTTACTTTTGTGAAGCAAACCTCAGAAGCGACTGTTGCTCCACTACCGAATATCATTTTGCACTGCAATTCATGAGTCGTGCAGTTCCCATGATAACAATACACACCATCATCGCACACGGCACCATCTTGGACATGTAGATCTTCTGGACACTGCTCTGAAGTCCCATTGCAATATTCAGGGAAATCACACTTGCCAATCTTCTCTCTGCAAAGAGTTCCACGTTGACGATATTTGCAGTTAGCACAGCACAGTCCAAAGGCACAAACAGCATCAGGGCGCAACATACAATTAGCTTGACAGCAGGGATCTGACTTGCATTGTGTTGCTGACCCACAGTCGCACTGCTCTCCCTTTTCCACTCTTTTGTTACCACAGGATGTGAATGAAAATGTTGGGAGAGCAGTGTCTGGTGGGACAAGTAAGCACCCAGTGTTTCTGTAGTGGAAATAATCCTTGTAACTGCAATTACTAAATTTATCTGTCTCTGCTGCATAGGGTGCCATAATGCATTCGATCTTTTCACAGTGACAAAATCGGTCATCATGCTCCATTCCAAGCACATGTCCCTGTTCATGAGCAAATATGACAGATATATAAAACAAACTGGGAGTCATATAGGATTCAATAGCACTTGCGCCATAAATGCTACATATAGTACCTATATAGGCAAGTCCTACTGTTGGCCCATAATTTTTATAAGCAAAAAAGTGACCAACATCATTCTTTAAAATGTGAACTAAAGTGTCTGTTCTCCATTTATTAAATGAAAAAAGCGTGTCATCTGCTATAGGACTAACATTTATGAGATTTCTATGTGACCAGATCATTAAGCCTGTTATTGATAAATGCACAGAAAGTGATTCATAGAATGAATTTGCAGTGTGGACAATATCTAGAACTTGCAAGGTAATAAAGGATTCATTTCTGTGAAACTGCAAATATCGTTCATGATCAATCACAATTGCTACCTTAACATATCTCGTGTGGGGCCACCAGGATTTTGCAAAAACTGCTTTGATTCCAAGGTATTGTATTTCAGGAATTATGTCCTGTTGATGGCTCTGCTCTTTGTCTCCTACTCCGGAGATTATTTGGACAGCCCCTTCCTCTGCTTCTAACCGAAAAACCACATGTTGAAAGGTAGAAGATTCCTGGACTGGTTCAATTTCATAGGTCTTATTTTCCATTTGCACAAGACCTCTTAGTCCTCCTGAACATGTACTGAGGGTGACTCGGGAAGAGGACTTTCCCTGTATAAATCCATGGTAGAAACAGTCAACGTTGATAAATGGATGGTCCACTTGGAGATCTCCTGCTGTATCATAGGTGAAAACAGGAAATATCTTAGGGATGAAATTCTTTCTTTGCCTGAGAAACACCACATATGGATTTCCATCAATGTGAAAGAGATAGCTCACATACTGATGTTCTTCTTGCCCATACTTAGGAGATAATTTTCTTGGGATGATCACGTCGTAAGCAGCATATCTGAAGCCTCGAGGAGGTGCCTGTCTAGGAGCTGTATTTTGGATGGTATTAAGCAATATCACACTCAATAATGCCAGACAGGTACTCATTTTTTCAGAATGAGGGTAGAACCTGACCTTATTCTCAAAAAGAAAGAGCTAGAGCTAGAGAAAGAAACTTAAAAGATTTGAAAATGAGGATTCTGAACATGCCGGTAGCAACAGAAATACAATACTTTTCTGGAATGGAGGCGGAGTTTAAACAACCAATGTAGAATAACTACTGTTCATGTCCTATTGCCCTCTAATTTATCTAATAGGAATAAACTATATATTTTCTCTGTGTGGCCCAAGGTGTGAATAATGTGAGTGGATAGTCAAGAAGTCTATCACAGCAGGAGACGTGTGGCTTTGTAAGAATTTGTAATCAATAACCTGCTGAAACTTCTAATTTCTAATTCATGCTTGTTTGGGTTTTCCTCCTTTCCTCCAAGTCATGTTTGGCTAGAAAAGGATCTGAGGTTTTTTTTCATACCAAATGGCTCAGTCTTTGCCTTAAGAATTTTCATATGGGAGAGAATCTGTTAAAAACCACAGGGTTGCACTCTTAGCACAAAATGACCAAAATGACACCCTAAGACACTCTCCTCTTTTTTTCCATCCCTGTCTCCTCCCCACCCTTGTGTGTGTATACACACTCTTGAACCATTTCCAAAAACAGGTGAAGGCTGGGTTTTTTTCTCTCTTATTCTTTGGTTGCTTTTTATCATATGCTTTAAATCAAGAGTCACTTCTCTCTCTCTCTTTTGTTTCTTTCTCTTTCCTCTCATTCTCTGTCTCAATCATTTTCTCATTTCTCTTTTTTCCTCCCCTTTTTGCTCATTTCTCTCTCTCTCTCCCTTCCTCTCCTTCTCTCTCTCTCTCTCGCTTTCTTTCTCTCTCTCTCCTCTTGCTTTCTTTCTCTCTCACTCTTGCTTTCTCTCTTTTCTTTCTCTCTTGCTTTCTTTCTCTCTCACACTCTTTCTCTCTCTTTCTCTCTCTCTTTATTTCTTTCTCTCTCTCTCTTTCTCTCTCTCTTTCTTTCTCTCTCTCTTTCTTTCTCTCTCTCTTTCTCACTCTCACTCTCTCAGCAAAAAGTTGCGAGACCGGAACTTGAGCTTCCTTCTTCGCGGCACACCTGACCATGTCTCATGGCACACTAGTGTGCCACGGCACACTGGTTGAAAAACACTGCTCTAGATGTTAATTCCAAATGTTTTGGAGGGAAACTTTGAACAATCATATTTGGGCGGGTTTTTCAATCATTATGATTGGTTAAGGCCCTATGGGCCAAGAGTAGAAATTACAGGCATTGCCTGCTGTTCCTCAGTTACAGATTTAATCAATAAATGCTGTTGCATCTATGCTGGTTTGTTTCTTACCTACTGCAGCCCACTACTACATAATAGTGGCAATGGGATGCTGCAGAGGAGAGAGCTGCTGCTATCCAAGAGACTGAAGTCACAGGGTGATAGGCTAGATAACGAGCCCCAGCAGGACTACTCCTGACCCCTGCCTGCCAGTTAGCCATGTTGGAGGTATGCTAAAGTCACTGGGTGTCAGACTGGATAAAGAACCCTGGGGAAAACATTCTCCATGCCCTGCCTGCCAGTAAGACACCCTGGAGGCACAGACCTATCCGAGAGATCCATCCCCAGGACTCCTAAGTGCAGCTCACCACCAACTGCAGCAGTGCAGACATTAACTAGTACACAGAGGCCTTCTCAAATGACTAAACTGGGAAGACTCAACAAGTTCAATATTACTCATCCAGAACAGTGGAGCTCATACATCTGCCGAGTAGACAACTATCTCCAGACTAACCAGGTCATGGATGATGGCCAGAAGGCAGCAACCCTGTTATGTCTCTGTGGACAAGCCACGTTTGAAAACTTGATAGCACCAGCGAGCATAGAGACAGTGGCCTATACAGACCTCAAGAAAAAATTAAGGGAACATATTGAGCCTAAACTTTTTGTCATCACCCAGTGCCATGCATTTGAGCAGTGAGAACAAAGGTCCTTGGAATCTCCAGCACAGTTTGTGGAAGCCCTTTGCCAAGCTTTGCACCAGGGCAAGTTCCATGATCTGGAGGAAGGTCCCAGAGACAGACTCATTTGTGGCCTGCGTAACAGTGAATTAAAACAGCGCCTATTCATCATGGAGAAACTGACCTTCCAAGATGCATTGAAGGATGTCATGGCAGATGAGGCTGCTGGGGGGAGGGCGTGAAGACTCTCTGGCTACCAAAAACACACATCAGACTCCCTGCAATCCACCAATAGACTGCACAAGGCTTGGGAGAGTTCAGTGCAAGCAATGAAATACATCACTTGAGGAGAGAGTCCCCCAGATGGTCATGTTCCACAAAACAAGCAACTCCTCCACAAAACTGCACAAGCTGCATGGGACAGCATGAAAGAGCAGAATGCACATGCTGCACATTTCCAGAGTTTGCAGATGTCATCATCAGTGTGAAACAGAACTTGCAACACAGGAATATGAGGGGCAAAGGCCCTCAGGACATAACAGAATTGAATACTGCTCCGAAAGGCGTAGCATCCAACATACAGGGGCCCAATAGCCCATCAAAGAAAAGATAAGACTCCAAATAAAACTTCAAGGGGTCCCATTGATACTGGATCAGCCCTGTCCATTATATTGTCCATGATTTTCAATCACGTTTGCAAATGTAGCTGACAGCAGGTCCCACTCAAATCATCAAGCTTAGTACTAACAGACTTTCAGAGTCACTGTGTTCCTATAAGGGGCAAAGCTACTATTAAGGTACAATTTAGAGAGTTTGAGGGTTCCTTCAGCATAGTGGTTGTAGAAAGGCTGTGCACTAGCCTCATAGAACTAGACTGGTTTGAGGCCCTGGGCAGCAGGGTAATAGGTATCAATCAAACCTAAATAGCTGACCTGGAAGTGGTAATACTGATGTATTCAGCACTTAGTTGGGGCAATGCAAAGGAGCACTCATTTCTCTTAACCTCAATCCAGCAGTAACTCCAATCTGACTAAAACTGTGCAGGGTTCTCTTTGCATTGAAGCCAAAAATTGATGTGAAACTAGACAAACTGGTACACAGGGAGTGCTCCAACCTGTGGTCTTTAGGTATTGGGAAACTCTCATAGTGACCTCACTTAAGCCTAATGGGGACATTCACATCTGTGCAGACTAGAAGTGCACCATAAGCAAAGCACTATGGCAGCATGCTTATGCTGTGTCAGTGGTAAGCCACATCCTCACCTCACTCCAGGGAATCTTCACTAAACTAGACCTCACCCAGATCTACCAGCAGCTATTGGTAGATGACACTACCTCAGAAGCAAAAACAAAAGTCACACACAGAGGAGCATTCCGAGTGAGTCGTTTGCAATTTGGGGTAAGTGTAGCACCAGGCTTGTTCCAAAGTATTATAGAATGAACACTGAAGAACATTCCTGGTGTCTGCCCATACTATGATGATGTCCTTATCATGGGGGAATCAGCGGCAGTCCTGGTGGAATGTCTCCACCATAGTACTCCAATGTTTCCACAAGGTAGGCCTAAAACTCAAGAGGAAAAAGTGCCAGATTGGTGTGGAATCCACAGTATTCTTGGGGTTCCATATCGACACTGCCAGAATACACCCAATCCTGCAAGCCCCCACACCAAAATCCAAGGGAAAGCTTCAGGAATTCTGGGTCTGCTCAATTTTTACCACTCCTTCTTACTGCATAAGGCTGCCCTGGCAGAATCACTGCATTGCCTACTGGACAAAAGAAGCATCCTGGGTCTGGTCCAGTACTCAAGACAAAGCATTCAAGATGGTAAAATCATTGTTATTCTCGAGCTCATTTCAATGAAACCCTAACCTGTGATGCTTCACCATATGGCATTGCGGCAGTACTAAGTCACAAGATGCCTGATGGTAGAGATGCCACCATTGCATACTATTCTAAAACCCTATCATTGTCTGAAAGGAAGCCCTTTCCATAGTGAGTGGCATTAAGAAGTTCCATGACTTCTTATAAGGATGAACTTTCATCATCTTTACAGACCACAATCTTTCACTTGGTCACTTCACAGGAGACACCACAGATCCTGTCACCATGAATGCTATGATGGTCCATTTTCATGGCTGCATACTCATGCCAACTAGTCAACAAATCAGGCAAGGAAATGGGCCATACTGACACTCTCAGCTGACTGTCTCTACAACAGAGTGAGCTGGATCTGGCCCCAGCTTGTCGTATTCTGGCAATCCAGGACCTGCCTGAAACACGCCTATATGCAGGTGATGTTGCAACTTAAACCACCAGAGACAGTGGCAAATCTGAGTCAATATGAGTGGCAATGTTGACAAAAAAACAAACAAACAAACTTCTGCAACCCTCTTTTACATGGTGCCTCTTCGGTCCAATTACGTAGATTTTTTTTATCAGCCCAAAGATAATAGGTGGGGAAAGCTAACACATCACCGACCAACCCCACAGAATGGTCTATATGTATCCTACGGATTAGCCTGAGTGGTTCAAACAAGGCTGCCATATGCATATGCATGCAGCAATGCTCAAATCACAGGAGTTTTATTTCCCCTTTGGTCACCAGTGGCTGTCACCTGCATGTGCCCAGACCTTACTCCAAAGATCCCCAAAAGAGAGTGAGTGCAAGCTGACAGGAGTCTGCATTTTTGAAAGGAGCTTCCTTCTCCTACCCCCTTCTTTTTTTAAGCTTGGGGACCACTGACCTCACAGGGGTGGAGTGGGTGGGGGCAATGATGGGCTGCCAAAATTTTTACTGCCACACTGTTGGTGTGGCTTATTTTGTGGGTGTGGCATGATGGTCATGTTACCAGGTGGGAGTGGCTTGGTGACCATGTGGCCAGGTGGGAGTAGCTTGACAATCATGTGACTGGGGGGTGCCTTAAAGGTGACATGACTGGGTGGGAGTGGCTTACCAACCAAGATAAGTTTTCAAATAGGTGCTTGGACTCTTTTTCAGTTGATTAAGTCACATTATTTGAATTATCACAAAAGGACAAATGATAGGCAGCATTATTTGTTGAGGAGCACAGTAACAGTTTAATGTTTTGTACTGAACCCACAAGGTTCAGTATGATAAGAGATTAGGCAAGTAGCTCAATTTTCTTTAATTGCTATAAAGGTTCAGTTCTAGATTGAATGATTAAAGTGTTTATGGGTAAAAACATACTATGTAATGATTTCCTATTTTAAAAGTAATTAAGGATCATACTAAGGTACTAGAGAAGGAAGGACAATAAAAAACTATTAACTATTCAATAAATAGTGCATAAATTTAATACCCCCACTGTGTGCCCCCGCCATGGGGTCAGCAGAGCCCATTACTGGAGGGGGGACAACCGGCAGGGGAATGTTTGTAGCTTCACATTCCTGGCCCCCATTAGATCTGCCTTTCATCTCCCTCATTCTGATCACACACGTGTGCATTCAGACACGTGCGCGTGTGCACACACACACACACACACACAGAGAGAGAAAGAGAGAGAGATACACAGGCTGAAGGAAAGAAACAGTTCCCTTAAAAGGGAGAGGCTGCATACAGACGTGCACTCCCTGGGAAACACTCCAAGAGCTTCATTTTCCATTTGATCACCCACATGTTAACCCCCGTTGAAGTCCACATGTCATAGAAGAGCCAACTTTGTCTACCCCTGGGCTAGAGCATTGTTTCCCAACCTTGGCAACTTGAAGATGTTTGGACTTCAACTCCCAGAATTCCCCAGCCAGCATTTACTAAAGCATTTGCTGGCTGGAGAATTCTGGGAGTTGAAGTCCAAATATCTTCAAGTTGCCAAGGTTGGGAAACACTGGGCTAGAGGATAACGCTGGACTCAGAGAGGAAACTCAGGAGGATGTATGACACAGAACACTTTCTCTTTCTGCCTTCCCTTCCTTCGATTGACTGGAGGTGAACTGTCCCATGTACCCAAAAGCCTGGAGTGAACCATATTTTGGCAAATAGGCCATGATGAAGGGCCTGGGATGGAACAGTTGGGCCCATTAGCCAGTTTGGGGTGTGAACAGTTTGGGGTGTGTCTGTTGCGGAGAAATGTTAGAAGTAAATGGGCCAAAGCGGAACTCTGGTGACAAAGCCGGTATGGCCAAGGGTACGAGGTGAACTTTCCTTGGAGAGGGGCGGCATACAAATCCAATTAAATAAATAAATAAATAAAATAAACCCCAGAGTGTTACACAGTTCTTTGTACATTTACTCCAACCACCAGTGAAGGGCTACCAAAAATTTTACTAATACAGTGGGCGTGGCTTATGCAGGACGCCCTGCATTTTCTTTCAACATCTTTCAGTGCAAATTGGGTGCTCTGGGGTGTACCTCCATTTTTGTTACCCCCCCATCCAGGCAGTAGCTCACCCCTGCCACCCCTCCTAAAATAAAAGCCGATGTATGCTTTCCTCATTTGCTCCACTAGGCTGGGACTTATTAAACTGAACTTACATGGTTTCCCAAATGTGTTAAGGCAGTATTTCCCAAAAGTGTGGTGCACGTATCCCCAGGGGTACGGGAAGAGTTTGGTGGGAGTACATGTTGCACCAGAGTTTGGTGGGGATATGCACTGAACCGTGGTTTATTATTTATTTATTTATTAGATTTGTATGCCGCCCCTCTCTGTAGACTCCAGGGAAAGATGCGTCTAATTCAACATTCTCATGAGTCAAGTCAAGAGAGTCTTGTGAGGCGTGAGATAGTCCGGTGTGACACAGCGTGAATATACCGCACATCGTTACAGAGACAACTTACGTACTTCGTTAATAGTTAGCGGTTTTTCCTGACGCCTGTGTATTTTTAGTTTTTGTATGATTTTTCTTATAGGAAAGGTTTATTTATTTATTTATTTATTTATTTTTATTTTATTACTTAGATTTGTATGCCGCCCCTCTCCGAAGACTCGGGGCGGCTCACAACACGTGGAAACAAATCATAAATAATCTGACAATTTAAAAATATTAAAGATTTAAAAAAGACCCCATATACTAACAGACATACACACAAGCATACCATACATAAATTAAACATGCCCAGGGGAAGATGTTTCAGTTCCCCCATGCCTGACGGCAAAGGTGGGTTTTAAGGAGTTTACGGAAGGCAGGAAGAGTAGGGGCAGTTCTAATTTCCGGGGGGAGTTGGTTCCAGAGGGCCGGTGCCGCCACAGAGAAGGCTCTTCCCCTGGGGCCCGCCAACCAACATTGTTTAGTTGACGGGACCCGGAGAAGGCCCACTCTGTGGGACCTAATCGGTCGCTGGGATTCGTGCGGCAGGAGGCGGTCTCGGAGATATTCTGGTCCAATGCCATGAAGGGCTTTAAAGGTCATAACCAACACTTTGAATTGTGACCGGAAACTGATCGGCAGCCAATGCAGACTGCGGAGTGATGGTGAAACATGGGCATACCTAGGTAAGCCCATGACTGCTCTTGCAGCTGCATTCTGCACGATCTGAAGTTTCCGAACACTTTTCAAAGGTAGCCCCATGTAGAGAGCATTACAGTAGTCGAACCTCGAGGTGATGAGGGCATGAGTGACTGTGAGCAATGAGTCCCGGTCCAGATAGGGCCGCAACTGGTGCACCAGGCAAACCTGGGCAAACGCCCCCCTCGCCACAGCTGAGAGATGTTTTTCTAATGTGAGCTGTGGATCGAGGAGGACGCCCAAGTTGCGGACCCTCTCTGAGGGGGTCAATAATTCCCCCCCCCCCCAGGGTGATGGACGGACAGATGGAGTTGTCCTTGGGAGGCAAAACCCACAGCCACTCCGTCTTATCCGGGTTGAGCTTGAGTCTGTTGACACCCATCCAGGCCCCAACAGCCTCCAGGCACCGGCACATCACTTCCACCGCTTCATTGACTGGGCATGGGGTGGAGATGTAAAGCTGGGTATCATCTGCATATTGATGATACCTCACCCCATGTCCTTGGATGATCTCGCTTGTTATGTGCTTCAGTACAAAATCACTGATTTTGATTATTTTTATAAAATACAGTGATACCTTGTCTTACAAACTTAATCGGTTCCGGGACGAAGTTCTTAAGGTGAAAAGTTTGTAAGACGAAACAATGTTTCCCATAGGAATCAATGGAAAAGCGATTAATGTGTGCAAGCCCAAAATTCACCCCTTTTGCCAGCTGCAGCGCCCGTTTTTGCGCTGCTGGGATTCCCCTGATTTTCCCCTCCATAGGAAACCCCATCTCTGGACTTCTGTGTTTTTGTGATGCTGCAGGGGAATCCCAGCAGGGAAATCCCAGCAGCGCAAAAATGAGCACTTCGCTGGCAATGGAAGTCCATAGGTGGGGTTTCCCAGTGAAGGGAGCATCAGTGAAATCGCAGCATCGCAAAAACACCAAAGTCCTCGAAACCCCACCTCTGGACCTCTGTGTTTTTGCAATGCTGAGATTTCACTGAGGCTCTCCTCGCTGGGAAACCCCACCTCCGGACTTCTGTTGCCAGCGAACCACCCGTTTTTGCGCTGCATCACAAAAACATGGAAGTCCAGAGGTGGGGTTTCCCATGGAGGGGAGCCTCAGGGGAATCTTGGCAGCGCCAAAACGGGCACTTCGCTGGCAACGGAAGTCTGGAGGCGGGGCATCCCAGCGGCAGCGGCGGTGGGTTTGTAAGGTGAAAATAGTTTGTAAGAAGAGGCTAAAAAATCTTAAACCCCGGGTTTGTATCTCAAAAAGTTTGTATGACGAGGCGTTTATAAGACGAGGTATCACTGTATAATTTTTATCCCTAACATAGATTATGGATCGCTGTATCTGGTTTTAACAGAAAAAGATGGGGAGTGGGAATCAAGCATATATGTGGCAACTTAAGACAGGGTAAGTTTTTATGGGCAGATCGGATGCCTTGAAGAAAACAGCTCCCTCCAGTCGAGAAGCAATAACTATTAAGAAATGTGACAGCATTTTTTTCTAGGTATTCTGCATTATGAAGGAAAACATCAAAAGATACTTTGAAAGCTTTATTTATATCCAGGGGTTTTTCAATAGATTAATAAAACAATAAATAAATACTGGGAACAAATAAGTAGTCTATGCCTTTCAACTGTCAAAGCAAAAGCAGAAATGAATAGTTTTGAAGTATGTGGAATGAATGAGGAAGTATAATGTCTCCTGTTTCACAACAGAAGCAATGAGAAGAAAGAGTTGGTTTTGGCATTGCATAGTCAGAGGAGTGGCAATGCATGGAAGTTCACAAGCCGAGCAGGATCACAAATAAGAAACGTAATATTGTAAAAATCCACAACGAGCTCGAAAAAGACAAGGCGGGATACAAATATCTCAAGAGGGCAGTTTCACATGTTTCCAACCAAGATTTGGCACTCAAAGAGAGCTGTTAAAAACATCTCATGGACATATTTAGTAGTCTTCTGTGATCTTTTCCTACTAACAAGAGCACACTGATTGTACAAGTGATCCTTTGTCCATCAAATGAAGATGGAAAATCCAAAGATGTCATAGCGCAACTAGTAGTAGAGATGAAAAAGATTTCTCTCTGGGTTATGAGGAATTTCCTACTGAATTCTTCTAGCATTATGACTATCCAATTGGAGAAGGCTACTGCAGGATTTGGTTTCTCTCCGTAGTTTCTACTGAAAATTAGGAATAAATTTTAGAACTGTTCACCTCTTGTGTGATATAGAAATTCAGATTAAAAGGATGCCTCTTAAATAAAAATAAAATATATAAGAAGTATTTTTCTTTCAAAGAAAGTTTTCCCCCCATAAATCAATCAATACTTGTATCTTGTATTTAAATACTGTATATATATTGACAAAACAAAATAAATAAAAATAAAATAAATCATGTTACAATGGAATTTAAAGCCAAGATTACCCCCCTCTTCAAGTCAGTTCATTCAATCTTTTTATCCATTGGTCCCAAACTTTATATTTGATACCTTGTAAGTTGTTATGGTTTATGATTTACTGTTGAGATTCTTCTTGTGTTGATTCTCTCGGATGAATTTTGGCCCTCCATCTCCTAAACATGGGCAGTAGTGTATTTTTGAAATGTACAACCACAGCAAAAGAAATAATACTACCACAAAGGCCATATATTAATCCTCCCACCATTCCAGATACTGCAAAATATCTACCGGTATACAGTGGTCCAGGAGGTCCACTGTCTATGCTGCCCCCATAACCTTCATATTGACAGTCAGGAGGACTCCAGCCATATTCACAGTGACAATGTTTACGACTATTGCACACTCCCCGATAATGGCACTTTGTGATATTACAATCATACATTAATCTGGCTATATTGATACACTCCTGATTGACGCATATCATGCCACTGCCACAAGGGGTGCTATCCTTCACTGCACCAATATCTCTGTCGACTCCAAGATGGTAGTCAATACCCCAACATTTCTTATTGTCCACGGAAGTTTGAATTATTGTATTGTGTTCCTCCAAAGAGGGCAATCTTCTCACATTTTCACACTGGATACGGCCACACAGGACATTCTCAACTTTACATTTTTTATAGTGCTTATAACTAAGGCCACAGTTTCCAAAGCGATCACCTTTGGTATTAATTTTCCTGAAGCAAACTTTAGAAGCAGCTATTGCTCTTTTGCCAAAAATTGTTTTGCACTGTTTGTCGTGAGTGTTGCAATTCCCATTGTAGCAATATGCACCATCTGAGCATGGGGTACCATCCAGCACATGAAAATCTTCAGGACACCTTTCAGAAGTTCCATTGCAGTATTCAGGAAGATCACAACTGCTAGTGTATGCTCTGCAAACAGTTCCAGCTTCTCGATACTGACACTTGTCACAACATAAGCCAAATGCACAAGCAGCACCAGGACGCAACATACAATTAGATTGGCAACAAGGATCTGACTTGCATTGAGCTTCAGAACCACAATCGCATTGCTCTCCACGATCCAGTACCTGGTTTCCACAAAATTTGATGGTGTATATTTTACTTGGATTTGGTAGATCTAGTAAACACTTTGCATTTCTGTTCTTGAAATAACCCTGATAGCTACAATTGCTGAACCTATCGTAGCCTGAAAGGACTTTAGCCATAATACACTGAACTCTTTCACATGAACAATATTTTCCATCATGGGTCATTCCAAGATTATGTCCCAGCTCATGAACAAATATTAAAGACATAGTGACCAAGCTTGTGGTTACGTATTGTTCAACAGCAGATCCATATTTATCTTTACAAATTCCTCCTACATATGCTACTCCAGGATCACTAAAATGCTTGAATGCAAATAAATGAGCAGCGTCATTCTTTAGACGTCTTTGTAGTGATCGTCTTCTCCAAACACTGAAAGATCTAAGAGTCTTATCTATGTCCCACTTAAGGTTTATGGGATTCTTTTGGGTCCAGATTTCTAGTCCAGCTAAAGACAGTTTAACAGACAGTGGTTCATACATTGAATTTGCCAAATGAAGAATATCTATTACTTTCATAGCAACTAGAGTTTTATTTTTGTTGAATTTCAAATATCGTTTATGATCTATCACAAAAGCAATCTCTGCATGTCTAGTGTGTGGCCACCACTTGGAAGTACTTCTGTCCTGTAGGTTTTCCATTTCTGGCATAATGGCCTTTTGATACCATTCCTCTCTTTTTGTTAGTCCACATTTCATTGAGATAGCACCTTGTTCCAGAGAATATACAACATGCTGAAAGTTAGCAGATGCCTCCACGGGCTCAATTTCATACGTTTTATTTTCTAATTGCAAAATACCTCTGAGTCCTCCTGAGCAAAAGCTAAGAGTGACCAGAGAAGAGGGTTTGTTCTGAACAAAGCCATGATAAAAGCAATCGTCTCTGATGACAGGTTGGTCCATCAGGAGAACTCCTTCTTCGTTATAATAGAACAGAGGGAAGTGTTTAGGCACTAAACCCCACTTCCGTCTGAGATGCACCACTTGGTTATTCCCTCCAATCTTCAGGAAATAGCTTACATGTTCTGGTTCCTCATGTCCAGACTTGGGAGTCAATTTCCTTGGAATGATGGTTTCATAAGAAATACGTCTAAAGTTTGGAGGCCAACTCTCTTCAATAGTCTCAGCCAAGCTCTTCCTCAACAGCATCACAAACAGCCATGAAATATACATATCCATTTCCCATCAAGAGAAAGAAACCCATCAATGTAGGACCTCTGACCCCTTATTTGTGGAAAGAGAGTCAATTATAACTTTTGTGGACTAGAGAAAAATAAGGAAGAATGTATACAAATCAGAAGTTGAAAAGTTCCGACCATAGCAACAATGTTTGGAATTCTTTGGAATATGGGTGGAGCTTAATAGAACAAGAACAAATACTGATAGCCAAAGAATAGACAATATTAAGTTTTGAATTTGAGCACACACCCCTTATAGGAGAGTTGGAAATAATCCATAAAATGGGCCAATACAGACCAGCAACTTCGCTTGTTTAAAAGATACTTGAGATGCTCTATAATTTGAATGATCCATGATAGAGGAGACAGGAACAAGCATCCTTCAAATTTTTCCACCTATCCTGGAAAGAAATGTTCCAATTTTCAGCAAAAGAGAGAACAGTTTTAAACAATTATGGTGACTGACTGGACTTAGTGAGAATAAAAATATTCCAGCAGAAAATGAAGAAGTAATAAAAGAGCTGATGGATTTTAATTGTGGTTTCTTGTTACTACAACTTCCTGCTTGAAATATTGTATTATTTGAATGATCCATGATAGAAATAAAATCCGCACTATCTTTCTATTAAAAAATAGAAAAACAAAACATTTGGGGATATTCCAGATTGACCCAAGAACTAAAATTGTTGATTCTAGTTCTTGATTCTTGACCTATTGATAGCTTCGCATGCTTAAAAATGTTTAAATGGTACAAACAGTTTTGAAATTAATGTTAAAGTAAATTAGAGTAAAATTCTATGTTGAGTGTATTGAACTCCTTAAAGGTTGGACATTAAATTTTACTTTAAAAATTGAGGGTTCATCAACACACAAGATATGGTCATGTGATCATCTGGTATATTTTGGAATGATATTTTACTGTATAAGTCTCTGAGCCGTGGTGGCATAGTGGTTAGAGTGCAATACTGAAGGCTACTTCTGCTGACTGCCGCCTGACTGCAATTTGGCAGTTCAAATCTCCCTAGGCTGAAGGTTCACTCAGCCTTCCATCCTTCTAAGGTCGGTAAAATGAGGACCCATATTTTTGAATGCAATATGCTGACTTTGTAGACCGCTCCAAATACGAACCGCTCTAAACTTGACTGTAAAAAATATGATTTCAACAATCGAGTTATCGAAGCGTGGAACTCATTGCCGGACTCAATTGTGTCAACCCCTAACCCCCAACATTTCTCCCTTAGACTCTCCACGATTGACCTCTCCAGGTTCCTAAGAGGCCAGTAAGGGGCGTACATAAGTGCACTGGTGTGCCTTTTGTCCCCTGTCCAATTGTCTTTCCTTTCTCTCACTTATCATATATATTTTCTTTCTTTCATATATCCTCTCCTCTAAGTTCACTTTACCCTTATATATATTACTACATGTCTATTTTTCTTCCTATGTATTTGTGTATTGGACAAATGAATAAATAAATAAAATTTACAGAGGGCTTTAAAGCACTGTAAAGTGGTATATAAGTTTAAGTGCTATTGTTATTGCTATAAGTGGATTTATGGGAAAATCTGTAAATGTTAAAGAAGTGTATGTTAAATTGAATTATAATACTGAAGCTTTGCAGTTTGACTGTTTATCAGGGAATTATTATGCAGTCATGGTTAAAAGAATCATAATGAGAAATTGGGAAAGTGATGTTATGTCAGATGCTAAGGAATGGCTGTTAAAATGTGTTTTGAAAAAGGCAATACAGATTGTCCTCATTTAATGATCACAATTAGAACTCACAAGTTGGTCATTAACAAAAGAGGTCACTGAGAGAAACAGCAATTATGCTTATGAGTTTCAGCTTTCCTTTGCTTTACAGACCTGCAAAGGTTATAAATGTGAGGATTGGTCATAAGGTTACTTTTTCATCATTGTCATAACTATAAAGAATTCCTGCAGGATAACCTGCATTTTCAACTATGCAAAAGATGAAACAATATGTACTGCTTTGACCGATACTTTGTGATAATTTATAAGGATATTTTAAATAGATCATAGTAGCTTATGGTATGTATTTCAAAGCCAGTAAAAATTAGGATGTTTAGTATAATAGGTAGATTTTGTTTATTTCTTTTTTAGTTTATATGGGGATTTTTATTCTTTACGTCTCTTGGGGGAAGTCTATTATTTTTTTAAATGTAAAGATTATTTCATTTAATTATGAGATGCATCAATATTTTATATTTTGCAACCTAAAAAAAGAAATAATCAAAATAGTGTTCTTCCAACTAAAATATTTCTTATAATGCAAATTTATGCATATATTTCTAATATACAGCACTATTATCTCCTTTATTTGTATACAATGTAACTTAGATATCTAATTATCCAATCAGACTCCATTTTATTTTATCCCTGGCTCGGATGGATTATCCTTGCAACAGAACTTTTAGCAATGCAAAGATGGGCAGCTCATGTTAGCAGGTTGCACAGGTATAAATCCTGAAATAGGAAATCAAGCCAACATAGTATTTCAGTTAAATATGCTTCCTTTCTTATTAGTGATTATGATTACCAGAATATCTCCGGGATCGTTTTCTGCCGCACGAATTCCAACGCCCAATAATGTCCCACAGTGTTGGCCTTTTCTGGGTCCCCTCGACTAAACAATGTCGTCTGGCGGGCTCCAGGGGAAGAGGTTTCTCTGTGGCGGCCCCGGCCCTCTGGAACCAACTCCCCCTGAAATTAGAACTGCCCCCACCCTCCTTGCCTTTCGTAAATTGCTCAAGACCCACCTATATCGCAGGCATGGGGGAATTGAAACATCTTCCCTGGGCTTATATAGTTTATGTATGGTAAGCTTGTGTTGTATGATTTTTAAATGATGGGTTTTAGATATTTTTTTAATATTAGATTCGTTACATTGTATACTGTTATTATTGTTGTTGTGAGCCGCCCTGAGTCTTCGGAGAGGGGCGGCATACAAATCTAATAAATTATTATTATTATTATTATTATTATTATTATTACTACTACTACTACTACTACTACTACTACTACTACTACTACTTATCCTGTTTAGCAACAAGATACTCTAATATATTTGCAATCAGCCTATTTTGTGTCTCTCTGTGTGTCATTTTGTATTTGGTTAAGGCACCAGGCTAAAAACTGGGAAGCCTTAAGTTGTAATCCCACCTTTGACACAAAGCCAGCTGGGTGAAATCGGGCCAGTCATTTTCTCTTAGCCCAAGGAAAAAAGCAAGGGCAAAGCATTTTGAAAATCCTTACCAAAAAAACTGCAGGTATTGTCCTGGCAGTATTCAAGAACTGTACACAATTGAAAGGAAGAAAAAAAATACAAAACATGCACAGATAGAAAGTGATATAAACCAATCAGTTCAACCTTTTATGGTGCTTCCCCCAAATTTGTGGTTCGCATTCTGGACATAAACTGTTTCAATTCCTACCCTCAAAACGTTGCTACAGAGCACTGCACACCAAGACTACTAGACCCAAGAACATTTTTTTTCACAAATGCCATCACTCTGCTAAACAAATTCCTTCAACACTGTCAAAATATTTTGTAAGTCTGTACTACTATTACTACTAGTTTTTTTCTCATCATTCCTATCACCCATTCCCTCCCATTTATGACTGTATGACTGTAACTTGTTGCTTGTATATTAAATATTTTTATTAATATTGTTTCCTCATTGCTTATTTGACCCCATGACAATCATTAAGTGTTGTACCACATGATTCTTGACAAATGTATCCTTTTCTTTTATGTACGCTGAGAGCATATGCACCAAGACAAATTCCTTGTGTATCCAATCACACTATTCTATTCTATTCTATTTGGAAAAGTAGGCATACCCTGGTACCACTGAAAATATGTCTTCCAGTGATCCCCAAAAGCATGCCTTTTCTGTTATGCCACCTGTCTATGGAATAGCATCAACCCCCCCCCCCTCCAAGTGTGCGGTTTGTAGTCTATTGCACTTCCAAAAGAGCTTTTCCAACAGGCATCAGAGTCAAGATGTTAGAAGTGAGCTGGTTGTATGTGATTAGTGGTTTTGCAGTTTTAATGAGTTTCACTATCCTTTTTATCATTGTTTGGTAAGGTTTATTGCAACCCTTTGAATTCATCTTGTTTGCTGCCAAGAGGTTTTTGGATAAATGGTCGTCCATGTAAATTCATGTATCAATAAAAAAAATTTAGAGGAGGCTCTTCTGAAAACAGGCAATAGGAATTATCCTTGCTAACTATGCATAATGTAGTCCAAAACATCTCAAGTCCACGAAGCTTCAATTAACATTGTTACATCATCTTGGCTATTTCTTACACACATTCTGAACATGATGCAGCTGCTGATCTTCATTCCTCTGAGACAAATCAAGTTCACCTGAAACTAGGTGATCTGACTTCTTAGTACAGAGTTGAGGTCATGCGAAAGAACCTTCTTCAGCATATCACCTTTTTGAAAAGCCTCTGCATTCTACATCAGTGGTTCCCAACCTTTGTTTGGCCATGCCCCACCTAAGCATCTCTAAAATCCTGAGGCCTCCCCACCCCTATGACATATAATTCTTATTATTCAAAAAGTGAACTACTCATGCGGAGGAAGCCTAAAAGGCCATTAACTAGGTTTAAACAAGGTTCCAATTGCCCCCATTAAAAATGAAATTGCCTCCCTGTTGGGCATGGGCCCCATGTTGGAAATCTGGGTTCTACATCCTTCAATCTGCACAGAGTGTATAGTCCTCTGCAATGTAAGCAGATATTGATATGTCTGAATCTATGTTCAGTGATTGAAAAAAAGGCGTTTATATTATGTGAGTTTGTTGCTTTGCATTTTTAATCTACTCAAATGTGATATCATGTACAGCGGTACCTCTACTTACAAACTTAATTCATTCCGTGACCAGGTTCTTAAGTAGAAAAGTTTGTAAGAATAAAAAAAATTTCCCATAGGAATCAATGTAAAAGGAAATAATGTGTGCGATTGGGGAAACCACAGGGAGGGGGGAGGCCCTGTTTCCTCCCAGGAGATTCCTAGAGAGGCCCCACAGAGGCTTCTCCCCGCCTTTTCTGGCCCTGTTTCCTCCCAGGTGATTCCTAGAGAGGCCCCACAGAGGTTTCTCCCCGCCTTTTCTGGTTACAGTTTCGGAAGCTCGGGTTTGTAAGTGGAAAATGGTTCTTGAGAAGAGGCAAAAAAATCTTGAACACCCGGCTTTATCTAGAAAAGTTTGTAAGTAGAGGCGTTTGTAGGTAGAGATACCATTGTAACTTATTTTCTGTTTCTGGTTTCTGTCACTTGCTCAGTGCAGTTTCACTGGCTAATGTATTTTCTTGAGCTATTGCAAATGTCCAATTCAGGGGGTGGAGAGCCTCTATTGGGGTTCTTCATCATAAACCCCATGAACATGCCTGTTATCTTTTCTAAAAATGCCCCCCAATTGGAGGTGTTAGTACAGGGTACATGTTTGTTAGGGTTTACCACTGTAAACTTGTACTATCACTTTAAACGTGTACTATCACTTTAACTGTTAAATATTCTAGGCTGGTTCGTCATAAGAGGGCGCCAGTACTCCTTCCCTCAAATGCCCCTGTGATGCTCATTTCTGCTCAGTCATTTTTACTTTGCCTGGATGGGGGGGGGGGAGGAGTGTATTTTGCTTAGTGCGTATGTTATTGTATTTGCTTAGTGCTTATCATCTTGTATTTGCTTAGTGCTTTTTATGGAATGTTTCTATCTTTCGTCTATATGTAAATAGTACTTATTAAGCATAACTAAGTCTGTGTCTTTGTTTCTTTGGCTTTATCACACACCCACGCTCTGTTAAAATTCTCTGCTCGGTGTATGTCGAAGGTCTCATAGCCTAGCTATATCGAGACATACACCGTACTCACTGAGAGTAGATAAAAGACATCTTCCTGACCCATTTAGTAGCCTTGTGTGATTTCCCATTGATTCTCCTTGATAACATTGGAGGATGGTATGATATTTGGTTTTATTGCAGTTCAGGAATCAAATGTTTAAATTATGAGGAAAGGGGGGTATCAGTGTCCATCATACTATGGAGGACTGGTGATCAATTCTAAAGCACAGGGTGGTCTTATATAAAGAAGACTTCTTATCAAGAGAAATTCTCTCCTCCAATTGGAGTCTTCCATGGAGTCTTCCAGCACACAGGGCAGATTCCAGTCTTGAACTCAATGCAGTCTGCCATGTTTAGGCTTGGGACTTTCCTACACAGAGTGTGTGCAGTTTGCACAGGTGGCCCTTGATGTAAAGAAGATAAGTCTAGGGCATGGGAAAGATGATGAGAAGAGTACTAATACTAGTAATGTGAAATAGGTTGATACCTGTGTAATCCATAAAAACCATCAGTGATTTTTGTTGTTGTTATTGCAACGTTTTCCTTCTCTTTGAAGTTGACTGCCAGGCTGGAAGACCCTACTTCAGGAGGATCAGCTTCTCCCAAACACCCATATTACGAGGGTTATCCAAAAAGTAAGGTTACAAAACCTTACTCTCGTGCGAAATATTCATGGGGAAGTTGATATTACCATTGTGTAGCGGGAAGCAAGCAGAAAAGAACAAGCAGTGCCAGTGATCATCGACTGCCAGTAGATCACCGATGAAGGTTAGAGATGAGTGTCCTCATTCCGTTTCCCTCCCAGTGCAGAATACGTGCTATAATACGCTATCTGAATGTTAAGGGTACGAACGCTGCTGCAATATTTGTGCACAATGGGTGCCCAAGATTTTTCTCGCCGATTGCTGTTTTGCATTTTTTTTGGCTGAAGGAAAATGGGTATGGTGCCACTGCATTGATTGATGTTTGCTCTCTGGAGTATGGTGATAAGCCCAAGTTTCATTTCCTGTCACTATACAGTTGAGAAAAGCCTTTAATCTCAAAACATAGAAACATAGATGACTGACGGCATAAAAAGACCTCATGGTCCATCTAGTCTGCCCTTATACTGTTTTCTGTATTTTATCTTAGGATGGATATATGTTTATCCCAGGCATGTTTAAATTCAGTTACTGTGGATTTACCAACCACATCTGCTGGAAGTTTGTTCCAAGGATCTACTACTCTTTCAGTAAAATGATATTTTCTCATGTTGCTTTTGATCTTTCCCCCAACTAAATTCAGGTTGTGTCCCCTTGTTCTTGTGTTCACTTTCCTATTAAAAAACATTTCCCTCCTGAACCTTATTTAACCCTTTAACATATTTAAATGTTTCGATCATGTCCCCCTTTTCCTTCTGTCCTCCAGACTATACAGATTGAGTTCATTAAGTCTTTCCTGATACATTTTATGCTTAAGATCTTCCACCATTCTTGTAGCCCGTCTTTGGACCCGTTCAATTTTGTCAATATCTTTTTGTAGGTGAGGTCTCCAGAACTGAACACAGTATTCCAAATGTGGTCTCACCAGCACTCTATATAGCGGGATCATAATCTCCCTCTTCCTGCTTGTTATACCTCTAGCTATGCATCCAAGCATCCTACTTGCTTTCCCTACCGCCTGACTGCACTGTTCACCCATTTTGAGACTGTCAGAAATCACTACCCCTAAATCCTTCTCTTCTGAAGTTTTTGCTAACACAGAACTGCCAATACAATGCTAAGATTGAGGATTCCTTTTCCCCAAGTGCATTATTTTACATTTGGAAACATTAAACTGCAGTTTCCATTGCTTTGACCATTTATCTAGTAAAACTAAATCATTTACCCTATTACAAACGCCTCCAGGAAAACGGTCAAGAAATTCTCGGGAGGAATTGACTGTCGATTTTGTGAGCTTCAGTAAGCATTTTGGGCACCCATTGCAGCAGCATTTATACCCTTAGCATTTAGGTAGAGTATTGCAATGCGCACTTCACACTTGGAGGGAAACGGAATGAGGACGCTCATCTCTAACCTTCACCACAACGCCAGTCAATGATCTACTGACCACTGGCACTGCTCGTTCTCCTCCGCTGCCTTGCCGCTACACGATAGCAATACCAACTTCCCCCGTGAACATTCCCAGCAAGAGCTACGTGCCTTGTAACCATACTTTTCGGATAATCCACATATATTTCAGCTAGAATTTTGAAAAGGCAATGCTAGATTATTTGTATACTTGTATGCCACCCCGGGTCGTCGGAGGGGGGCAGCATACAAGTCTAATAAATAATAATAATAATAATAATAATAATAATAATAATAATAATAATAATAATAATAATAATAATTTTCTTCTTCTTCTTTGATAATTAACTAATGTAGTAAATTCCCAATGAAATGTTTTCAGCATGTACCGGAGCATTGGTTCCCAGGCAATAAAACAGACCTTTTACAAATGACACTGCCTGAAATTAAGTTCAATTTTTTTTCAGCATTATAAATTAATACTCAAATTCCAGAGGCTCAAGTACATTTTATATAATAATATCCATTAACTCTTCTGAACATACTTGATATACTTCATTTCCGTGACTTACTTTTCACTCACTTCTGTAGCTGGTGGCTCCTTTTTTCTAAGCCTTCTAAATAAATGAATAAATCCGTATCTGAAATATATCCCTACGCTAATCAAAACAAAAGCAGAAGAAAGGACATATATAATCCCTCCAATAATCCCAGCTTTTGCAACAGTGGTTAAACGTTTGCGAGGTCGAGGAGGCCCACTATCAATGCTACCACCATGCCCTTTCTGCAGGCAGTCTGGAGGACCCCAGCCATAATCACAGTGACAATGTTTGTGACTGTTGCAGACTCCCCGATTATGGCACTTGGTGAAGTTACAGTCATAATTCAAGAGAGACACATTCACGCATTTTCTGTTAATGCACATCCTGTTTTTGCCACAAGGACTTCCATCTGTCACTGCTCCAATATCGGCCGTCTTCATTTCACTGCGATAGTCTGTAGTCCAGCACTGCTTATCACCAAGGGAGACTTGAATTATGGCATTGTGTTCCTCCAAAGAAGGTAAGATTCGGACATTATCACACTGGATTCGGCCACACAGAGTATTCTTAGTTTGACATTTGTGGTAAATTCCATGTTTATGGCCACAATTGCCAAAGCGATCACCTTTAGCATTCATTTCTTTGAAGCAAGTATCTGTAGCAGTTTTTGCACTGACGCCAAAAATCATTTTGCACTGTTTGTCTTCAGATGTGCAGTTTCCATGATAACAGTACGCATCGTTACTACATGGGGCACCATCCTGCATGTAAACATCTTCTGGACACAACTCAGAAGTCCCGTTGCAGTATTCAGGAAGATCACAAAAGTTAGTCTTCTTTCTGCAAATAGTTCCAGACTTAAGATACTGACACTTATCACAGCACTCGCCAAAGGCGCAACTGACACCAGAACGAAATGTACAAGTAGATTGGCAGCATGGATCCAGCTTGCATTCAGCTTCTGAACCACAGTCACATTGTTCTTCCTTATCTACTACCTTATTGCCACATGATCTGATTTGAAAGATTCTATCAGGCTCTGGAGGACCTAATAAGCATGGGGCATTCATTTTCAGAAAATAGTCATTATAACTACAATTGCTAAATTTATCGGTCACTGAATGAAGCGGAGTCATAATGCAGTAGGCTTTACCACAACTACAGTACTGTCTATCATGCTGCATGCCAAGATTATGCCCCAATTCATGGGCAAATATGCTACTGATAATGGACAAACTGGTAGTCTTATATGAGATAACAGCAGATCCCATCCTTTCATCACAAACTGTTCCAACATAAGCCGACCCAAGTGAAAATTCGAAAGACTTATATGCAAATAAGTGACCAACATCACTTTTTAGATGATTAACCAAGAAGTCTCTCCTCCACTCAGTGAAATCGTGAAGAGTGCTATCTATGGCAGGAGAAATCATTATGAAGTTCTTTTGTGACCAGATTTCCAGTCCAGCTACAGATAACTGAATAGAAAGAGGTTCATAAAAAGAATTGGCAATATGAATAATGTCAAGAACTTGCAAAGCAATAATAGTTTCATTTTTGGCAAACATTAAATAACGTTTGTATTCAATCACAAAAGCAATTTCTACATATCGAGTACGTAGCCACCAGTCTTCTTTGGATGCAGTTTTGGAAACCACATTCTCTATGTTTTGGAACATGGTGTCTTGATGTTGTTGCTCTTCCTCTGTTAGGCCACATCTCAATTGGAAAGCAGCCCGTTTTTCTTCTAAACGAAATATCACATGCTGAAAGGTAGACGATCCCTGTACTGGTTCAATTTCGTATGTCTTATTTTCTAACTGCAGTATGCCTTTGATATCCCCTGAGCAAATACTGAGCGTGACCAGAGAGAAGGGTCTATCCTGCACAACACCATGGTAGTAGCAATCATCCCTGAAGAATGGATAGTCCAGCTGCAGATCCCCTTCCTTACTGTAGGTGAAGATGGGCAAATGCTTAGGAACAAAATTCTTCTTTTGTGTGAGGTGCATGATGATGTTTTTTCCCTCAAACCGAAGGAGACAAGTGACATTCTGGCCTTCTGGTTGTCCAGGTTCTTGAATTAGTAACTGTGGGATAGTCACCTCATAAGAAGTGTAAATAAAACCCCGAGGAAGTATTTGTCTGGTAGCCACAGCTAGATTACTGAGGAACATCAAGAGCCACAGAAGACCGATGATCGTTTTCCGCGGCAGAAAGAAATCTTGAAAGCACACCTTCTCATATTTCATTTCCAGAAGGAAGCTCTCTTAAGGTAGATGACAGAAAGAATCTCAGATGTAAATAAAATGATGAAAAGGAGGATTCTGTATATAGCAACAGTTATGTAGCTTCCTTTGGAATGTGGGCGGAGCTTGGACGATGAAGAATGGAACAGACTGGCAGGAAGAAGGTTCTCTTCACCCCATACCCAAGTATTTTGCTGAGTAGATAAATCATATCATATTTAGGGTATATTTTTCCAAATCACATTATGTTACTTCGAAACAAGATGGTTGGGAAATAAATTTAGCAAAGAAATTTTTTTAAAAAATAAATAAATAAAATTAAGACATTTCATCATGACTCGGTAATGTAGGAATGAGTTCAGAAAGCATCAAAAATAAGAGAAAGAATAGGTGGCCTTATTTTGACACAGATTGATATGGATCGAAATCTGATGACATGAATATTGCATTAAACCAACCCTATATCACGGGGAACATGAATTATTTTTCTTGTTCATGTTGTTCTCCAATTTAAAGGAGATTTCGCATTACTTAGAACAGGGGTCCCCAAACTTGGCAACTTTAAGACTTGTGGACTTCAACTCCCAAAATTCTGGAAGTTGAAGTCCACAAGTCTTCAAGTTGTCAAGCTTGAAGACCTCTGCTCTTGTGTCTCTTTGTGACTGTGGAATGAGGGGAGTCTCTTTAATCATTGCCACATTATGAAATTTTGATTGCTGCATAGTCTTACTATACATTTCTACTGGAAACTTTAAATAAATGGATGACTTAGAAAGGAAGCCATTTTAATTTTTACAGTTGCTGACAGGTTCTTTTTGGTATGTATGCTGCATGTAACAGCATTATAGTCACTGTTTTCAATGGCTCTAAAGCAGCATTGGGGAGTCAGAAGATTATAATCTATGAATAAATTGTTGAATGATATGAGAAGGATTATCATTCTACTCTTTAAATTATAACACCAATGAAAACTGTCCTTCTGTCTCTAAATTATAATTCCAACTTGCAATGTCGATGGAAATTCGTCCTTCTACTTGTATATAATGTACGTGATGTAGTTGTGTCATATTAATAAAATATATGTACACACACATACAAATGCATTCATAAAAATATACGTGCATACATCTATCTGTGCCTTGGAAAGGACATTCAAACTTTGCCACCTTTGTAGGTGTTGCCACCTACAAAGTACCCAACATTAAAGCATGGAAGAGAATTTCACAATCTGGAGTTACTCCTAAAAAAAATTGTCAACGTATTGAATGAGGAGAAAAGTAAAGCTTCCTCCTCCCATCCCAGGATATAGCTTTCTTACTTATTTCCATTTTCTCCTACGAAAAATACTATTATGCAATCTGATCGAATGAGTTCAAGCAGTCCTCTGACAAGAACATTATTATGTTCCTTAAGTCCATGAAACCAACAGAATTAGTTACCCTGATTATTATTGTGACTATGAACCTCCTATAGTAGGCCATAATAATATTACTCATGATCTTGTTCTTTGCAATTTGAATAATAATGCCAATTTTGAGTACAGTATTTAGGTGCAAAATATTTCAGAGGAATTCTGATTTTAAAAAAAAACCCAAAGAGGTTTTTCTGCTTTGTCTATAGTAAAGAATTATTTGGAATATTTATTCATTGGCAAAAAAATTAGGATGAAATAATGCTTATACCAAACACTCAATTAAAAATAGTGAAATTTTATGAAAAATTGAATGAACACCGAACACAATGTAATTAATATATTAAATCCCTTTTCTATTCTTAAAAACTCAAATCAGTACTATACCACATAAAAGGGATATTCATGAGACTGAAGAATACCATACCAAGAGAGCACCAAATATACAAATCATGTAGAATGGTTTGTATTTTGGGTACTACTTTCAAATAAACAGAAAATGTTTGCTTATGGATAGATGCTGCGTTTTCTAAGAGGCTTGTTGTGAGCCGCCCCGAGTTTTCGGAGAGGGGCGGCATATAAATCCAATAAATCTAATCTAATCTAATCTAATCTAATCTAATCTAATCTAATCTAAGACGCATTCATAGCAAAACTTTTGATTCAGAAATCTTTGAATAACATGTCACACTTTGAGAAATGATCACAAACCTTTTTAATTAAATCACAACTGAAGAATAAAAATTTATAGAGCACAGCACCAGAAGAAGTATAAAATAATTTATAAAATAATTTGAAATAATCCCTAAAAGTAATAATTCTCATGGTTATACAATAACAAAGCACATTTGAAAGTAGTTACTGTATTATACAATGTGATAAGTAATATATGATAGCTGGGTGGGATCCATCTTTTAAAGATATATGGTAAACTGGGTCTGTTTTGAAGAAATGTTACTGTTCAGAAATACAAATTAATTCTTACAGGAAACTCAAGTGATACCAAATGCAGTGGTCATGTATGGATTATGAAAGGAAATTCAAAAATAAAATAGTGGGCAAGGCAGACTGTAAATGATACAGAATAGTTAAAATTTAGGTGGAGTTTTCATAAATAATGACAGCAATGTTATATTGCCCAATTCCAGAAATAATGTATTCATTCCAGATGTTTCGTTGCTAAAGGAGCATTGCTACTATTGCATACAAAACTCTGCTGGTTTGCCCTTGTGTTTTCTGCAAAAACTACAGGAAAAAAAATCTGAACAACTAAATTTTTTTGTCATCACAATTTTACAATAACGTGTTTATTCTCATGCTTACTAAACAGTTTCTGAATTGATGTCAATACACTGGAGTCACTACAGAATAGCAGGGTAACAATTAAGCCGCAAGCAGATGCTGCAATTCCCAATACAATTACACATGATTATATATCACTGAAGTCAATGGGAGTGTTGGCACGAGCACCAAACAATTTCACCACTACCTCAAATATTGTATTAAATATATAAAACCCCACTAGAAGAAATATATTGTCACAGGTTAACGTGGTCTGTGGTAGATTATTTATACTATGATTCTGTGCAGTATTTGATCTCGTGTTCAACACCTCTGCAAATCTCTGTAATTAATGATACCTATGGAGCTTTTGAGCAGGAAGTTCTTGGATGTGCAACTTTGAGGAATTCTTTTCTAAAAGCATGTCAAACACTAGGAGCCCAATGGTACTGCTCACACTGTAGAGTTTAGAGCAATGTTCCTTCTGAGCAAAATGCGACCTCTGACTTTGCCACTTCATCATCTGGTCCTTTCCTCATTCACAGTACGTAAACAACGATCAGCCCCAGCTGCACTTTTGCCTTTTCGAAATGGCATTTAAAATGTGCACATGTAAAGATTCATCTCATCATCATGGGCCATTCAGATAAATCAACTGAAGATGCCATTGCAAACCTGATCTGCCTAGGTATCCATTTTACTCCTCTAAACAGCTCTATCATTGTCCAACTTCCAATCAAATTTTCTAAGCTGCATATACTTTCAAGAAATACTTTCAAAAGTATTTGAATCTAAAATATGACGGCACCGATTTGTTAAGTACCGAGTGGGTTCGGCTTTTCAAGAGCAAGAAACTTCAGTTCTTCCCTCCATGCAGCAACTTTTATAGGGACAGCTATTTAAAGTAGTGGATAAAGTTTGACTTTAAAGTATATTTTTATCTGGTGGTTTTCCCAATAGCCTGGATTACATCCACATTGTCTGCAACAACCACCCATTTCAATAAGGAGGGGAATGAACTGCAGCAGCGCACTTGCGGAAATTCCCCACGTTCAGCCCATCCCACATGACATTCAGAGAGTCATAGCGCTTTTCATAAGGCAATAAGCCTAGAAAGCTACAGCGGTAAAGATCGGGAAACTATCTTTAGAGGCCAATCTGCAAGAAACAAGTAGCATTATTCGCAGCACAATGCACCGAAAGGATATTTCTTATATCCTCCCAACCTCCTAAGAGTTTATAGTATCAGGCTGGACACTTGTCCTTGTATCGGGATCAGAGTTATCAAAGTCTGTCATCCAATGTTCAGTTTGCTATAAGATGTCAAACCCAGCTAAAAGAGCAGCAGCAGAAAGAACGATTACAATGCCTTTAGTCCTCCTTTCACTGGCGCTGCTGGGTGGAGGAGGCCCACTATCGATGCTGCCACCACTGCCTTTCTTTAGGCAGTAGGGAGGAGCCCAGCCAGAGTTACAATGACAATGTTTATGAGAGTTGCATATTCCTCTGTCGTGGCACTTGGTGTGATTGCAATCATAGTTTAGGAGGGAGACCCTGATGCAATCCCCATTAAGGCATATCTTGCCGAGGCCACACCGCGTGCCATCTTTCACCGCTCCAATATCAGCTGCACCAATTCCACTTGGAGAATCCGTACCCCAGCACAATTGGTCAGCAAGAGAAGTTTGAATGATGGTGGTCTTCTCATTCAAATTGGGCACTTCACCAATGTTTATACACTGGACTCTGCCGCACAAGGCATCATGGTTCCGACACTTCTTGTACATGTTACCAGGAATAAGGCCACAATTTCCAAAACGATCACCTTGAGAATTTATTGCTCTGAAGCACTCCAGTGGGGCAACCAATGCTTCCTTGCCAAAGATAACTTTGCATTGCTCACTGTGAGTAGAGCATTCTCCATGATAGCAATAGCCCCCATCAGAGCACGGCGCTCCATCCTGTACGTAAACATCTTCAGGACACCACTCTGAGATTCCGGTGCAGTATTCGGGAAGATCACACATGTTAGTCATTTCTCTACAAACTGTTCCGGCTGGAAGAAGCTGACAGTGAGCGCAGCATGTTCCGAAAGCACAAGTGGCTCCTGAACGCAACATACAGTTAGACTGGCAACATGCATCTGATTCACAATGGAACTTCGAACCACAGTCACACTGTTCCCCACTCTCTACCACCTTGTTGCCACAGTTTTTGAGGTCATACAATTTCTCATGCTCTGGCGGAATTAACAGGCATTGCTTTCTACTAGAATCCATTAGCTTAGAATAACTGGTATAACTGCAATTGCTGAACTTACTTGTATTGCTTTGAAAGGGAGCCATAATGCAAGAATGCTGTTTACAGGTGCAGGTTTTCTCATCATGCTGCATACCGAGGTTATGACCCAGTTGGTGAGCAAACGTTATCGTGAAAGAAAATAAGCTAGAAGTAATAAATGCCTCAACAGCAGATGCCCAGTTCGGATCACACACAGATCCAACAAACGATAATCCAAACTTAATCCCAAAATGCTTATATACAAATAAGTGGCCAACATCATGCCTTAGATGCTGGACAAGTATCATTTTCCTCCATGTATTGAACGTGTCAAGCAATTCGTCTATGCTTTTGGCTATTGCAATGAGGTTCTTGTGGGACCATATTTCTAATCCAACCACCACCAGATGAATCCCAAGAGGCTTGTACAGCGAATCTGCAAGATGAACAACATCCAGGACTTTTCTAGCAGTGAGGGTTTCGTTTTCACCAAATTGGACATATAGTTCATGTTCTACTACAATCGCTATCTTCATGTACCTGGGGTATGTCTGCCACAGTCCTCTCCAAACACTGTTGCTTAAAATATTCTCTCTGTTCTGGATCAAGGCCTCCTGGTGGTTTTTGTCTTCTTCCACTACTCCACATTTCATTGGGACATCACACCCCTTCTCTTCCAGTCTGTAGACCACGTGCTGAAAAGTAGATGCCTGCAGCGGTTCAATTTCGTAGAGCTTGTTACTCACTTGTAGAAAGCCTCTGAGTCCTCCTGAGCAACTGCTGAGGGTGACCAGGGAGGAAGGCTCATCATGTACAAAGCCATAGTAAAAGCAGTCGTTCTTGATGAAAGGGTAGTCCACGTCAATATCTCCATCCTCGTTGTAGGTGAAAACAGGGAAGTGTTTAGGGACAAAATTCCTTTTCTGCCTGAGGTGTACCACATGGCCTTTCCCTTCTATCTCCATTAAGTAAGTAAGGTCTTGTGGTTCCCGGCCTCGTCGGGGTGCCATCCTTCTTGGGATAATGATTTCGTAAGAGATGAAGGGAAATCCCTGAGGTGGTACATGACAAATCGGCTGACTCCAGAATATCGCAGAGGCAAGAATGAGACAGAAAAATCCTCTCTTGGCACGACCCAAACCCATTTCTCCCTTCAGGGGCCAAGGGAGGGGAGGCCCTGCCTCACGTTGGAGAGGGACAGTGATGGAAGCAGCAAGGCGGAAGGCAGAGGATAAAAATATAACTCCACCACCACCACTGTAGCGGGAGGAGGGCAGCCATGGAGTTCCCTTTGGCTATACAGCAAACGGCTTTTTCCTGTATCTTCTTGGAGGGCATTCCAGAACTTTCATGAAAGCCCCTCCCTCTAGTTGGCAGACAGAGTCCAATAGGATTGATCTATTCCATCAGACAGGCTATTTTGCCATTCCAGACCACCGTAGTCCCAAGTCTCTGAAACAGAAGCAAAGTTTCACTCTCAACACTGGGGGAGGGGGACAATACGTTGCTTTGATGGAACCTCTTTATCTTCAGGTATCTTTCCATCCCCATTCCACTGGTCATCCCACTGGATACAACCATGTATTCTATTTAGATACATCCTTCCGAGGTGGGTACAATGAGGACTCAGATTGTGGGGGCAATATGCTGGCTCTGTTAAAAAGTGCTGTTGCTAACATGCTGCTAGGCCCTTTGTTAAATAAACATTTATTATTATTATTATCCTGGAAAACTAAATTCAAGAGCAAAGATAAATTATGATTATTATCTTACTGATTAAAGGCAGGGAAGCAAACTCAACTATACTTAAAGATAAGCAAGCCTAACTATCTACTGGCTGGTTCAGCAGATAGAATGCTGAGCAATATCCATGTAATTTTGTCTGGGCTCGAGTTGTCTTTCCGTAACTCTGGAGCTTTCAACAATATCCAGAAGATCCCATCATTTCTAAACAGATAAGATCAACCTTTCATGACTGAAGCCTCCTACTCCTTTGGGGCTTACATTGGTGAAAAACAATCTTTACTTCCTGAATTCTCTAACTCAGTGATTTTCAACCATTTTTGAGCCGCGGCACATTTTTTACATTTACGAAACCCTGGGGCACATTGTGCGGGGGGAGGGTGGGGGCTAAAAAAAGTTTGGACAAAAAAATCCTCTCCCTCTCTTCCTCCCTTTTGCTCTATTTCTCCCTCCCTCTTTCTCTCCCTTCCTTCTTTCTCTCTCCATCCCTTTCTTTCTCTTCCTTCCTTCCTCTTTTTTGCTTTCTCTCTCCCTCCCTCCCTCTATGTCTTTCTCTCTCTCCTTCCCTCCCTCTCTTTCTCTCTATCACTTTTTTCTCTCTTTATCTTTCTTGCTTTCTTTCTCTTGTTGTCTTTCTCTCTCTCTTGCTTTCTCTCTCTCTTGTTCTCTTTCTCTCTTGCTTTCTCTCTTGTTCTCTTTCTCTCTCTCTCTTTCTCTCTCTCTCTTGCTTGCGTTCTCTCTCTTTCTCTTTCTTGCTTTCTTTCTCTTGTTGTCTTTCTCTCTTGCTTTCTCTCTCTCTCTTGTTCTCTTTCTCTCTCTTTCTCTCTCTCTCTTGCTTTCTTTCTCTCTCTCTCTCAGCTTTGCGGCACACCTGACCATGTCTCACGGCACACTAGTGTGCCGCGGCACACTGGTTGAAAAACACTGCTCTAACTGAGCTGTATGGGGTCCTGATACATTCAGAGAATTTGAGAGCGAGGCCCTTATTTTTCACCTTGATTATCAGTCACATGACAAATATCTTTAGCTGCAAAACATTATACTGATATATTTGGAAGGTCTAGATCAGTGATGGTAAACCTTTCTTTCCTCGGGTGCCGAAGGAGTATTTGCACACGCTATCATGCATGCCCAAGTGCCCACACCCATAATTCAATGCCTGGGAAGGGCAAAAACAGCTTCCCCCATCCGCCAGAGGCCCTCTGGAGGCTGGAAACAGCCTGTTTCCCAACTTCTGGTGGGCCCAGTAGGCTTGTGTTTCACCCTCCCCAGGCTCCAAAGGCTTCCCTGGAGCCGGGCGATGGTAAAAATGCCCTCCCCCATCCCCACAGAGACTCTCTGGATGCCAAAAATGCCCTCTAGAGCCTCTGTGCAAGCGAAAAATGAGTTGGCCGGCACACACATGCACGTTGGAGCTGAGTTAGGGCAACGGCTCACGTGCCAGCAGATATGGCTCCAGGCGCCACCTGTGGCAGCCATGCCATAGGTTCGCCATTACAGTACTGGTTTAGATATTCTTGAATCAATTGAGTTCTTTAGCCCTCTGCTTTTATGGAGGTGGGAAATCTTTAGGCAGAAAAATATTAAGAACATAAGAAGAGCTATGTGAATCGGCCCAAAGCCCATCAAGTCCAGCATTCTGTGTCACACGATGGCCCACTAATTGTACATGGGGATCTTGAGCAGAAAGAGAAGGCAACACACACCCCTTTTTATTTATTTATTTATTTATTTATTTAATTTATTCAATTTTTATACCACCCTTCTCCTTAGACTCAGGGCGGCTTACAACATGTTAGCAATAGCACTTTTTAGCAGAGCTAGGCTATTGCCCCCACAATTCGGGTCCTCATTTTACCCACCTCGGAAGGATGGAAGGCTGAGTCAACCTTGAGCCGGTGATGAGATTTGAACCGCTGACCTTCAGATCTACAGTCAGCTTTAGTGGCCTACAGTACAGCACTCTACCTCCTGCACCACCCCGGTTCATTGACATCCAACAAATGGTATCCTGCCTGCTTCAAACAACACTTGGACATCCGTTTCAATAACCACCAATACACTTGGCATCCATGAATCTGTCTAATCCTGCCTTGAAGCTATTCAGGCTGACAGCTCTTCTGGAAGTGAATTCCAAAAACCAACGTCCCTCTGGGTGAAGAAATATTTCCCTTTATTTGTCCTTACTTTCTTACCTATGAGCTTTAGGGAGTGCCCCTTCGTCCTAGTATTGGTGATAGAGAAAATTATTTTTCTCTATCCACCTTTTCTATCCCATGCATGATTTTATACACTTTGATAAAGTCACCTCTTAAACACCACCTTTCAAGGCTGACAAGACTAAGGCATTCTTGTTGTCCTTTTTTGCAGATCATTCTTGTTGTCCTTTTTTGCAGATTTTCCAGTTCCATTACTGTATATCCTTCTTGAGGTGCGGTGACCAGAACTGTACACAGTAATCCAAATGTGGTCTCACCATCGATTTGTACAGAGGCAATACAACACTTGCCGACCTATTTTCGATTCCCTTCCTAATCATGCCAAGCATGCACTGGATTGACATCTTCATTGAGCTGTCCACCAAAACCCCAAGATCTCTTTCTTGGGTTGTCTCAGAAAGCTTGGTCCCCATCAGTTGGTAGGTATAATTGGGATTCCCTGCCCCGATATGCATAACTTTGCACTTGTTTAGGTTAAAAGGCATTTGCCACTTAGTTGCCCACGCACTCAATTTCGAGAGATCTTTCTGGAGCTCCCGACAATCAGTTTCACCGATGTGTGTGATACAAGGGGGAAGAGAAAAAGAAAGGGGGCATTGACTTCCAACTCTTCCTGGCACAATACAAGTCTCAACTTTTTGCTTTTACACATTAATAAGTAACTAGCCATTTCTATACTAAATCTTTCTAATCCACAAAACCAAGGTCAAAGTTTCATTTCATAAGCACAAATTCCAAAACTGATATCCAAATAAGAACATATTTTCCTTTTTAAATAGTCAGTTCAACCAGTCCTGCTTTATCTTCCCTGCTACATAAATAATGTGTATTTCTTTGGGAACTGTCACCCATTTTATTTATAAAATATATTGTATTATTTCAAATTCTTTGGCCTTACTGAAAAAAGTACAACTTCAAAGTACCACTTTTTTAAAAAAACTTTTTTCAAAATCAAAACTTTCCAATACATCTTTTTTTATTTAACATACAAGCTTTGAACTTCAGTATTGTATTTAGCTCCCCTCCCTCCAAACTACCCTTACAGAATATTTTTTCCTTTTATAAACATCCTTTTTTTACAGAGTTTTTCTTTAAACTGGTACATCATTTTCTTTAACTTTCACCAACACAGGTATTCTTGAATACATTTTATAGGCCTTTCTGTTTGTTTGTTTGTTTGTTTGTTTGTTTGTTTGTTTGACTTTTATGCTGCCCAACTTCCTAGAGATGCAGGGAGGGAGGGAGGGGAAGAGAGAGAGAGAGAGAGGAAGGGAGGAAGGAAGGAAGGAAGAAAGAAAGAAAGAAAGAAAGAAAGAAAGAAAGAAAGAAAGACTCTAATGCTTAGTCCTGACAATTTCAAAATTGTTTTGGAGAGAAAATGTACAACATATAGAAAATTTATTTAATATAAAGAAAAGTAATTTTAAAAATCAGAAGGCACCAGCATGTAGTCCACAGCCCAAGTCAGAACATGGATAAAGTACTTTGCTATAAAACACATTTTTTATCCTCAACCTTGTTAATGTCCATAAAGAAAAAGTCCCAAATTTGTCTTTTTCTCGACGTACTTCTTTCCGTTGTATTGAGAGGTTTACATTGGGACCATAGTAGTAAAGGTGAAAGTTAATATCCACACTTTCAAAACTGTGATCAACTTCTCTGCATTTTCAGCTACTTGTGAAGTTGCCATGTTTGCATCTCAGGAGTGCTATGAGAGGATTTTTTGTCACCAGAGAATAACTGGTCAACAAATTGGTGTATTTTACTTAGGGACCTTTCAAATATAGTTTGCTCTACCATCCTGGCTTCCTCTTTTAGTCAGAATCAGAAGATTTTAGCCACCTGCAGCTAGGAAGATCAAGCTACCAGTTACAATAGTAAACTAAAATTGCAGCTTTCAATCTTTATCTTTTTCCATCAGCTTTGTTTTGTTTGTTGTCTCAGCACTTCCTTATTAGGTTTGCCTTAGCAGCCCTTCTTCCTTGTTCGTTGAGACAAAGAGAAATCCCTAAAATGGTGTCGGTCTTCAAAATGTTATAGCAGGCTGTTGCTAGAAGGAGCCTCCTTTAAGTTAGTTTAAGATAGAATAATAATTGTTGAAGGTGATTAAGAAGAGGAAGGCATAACTTACTGTCTGTTTCAAAGATGAATTTCTGATGGGGGGCTTTTTTACCCCCCCACCCCCCAAACGAGTCTGCGGAGAGGGGCGGCATACAAATCTAAATAATAAATAAATAAACAGATTGCACACACACACCCCTCCAGCTTTTGGCATGCTCATAGCTTCTGAGTTCAACTCTAGAAACTATTTGCTGGCTTACCGTTGTATTCACATTGTGTTCTTGTGCAATATAATATCATCCAGGACAAAGTATTTTTTTAGTCTGATTCTTTCTTCTTGAGATTAGCATTACCATTGTTCTCTATTAACAAAGTTTATTCTAAGAGAGGTGTAGGCATTCTAGATCAGGCAGTCACAAAGCAGAAATAATGGTTTTCACACCTTTTCAATTAGAAGTTTGATAAAGGCAGCTGTTACAAATGATGATGATTCTGCACTGTATTCTGAGTTTCTAAGAACTTTTGTTCTATCTTCTGTAGAATATTCCGTTCGCCTTGCCTCTAATCGACAATAATCTAATTCCTCACCATATATACCAGTCAGTATTTTCTGGGAGTATTGTTCTTTGTCTTACTTTGCAGTGTGTGTTTATGTCTCTGTGTGTGTGTATTCTAATGCTGTTTGCAATAACATATAGCTTAAAGCAGTGTTTCCCAACCTTGGCAACTTGAAGATATTTGGACTTCAACTCCCAGAATTCCCCAGCCAGCAAATGCTGGCTGGGGAATTCTGGGAGTTGAAGTCCAGGTATCTTCAAGTTACCAAGGTTGGGAAACACTGGCTTAAAGGAATGCTCAGCCAAAAAGTTTAGGAATCATGCCAATGCTAATCCAGAACACCTGAAAATATCACATTAGTAAAGTTTGCCTATTAAGAAGCAAAATGAGATGTTTGTGAATTTGGAAACAGTTATTTAAAATATTTCATTTTATTGTTCAGTGAAATAATATAAAAGTAGGTTGGAAAAAAATACAAATGCACAAAACATTTTTAGAATAAAAAAGGGAAAACAAAACACATATTGTGAAAAAAAAAACCATGATTAAAAATCCTTTTAAAATATTCTTGTTTCCATTCCCTCTTCAAAACAAATAAATATTTACAAAAAACAGAAATTATAAACTTGTTTTATTGACAATTACCTTCAAGATTTTTCTCTGCATGGAGTAAGATATTCGTAGCTACTGTACTGAAACTATGGGATAATAGCTACCACATAATATTCTGTACATATAAAGTCTCATCCTGTATTTAAAAACAAATTACAGTAATTGAGAGAAGCTAAGTCTATGGAATACTACAGTGCTCTTATTTACTGGCTATTGTACTTCAATATTTAGGCAAATATCAAAATATCAAAATCATGGGCATTTTTCCTCACACCCATGTCTAAGCTGTTCAAGTAATAAACTGAAAAGGGAAAAAATCACCAATGAGCAATATGATTACCCAAGTTGCAGGAAAGAAGATTTAAAAAATAATAATCTTCTATCTCAATTTGAATTTAATCTTAGTGAGAAAGTGAACTCATTTTGAATTTAATCTTAGCGAGAAAGTGAAAATTCAGAAAAACTCTCTCTGAGCTGCTGTAATAAATTTATTTGCAAAAAAGACCTGACAGAACAATAGAGCCACGCTCTATTTATGAAAGATAAAGATATTTCAGACACCAGCAAGACATTAATACAAAGTAGAAGATTACAATTTGAAAACATCAGAGGCTAAAAAAATCCTCAAAAGATTCACAATTCAGTCTCGAAGACTAAAATAGGTCGTTCCATCCTGAAAGTTACTGTAAGTTTGTAACATTTAAAAAAAAAATTCAAATGCTGGAATTTTGGAAATGTCACAGTTCACTGTCCCATTTTTAAATAGCTAACATTTACTCTGTTTCTTCACCTCATGAGTTATGAGTGTCATTTTCCCTTCTGTCATTGTAATCTCATTCGTTTCTCTGGTGGCCCTTTAGTAGTAGTGCTCTGTTGTGTGGTCTTTGCAGCTTCCTTCTCTTCTTGCTTTATAGCTTCAGGTGCTGGCTCTGATTCTTTCTTAACCTGATCCACTGGGGAAAAAATAAACCACATTAAGTCTAATTCTAATAGATATACTTGTCTCATTATCAGTACCATAAGATATTTCCTAATGCTACAACTTCATTGAAAGAATCACTTCACCTTTTACCAGTAAGTACTAAAAACAAACTCGGTTCCATTACCCTGTATCTGAAAGTAAACAGTTTTATTTAGCAGAGCAATGCAGAAATGACAGCTACGGGGAAAAAAGAGTCTTTAATTTCCACACACACTCCCTATTTTCAAGTGGCCATCCCTTAACCTAAAACCAGAATTGCAATTCAAAATTGCCAGAATACCAAGATTGCTGAAATTGCTACATGCAGATTTTCTTTCCCTGTGAGAAAATCAGAAATTCCTGCTCTATGGATGGCATAAGAGGGGGAAAAGATTGAAGGCTTGGGATTCTTTAGGATCCAAGATACAGAAAATCTATATGAATAAAGTGATATGCATAATGACCAACTTGGAAACAAACTATATTCCCAAGAGCCTGAATTAAATCTAATCATATACATTTACTGGATATGGTCTTGTTTAAAAACACTAATACATTCTTACCTGGAACTGGCTTTTCTCCAGATTTTTGCTGTGAACAAAGAGAAAAACCAAGTCAAAAATGCACATCTTTTTTATATAGATTTAAGACTGCATTCTCTTACTGAACATTGCCCAAAAGGAGAATAAGAAATGTTGATGGTAATATATCTAGTATAACTGGATTCAGGATTAACATAGCAAGTCGCACAAATGGTTGTCACTTAGAAAATGGATTTAATTTCTATTGCTTAAGAAGCAGGACCAGAACTAAAGAGTTAAATTACAATGAAGTCAATCTTGGATGAATGTCAGGCAAAACTTTCTAATTATATAAGCTGGCAGTCAGTGGAGCAGGCTATTTCGTTAAAAATAAGAGTTGGAAGGGACCTTGGAGGTCTTCTAGTCCAACCCCCTGCTTAGGCAGGAAACCCTACAACACTTCAGACAAATGGTTTTCCAACATCTTCTTTAAAACTTCCAGTGATGGAGTACCAACAATATCTGGAGGCAAGTTGCTCCACTGATTAATTGTTCTGTCAGGAAATTTCTCCTTAGTTCTAAGTTGTTTCTCTCCTTGATTAGTTTCCACTCATTGCTTCCTGTCCTGCCCTCAGGTACTTTAGAGAATAGCTTGACTCACTCTTCTTTAATGGATGAGTTCTCCTTGCTTGAAGCCTAATCAAAATATTATAATCTGGAATGGATGGCAGAGCAAAATAAATGTTTCACATTACTATAGAATTGGAAAGTACTTCAGGGTTTGTTGTGGTTAGCTCTGCCCCAGCTCCTGCCCCAAGGACTGTGGATGTGGGGGAGACATCCACATGCTGCAGGCCTGTTCCCCCCCCCCCCGGTGGAATCTGCTGATGAAGGCTCCTCTGACCAAGAAGACATGAGTGACAGTGAGGAGAGTGTGGCAGACAGCTCAGAAGGGGATCAATTATCTAGCTCCTCCTTGGATTCAGAACAAGAGTTAATGATACAGCCACGCATGCGGAGAGCGATGCATAGGCAACAACAACTGAGAGATTATTATCAAAGAATATGAGGCCACCTGTGGTTGGGTGGGGCTGTGGTAATTAGTGAGGCTGCTATAAATAGCAGCCTGTGGATTTGGCCATTGAGAATTATCTGATCGTTGTGTTCGTGACTGCTTTACTGACTTTGACTTTTTGTGTGTGCTGATTTTTCCCCGCTTTGAAACTAAACCAGAGCAAAGTGTGTTCCACTTTGTGAAAGAAGGACTGTGAATTGCCTCACAGCTGCAAGCTAAGTATCACAGAATTGATAAGGGACTTGTATAAATTACCAGTTTGTTTGGAGACCAGTGCTCTTTGCTATACCGAAAGAGGGCTTAGTTTAAGTGAATTTTCATTAAGAGCATTGTTTTGAATTTTCAAACGTGTGTGTGTCTGAAATTTGTACCTGTGAATTTTTGGGAGGATTCTACCAGAGAGCCCGACAGAACAGGGTTCATCTAATTTCCTGCTCAGTATCAATTCCCCTAGACTAGCGCATCTGACAAGATCTAAATTGGATAGGAGGTTACATCGTTTTTAAGATTCCTTTCAACTCTAAAATTCTATGAAATATTGTTCTGCTATGATCTTCCTTTACTGGTCATTTATTAATGTGATCAATGTTATTTCAATACCACATCCTGGTTTGAAGCTCAACTGAAAAGGATCCAGATAATTTCTTTGAGGTCCCTTCTGAGTTTGCAAAGTGGATGTTTTTTCAACAACCTTCTCTTTTTAGGTTGTAGACAGGATGAAAATTCCTCAGAACCGTTGAATCCAAGAATGTTGGAGAGGGGGGGGGGGGTTTGCTCTTGCACAGGTCATCTCTTCTCCACAGCCTGAAGATCCCATCTAGTTCTTTGGGAATAACCATTCTTCTCATGCTAAAGTACCACATCAGTCAAACTCAAATGATCTGAAAAGCCAGAATCCAGCTCAGAGCAGGCCTTGAACAGTTTTGACAAATTATCTCATTATAGCAAACAGTAGTTTACTATTTGACTGTTACCTGCACAAACTTAGGGGGAAATTTTTTCCTGAGATCTAGAAGTAATGCATCCACCCGTTGCCTCTGGAAAATAGAGCTTGGCTCCTCCTTCTTCTTTGTTTTTGGTTTGGCTTTATCTGAAAATAAAATTAATGAGATCATAATGAAAGCATATGAACTTTTAGATACCATAATTTATAAGCATAAGGGGAAATTAATTCTAAATTATTAGAAATGAAACTTGGATGTTTTTGGTATTCTGCAATTTGGGTAAAATAGGTATCGCTTTGATCAATTTGTATTGCTACAGGGAAAAAATAATAGATGGCAGAAGATAATAATTCTACCAGCTTTGGGTAGCTGAGAATACTTTTTAAAACAGTGAGTACTAGTGGAAGAACCTGCCACCATATACAGAAATATTATACTGATATTTCTGGATTAGGAGCTAATGTCATTTAGTAATAAAAATATTGGATTAGAAGCAGGGAGGCCCAGATTCTAAACCAACCTTAAGCATAGAAACCAGGTGGGTGATCTTAAGAGAGACACTTCCTTTCATACCTAATTGGGCTCTGTGATAAACCAGCCAAAATAAATCTCCCCTCCCCTATGTATTGACAGTTTTACTTGGTGATCTAGGCAAATACAGTGCAAAAAACCCAGAACCTGTAACCAAATGGGAAAAACACAGTGAAGAACATCATAGCATTTCCTGGAATATTTTACTTGTTCTGCAGTCTATTGTTTTACAAATATAACGTGACAATAACATTAACTGAATTTCACAGACCAAGACCAATTGCATAATTCCTAAGGAAAAGCAAAATCCTAAGGATAAATTTTGAAATCCAGAGTCCCAAATTTCTTACCTCGTTCCTCTTGATCTTTGAAATGCCACCAATAACCTTTGGAAGGGTGATAGCGACAATAAGACATAGCTTCCTCAAAAGCTGACTGGATTCCATGTACTGCAGTGAGCTGGACAATATAAATGTGTAAGAAAATGTGTGATTTCTCTCTTTATACAGTATTTCTGTTAGACAACTGGACTGATTCACAGCATATATATTTTTTCACCCATAATTCAATATTCTAAGCTCTGTTTTGATACAATTTACAATCATGTACAGTAGTCCCTCACCTATCGCTGGTGTTACGTTCCAGACCTGGCCGCGATAGGTGAAATCCGCGATGGGGAATTTATCGACTGATAGTACTTATTTAAGTATTTATATTGTAATTGTTTGGTAAGTTTTCATTGTTTTAAGTGTTTATAAACCCTTCCCACAAAGTATTTATTTTAGATACAGTATTTAAATACAGTATTTACAATTTTAGATATTTTTTTTTTTGAAAAACCTGCCGATCGAGTTCGGCGGGCTGTTTAAATCTGCCAGTCGACTTCCTCAGAAACCCACGATGAAGTGAAGCCGCAGTAGGTGAAGCGCAGTATAGTGAGGGACTACTGTAATTACAAATGAGGATGGAAGTTGGGCAAGTCAATACATGGAGGCTAAAAGGAGCAAAGAGAACAATAAGCTAAACTTCCCTTCAGTAAAAAGGGAATAACAGACATGAGGTAAAGTAAGAGTGATATTCTGCTCTCATCCAGAACCACCTTCTACCACACGAATCCCAGCGGCCGATAAGGTCCCACAGAGTTGGCCTTCTCCGGGTCCCGTCGACCAAACAATGTCATTTGTCGGGCCCCAGGGGAAGAGCCTTCTCTGTGGCGGCCCCGGCCCTCTGGAACCAACTCCCCCCAGAGATTAGAACGGCCCCCACCCTCCTTGTCTTTCGCAAATTACTTACGACCCACCTTTGTCTCCAGGCATGGGGGAGTTAAGTTATCCTTTCCCCCTAGGCTATTACAAGTTATGCATGGTATGTTTGTGTGTATGTTTGGTTTTTTATAATAAGGGTTTTTTAGTTGGTTTTTATTAATTGGATTGTGCATGTTGTTTTACCACTGTTGTTAGCCGCCCCGAGTCTGCGGAGAGGGGCGGCATACAAATCCAATTAATAATAATAATAATCATCATCATCATCATCATAATCATCTAGCTTTTATGCTCCAATACAGTACAAGAGCTCAGTACAGACCTCTGACTAGACCTATCTAACCATCTCTGCAACATCTAAAGGAAAAGAAGAAAAAGGATACCAAAAAAATGGAGGGAAATGTTATCAGACAAAGAAGTGTATGCATTCATTATGACTCTGATTTCATATAACATGCAGTCTCCAAAAACAGGCTCTGGAAAGATCAATGAAGGAAAGGCAAACTGATTACTTATTCATATTTTTGAAAGATTTATATGGCCAGCCATCATGTAAAATACAACTTGAGGTGATTCACTGTAGTAATAAAATTAAAGACAAAGAAGCCGGGGGTCTGGTCCACAGTGTCATATCCATCAAACCATATAATACCCATGCTCCAATTTCATACTGAACCAGTGCCTGTGGGGAAAGCCAACCTTTTACAATATTTTCATTTTTCTCCCTTTGCTTGCATTTTTATAGACCCACCCACCCACCCCCCAGAAAAATAAAACTTTCAGAAGTTGAAATTAAAACAAAGAACCAGAAACCAAACCACATTTTTGTGGACATTTCTTTTATTGTAATGGAACAAACGTCACAGAAACTTACCACTCTTGAGTTTACAACTGATCCCAAGTCAGGCGCTTGATAAATTACTCCAGCAATAATGTAATAATCAGCCAGTGGAATAACTTTAAAAGAAGCACAGCATTAGTCAACCAAACTATATAACAGATGCCATTGCTGATTTTTTTTCCCATAAAACAGTAAAGAGGTTGAAATATAGCTAGATTACAAGAATATTTAAAGCCTACATCCTCAGTAGATTTACTTTTATGGGTATGTATTTAAAGCTACTTCAGTGTAATAAAACAATAATATATAAATTCTCTAAATTCTGCTTCCACTAATCATATGCAGAAATAATTGGCCTTGCACTTCAAAACTAACAGTGATAAAGATTTGAAATGCAGAGAGAGTGAACAAACATGGCCAGATAAAATCTTAACTATAATAGCATCAGATAAAAATCTGTACTACCAGGGTGACCTAAAAAAGGAACAGCTTGAAGACAAAACTTATTTTGTTACCCATATTGCATTTTACCACAAGAGGGCATTCCCTTATTGTTGCAAAAAGATAAAGTTAGCCTCAAAGGCAGCTTCCAACACTATCCACATGTCCTCCACAACAAATACTATTATTTCAAATTGGGTCAGATGGTAGGAGGTAATGAAAATCTTTTACAGAGCCCCAGTTTTTTTTAAAGCAATTATTTTAAGCAAGATTTAAGAAGAAAACATAACAATACACATGATCAGAATGAATAGAATTGTTTCTGGTTCTATTTCTTCCTATATAGACATAATCAAATGGAGGAACTTCCTTGCTCAAAAATAGGAATATATTTGCTCAGAACTTATGCAGTCTGTCCCGACAAACAAGTAGACAGGACTGTGGGGCAAGATGGGAGCACTGGGAAGAACATACAGTGGTACCTCTCCCTAAGAACGCCTCTACTTACGAACTTTTATAGATAAGAACCAGATGTTCAAGATTTTTTTGCCTCTTCTCAGGAACCATTTTCCATTTACAAACCTGAGCCTCTGAAACTGTAACCTGAAAAGGTAGGGCGAAGCCTCCGTGGGGCCTCTCTAGGAATCTCCTGGGAGGAAACGGCCAGAAAAGGCAGGGAGAAGCCTCTGTGGCACCTCTCTAGGAATCTCCTGGGAGGAAACAGGGCCAGAAAAGGTGGTGAGAAGCCTCTGGGGGGCCTCTCTAGGAATCTCCTGGGAGGAAACAGAGCTGGAAAAGGCGGGGAGAAGCCTCTGGGGGGCCTCTCTAGGAATCTCCTGGGAGGAAACAGGGCCTCCACCCTCCCTGTGGTTTCCCCAATCGCACGCATTATTTGCTTTTACATTGCTTCTTCTTACAAACTTTTCTACTTAAGAACCTGATCACGGGACGAATTAAGTTCATAATTTACTTTGGATTTATAGAATCACAGAACAGAAAGAGGTCATTTAGGCCACTGTACAACCCACGCAAAATGAAAGGGGACACATAGTCTACCACTCTATATGGAAATAGTATGCCTGCACAAGGAAAATCTTTATCAATGGCAAGATTCCACAACCTAGACCAGTGATTTTCAACCTTTTTTGAGCCGCGGCACGTTTTTTACATTTACAAAATCCTGGGGCACATCACCAACCAAAATGACACAAAATGACACCATAAGACACTCTCCTCTCTTTTTCCACCCGTCTCCTCCCTACCCTTGTGTGTGTGTGTGTGTGTGTGTGTATACACACACTCTTGAACCATTTCCAAAAACAGGTGAGGGCTGGGTTTTTTTCTCTCTTATTCTTTGGGTGCTTTTTATCATATGCTTTAAATCAAGAGTCACTTCTCTCTTTTGTTTCTCTCTCTTTCCTCTCATTCTCTGTCTCAATCATTTTCTCATTTCTCTTTTTTCTTCCCACTTTTGCTCATTTCTCTCTCTCTCTCTCCCCCCCCTTCCTCTCCTTTTCTCTCTCTCACTCTTGCTTTCTCTTCCTTTCTCTCTCTTGCTTTCTCTCTCTCACTCTCTTTCTCTCTCTCTTGCTTTCTTTCTCTCTCTTTCTTTCTCACTTTCACTCTCTCAGCAAAAAGCTGCGAGACCGGAACCTGAACTTCCTTCTTCGCGGCACACTAGTGTGCCACGGCACACTGGTTGAAAAACACTGACCTAGACAACATCCAAACGTTTGGATTTCAGCTCCCCAAATTCCCAAGCCACATTAAAATAAATAAATAAAAAATCTTGGAATTGGTCTGTCTGAAGAACATGCAGACTGGAAAAGGCTGGTCGGGTTACGCTCTACCATTTAAATAGGACAGCTGTCTACAGCCTTACCTTGTGTTGGGTTCTGTCTCTGCTGCTTACGGATAATAAAGAGGATTGGCTCTTGTGCATGGAGAAGAATATATTCTACTCCAACCATTTGACTGAAAGATAAAAGGACAGAGCTAAATCTAGAGAGAAAAATCCCAGACGCTACAAACACTGAAACTATAAGCTACCTTAGTGTAGAGAAAAAATAAGGGTTGCTTTTTGAAAAAAGGAAATCTAGAAATCATTAAGTGGCGAGTAATTTCTTCCCCCCACTTCCAATAGCTAAAGAGTGGGTTTAAACTACTGGTCTTTAAACTACTGGTCTTCTTCCCATCTGCCCTGGCACATAAATAGGTGAAAGGCAGTGATTAAAAGCAGATTGATTTAAATTACTGGAATTAATCTTTAATATCAGGAAAAAGAAACCATGTTATTCAAAAATCTCAAGTAGAAGTGGGGGGGTGGTAGGGGAGAAACTCGGTTAAGCAGTTTCAGAATGCACAAAAAATAAATTAGCAGCTTTAATAGCAAGCAAATGAAAGGAGTAAAAATAATAGGAGCAAACCTAAAAGACCTGGGAAGATTCTGAATAACTGTTTACTAATGAGAAAATGATACTCCAGAAAGCAGCCTTTCCAACACAAAAAGGAATAGTATATGTTAAATTTTAACCTCACAGAAATATGTGTTCTAAGTCATCCCTTTATTTAAAGTTTCCAGTAAAAATGTATAGTAAGACTATGCAGCAATCAAAATTTCATAGTGTGGCAATGATTAAAGAGACTCCCCCTCATTCCACAATCACAAAGAGACACAAGAGCAGAGGTCTTCAAACTTAGCAACTTTAAGGAGAACAATGTGAACAAGAAAAATAATTCATGCCTGCTGCTTTACCTTCCCCAAGATATAGGATTGGTTTAATGGAATATTCATTTCATCATATTTTGATTCATATCTTTATTAATCCACAGAATCTGTGTCAAAATAAGGCCATCTATTTTTTCTCTTATTTTTGAAGACCCCTGCGCAATAGAGTTAGATAAGAAGATCTACTGCAAAGAATTAGAAAGCCATACGTATGAATAAGGGCTCCATCTAACAGGGATGTTTTTTGCCTTTATTAAGCTGGGGTGGGTATGGCCCACACAGGACATATCAGACCATGGGCCACCAGTTTAACTGGCCTGTTCTATATCCTACATAGCTGCTTTACAGAATTAAGGTAAGTACATTTTTAACAGTGAATAATTTCATTTGTTTGATTTAAAATGAGCTTGTTAAATTGATGTTTAATTATAATTTGTCCTATACACTGATTCAATTGATAAACAAAAAAGTCTCTTCACTCATCTGTTTAGTTTGTATTTAAATCATGGCAAATGCACATCCCATTGTATTTTAATAGGTGAACTTTCATAAGACAATTTTGTAGCTTACATCAGCAATTGGAAACAGAATTGCATTGCCAAGCAATGCATCATAAAACATGTCACATGGCCACATCATAACTCTGAAGAGTCACTGAGCAAATGGATGTAACCTGAGGACTATCTGCATTATGCTGCATATTTCTTTTCTTAACATCTCAGTTGATATTATGACATAATTTCTTCCTGAAAGCTAAAAAAACTAATCATACTACATTTACTTACTTCAAGTGATCCAAGGTTAGCCTTTGCATTTTGACCATTTCATTGTTGCATGTTCTATCATAGAATGGATTACTGCGCTCTGAGAAATAGTCCAATACACTCCCACTGTTTAATATTGGAATCCATGAACTATCAACCCAGGAAATTCCCAGCAGATTATCTGTAAGAGTAAAATAATGAACAAGGGAGAAGTAAAGAAAAAAAAGAGAAAAACATAAGTTTCGCATTCAGAAAAACCAATGACAATTTTTTAAAAATAGTTTAATCAACCTGAAATATCTAGTGCAAAAAGTTAAAAATTAATGACATTAGTCCAACAATAATACAATAGCTTTTCTTTAATATAAGCTGAAGATCCATACTCTGTTCATTGAAGGGTCTTGAAACAATATTGTATATTTAAAGTAAAAGATTTAAACTAACATTTACACATTTTTGTTTTAGCCCCAAAGCACACAGAACAAAAACTTGCTGAGGTCAAGCATATCTGACACAAATACTGGAAAATAGGTCCCCCTAAGCAACTTGCATTTGCGGTCTTGAGTTCTATGGCAGTAAAAAAACAATCCACCAAACTGATAAATAATATCAGAGCAGAAATCTTTGAGCAACAGAAACAAATTCAAAGCCATGCTACCACTCCATCATATATACCAGTGACGGCCAACCTTTTCGGCATAAAGTACTGAAACTGGAGCACATGCATGCACGCTGGAGCACCACAATGTGGAAGCAGTGGGGTTGCATGGATTGGCCAGCTGTTCTCTTCTGGGTTCCAGCGCAAGCATAAAGACCAGCTGTGTGTGCCAGAACCTGGAAGAGAGCAGCTGATGATGGTGCATGTGCCCAAGTGACAATGCATGTCACTTCTGGCACGTGTGCCATAGGTTCATCATCACAGACCTATACTAATAAGAATATTATTTCACTCCAATGGTCCCTATGTCCAACAGGATGCCATAAGAAGATATAAGAAAAATATGGCACCGGGAATTTTTAGCTTATAAAAATGATAAGAGTAGTGAATATTATAAAGATTTATAAATTTGACCATTGTTTAAATAGATTTTCTTTCTTTTCCTATATCACCTGAAGTCAGAATATAGTTAGTCCTTGAGCCCAAAATTTTTGTCGATAAGCGAAACATTTGTTAAATGAATTTAGCTCCATTTTTGCCTTTCTTGCCACAGTTGTTAAGTGAATTACTGCAGTTGTTAAGTAAGTACAACTGTTCTTACTTAACAACTAAGTTGAAGAAGCTACCGCACGAATCCCAGCGACCAATAAGGTCCCACAGAGTTGGCCTTCTCCGGGTCCCGTCGACTAAACAATGTCGTCTGGTGGGCCCCAGGGGAAGAGCTTTCTCTGTGGTGGCCCCGGCCCCCTGGAATCAACTCCCCCCGGAGATTAGAACTGCTCCCACCCTCCTTGTCTTTTGTAAACTACTCAAGACCCACCTTTACCGCCAGGCATGGAGGATTTATATTTTTATTTTATGTTTGGTATGTATATGTTGTCTGGTTTTTAATATGGTAGGGTTTTATATATTTATTTTTAATACTAGATTTGTTTTAGTACACTGATCCTCCTTCCCACCTCCATATTTATGTTGCTATATTTGTTTAATTCCACCAAGTTATTTGGAAGTTGCAGATACGATGATATTCCAAAAATGTTACATGTAGCAGATGAAAATCAGGTACAGTGATCCCTCGATTTTCGCGATCTCGTTCTTAGCGAAACGCTGTATCGCGATTTTTCCACCCGATGACGTCACTCTCTTCCTTCCTTTCTCATCTTTCTTTCTCTCTCTCTTTCTCTATCTTGCTTCTTCCTATCTCACACTCTCTTCCTCCCTCTCTCATCTCTTTCTTTCCTTCTCTCTCTTTCTCTATCTCTCCCCCTCTTGCTGGCGGGCGGCGGGCGGGCGGGCAAGCGGGGGCATCAGCGAGGAAGACCCAGGGAAGGTTCCTTCGGCCGCCCAGCAGCTGATCTGCTCGGCAGCGCGGTAGCAGCAAGGAGCCGAATCGGGGTTTCCCCTTTGCGTGGGCGGCGGGGAAACCCCGATCTTCGTCTGCTCGCTGCTGCTGCGACTGCCCAGCAGCTGATCTGCTCGGCAGCGCGGTAGCAGCGAGGAGCCAAATCGGGGGTTCCCCTTTGCGTGGGCGGCGGGGAAACCCCGATCTTCGTCTGCTCGCTGCTGCTCCGCTGCCGAGCAGATCAGCTGCTGGGCGGCCGAAGGAACCTTTCCTGGGTCTTCCCCGCCGCCCACGCAAACTCCACCATCTGCGCATGCGCGGCCATGAAAAAAAAGGGCGCGCATGCGCAGATGGTGTTTTTACTTCCGCAACCCTACATCGCGAAAAATCGATTATCGCGAGGGGTCTTGGAACGGAACCCTCACGATAATCGAGGGATCACTGTATTGCATTATTACAGTCTAATAGTGTAACATATCTCGGGGCAATTGTTATATAAAAGATTAAGGAAAAGGTACATGATACTTAAGACCATTTTAAATCTTAAAAGAATACAATCTTGTGAGATATTTCAGTGGAAAAAAATATTCTTAATATGTAGAGGGAAAAAATCCCACAGAGGTGTTCTAATTTAATACAAGATATTTTAGCATTATTACTTTTTAACCCAGGATTCTCATAGCAATTATTCTACAGCAGTTTCATGACATGGAAGTTTTGAACCAACCTGAAATCCAACCTAAGATGCGATATATGGTTGCATAAAATATGCATATGCTGCTTCAGAAATCTTTTAGAAAGCAAAACCCAGATGGCTAGGAAGCCATGCTTAATGCAGCATAAATAGGTCTATGAATAATATATGTGCTGCTCTCTACTTCTTGGAAGACATCAGACAATCATATGTAAATATATCTGCTCCATTTCTTTCTATGAAAAACAGCTGCTTTTTTCTAAGTGGGGTAAATTACTCCTTAAAAGTAATTAAAATAAACATTACACAAGAATCCAAGATACAGTAGGATGGCTTAACAGAAACTTCTACTGACAATGATAATGGTTTACATAGTGATGGTTTTACAACCTTTTTTTTTTGTCATGGTCACTAAATGAACCCATGATTTTCCGAAAACTGAAAATAAACAGCAGGTTTTAGCAAAAGCATTGTAAACACGTGATCATTGGTAAATGTGACCTGGCTGCCAAGTCTCCAGTGTGCAGTCATGTGACTGCAGAACTATAGAAACTTCAAATCCAGGTCATAAATATTCCCTAGGTAAGTACATCCTAACTTTGAATGGTCACTAAGCAACCAGTCATAAGTCTAGAAGTACTTGTTGGGTTCCTGGTTATAATTCCGCCTCGCCTTTCATAAGCTCCTCTATCGTCAGACATGGGGGAATTGAGATATTCCTTTCCCCCTAGGCCTATACAATTTATGCAAGGTATGTTTGTGTATATGTTTGGTTTTTAATAAGGGTTTTTTAATTATTTTAAATATTAGATTTGTCATATGCTGCTTTATTATTGTTGTTAGCCACCCCAAGTCTACGGAGAGGGGTGGCATACAAATCTAATAAATAAATAAATAAATTCAAAGTGCTATTTATTGCCTATCAAGTTTTTCAAGGGTCACGGCATGGATGTATTATGGATACATAATTTTGTCTGTTATCCTGTAAGATCTAGTCTGGTGGGCATGCTCAGCTTCCAATGTCAAACAATGACATCCTGCAGGAACCCAAATACATTCCTTTTCTGTCACTGCTATGAAGTAGATTCCACCACCACCACCATCCACCCTCCAAGTCTGTTTGTGCCTTATTCTGCTAAACAGAAGATTGCTATTCTGAAATACAGGATCAGATTAGTATTAACTAATGAGTGTTAGTATTGCTTTTGATTATTTCTGAACTCTGTTTAAAAATATTTATGACTTGCACTAAATTACAAAAGAAAAACAAACCACAATTTAAAACTAATTCTAGCCTGCTCTTGCCCAGTCAACGAAGCGGTGGAAGTGATGTGCCGGTGCCTGGAGGCTGTTGGGGCCTGGATGGGTGTCAACAGACTCAAGCTCAACCCGGATAAGACGGAGTGGCTGTGGGTTTTGCCTCCCAAGGACAATTCCATCTGTCCGTCCATTACCCTGGGGGGGGAATCATTGACCCCCTCAGAGAGGGTCCGCAACTTGGGCGTCCTCCTCGATCCACAGCTCACATTAGAACAACATCTTTCAGCTGTGGCGAGGGGGGCGTTTGCCCAGGTTCGCCTGGTGCACCAGTTGCGGCCCTATCTGGACCGGGACTCATTGCTCACAGTCACTCATGCCCTCATCACCTCGAGGTTCGACTACTGTAATGCTCTCTACATGGGGCTACCTTTGAAAAGTGTTCGGAAACTTCAGATCGTGCAAAATGCAGCTGCGAGAGCAGTCATGGGCCTACCTAGGTATGCCCATGTTTCAACATCACTCCGCAGTCTGCATTGGCTGCCGATCAATTTCCGGTCACAATTCAAAGTGTTGGTTATGACCTTTAAAGCCCTTCATGGCATCGGACCAGAATATCTCCGAGACCGCCTCCTGCCGCACGAATCCCAGCGACCGATTAGGTCCCACAGAGTGGGCCTTCTCCGGGTTCCGTCAACTAAACAATGTCGGTTGGCGGGCCCCAGGGGAAGAGCCTTCTCTGTGGCGGCACCGGCCCTCTGGAACCAACTCCCCCCGGAGATTAGGACTGCCCCTGCTCTTCCTGCCTTCCGTAAACTCCTTAAAACCCACCTTTGCCGTCAGGCATGGGGGAACTGAAACATCTCCCCCTGGGCACGTTTAATTTATACATGGTATGTCTGTGTGTGTGTCTGTTAGCATATGGGGTTTTTAATATTTAAACATTTTAAACTTGTCTGATTACCCATGATTTGTTTCTACATGTTGTGAGCCGCCCCGAGTCTCCGGAGAGGGGCGGCATACAAATCTAAGTAATAAATAAATAAATAAATAAATATGCCAAAAATATGGTTTTTATTTGTTCTTTCCAGACCTAAAAGTCTGTTTTCTCTGCCACCATAATTTTTGTATAGTAGTTGTTGATAGTGAATGATCTACACAGTGAAGGGCTACCAAAATTTTTACTACTACACTGTGGGCATGGCTTATGCATTTTATTTCAACATCTTTCAGTGCAAATTGGGTGCTCTGGGGTAGAGCTCCATTTTCACTACCCCACCGCGTCCTGTCCCCCCCCCCCAATCTGGGCAGTAGCCTACTCCTGGCTCTATGAAATCAACTGACTTTCTTGCCCTTTTCACTGCTACAAAATTGGAAAAACTTCTCTTGAAGTTTGAGAGATGCCTTGATTGTCAGTGTTTTGATTCTCAGACTATTACAAAAACTGGTTTTACCTAATCTAAGCATTGTTTGTTTTAATGATAGTATGAACAAGCTATAGCAGTGATGGCAATCATATGGCACGGGTGCCACAGATGGCACGCAGAACCATATCTGCTGGCACTCGAACTGTTGCTCTAGCTCAGCTCCAACATGCACGTGTGTGCCGGCCAGCTTATTTTTGGCTTGCACAGAGGCTCTGGGAGGGCGTTTTTGGCTTCCAGAGCACCTCTGCTGGGGGGGACAGACGTTTTTATCCTCCTCCCACTCCAAGGAAGCCTTTGGAGACTGGGAAGGGCAAAATACAAATCTACTGGGCCCACCAGAAGTTCGGAAACAGGCTATTTGTAGCCTCCAGAGAGTCTCCGGGGGAGCAGGGTAAGTTGTTTTCACCCTCCCCAAGCAATGAATTATGGGTGTGGGCACTTGTGCATGCGTGATAGTGTGTGCCCATGCTCTTTCGGCACCCAAGGAAAAAAAGGTTCGCCATCATTGAACTATAGTGACTTGATTCACATATATACTTCATAAATTTCTCTTCAGGAAAAACTTGAAGCTGGATTTAAAAAACACATTTTGGCTGTATTTCCTAAAGTAAAATAATTTATCCCTATCAGCTTCATGCATTTCATTTGATAAAAGTTAAACATGATATAAAACCAGTATGTTTACCTAAGAAGTTAACCAATTATTTAATTAGATAAAACATAATATTGTGCAGCACTAGAAAAACTTCAACCAAATTGATTATTCAGGAGAAATTAATAGTACAGTGATCTCTCGGTTAGCGCGGGGGTTACGTTCCAAGACCTCCCACGCTAACCGATTTCCGCGTTATACTGGATGCGGAAGTAAAAACCACCATCTGCGCATGTGCGCCATTTTTTTCATGGCCGCACATGCGCAGATGGTGGAGTTTGCGTGTGGGCGGCGGGGAAGACCAAGGGAAAGTTCCTTCAGCCGCCCAACAGCTGATCTGCTCCGCAGCGCGGAAGCAGCGAGGAGCCGAAGATGGGGTAAAGGCAAAGGGGAAACCCCATCTTCGGCTCCTCGCTGCTGCCGCGCTGCGGAGCGGATCAGGTGTTGGGCGGCTGAAGGAACCTTCCCTTGGTCTTCCCGCCGCCCAGGCAAAGGGGAATCCCCAAGATCGCTTGCCGCTTGCCGCTTTGCAGCTTGGAGCCTTGCTTCGCCTCCTTCGCTGCAATAGGCAAGCGGCAAGCGATCTTGAGAAAGAGAGAGAAAGGAGGGCGACTTGCCAATCCACGCCCCCCTGGATGAACAGCCTCGCATGGCCCCAGCGCCGGGCTCCGCTGTTGCCTCCGCCCCCATTCGGCTCTGCAGCTGAGAGGCCTTCCCGGCAGAGCCCTCCCCAACAGCTCCCGCCGCCAGCGCAAAAAAGAAAAGAAAAAAAAATCCCCAAAAGAGGCAGGCACAAAGCGGGGGCACAAGGGGAGCTGCCCGGCAGAGGTTGCTTTTTTTCTTCTCGTGGGCAAGTGGAGGGGGGGAGAGAGAAGGGAGGAAGAGAGTGTGAGAGAGGAAGAAAGAGAGAGAGAAATGATAGAAAAAAGGGGAGAAAAAAGAGAAATGAGAAAATGATTGAAGCATAGTGACAGGAAAGAAAGAGAAAGAGACAGAGAAGTGACTCTTGGTGATGACGTATGACGTCATCGGGTGGGAAAACCCGTGGTGTAGCAAAAAAACCGTGGACTTATTTTTTAATTAATATTTTTTGAAAAACCGCGTTGCAGCGTTTCGCGCTAATCGAGAACGCGCAAATCGAGGGATCACTGTATATAAATAATGTTAATACAACTATTACATAGGTGTTTGATTAACATCTAATAAACTTTAAAAAATTAAAATAGTTGCTGTTCTAATTGAATTTTATTTATTATATATACATATGTTATGTGTGGGGTGTGTGTGTTTGTGTGAGTGTGTATGCTTTTTTTCTGTCAAATCACCCTCGTATACCCAAATATGGAAGGGAGCATACTGCTTCCTTTTTGCCTCTTGGCCTCTCCAGGGGCCATATCCAAGGCATTTAATTTTTTATAGCCGATAAACAATATTCTATATGTGTAATATATTTTTGCTGATAATGAAAAGGTAGACTAGTATAGATCTATTTCAAGCTATTTTGTTCTCATCAGCTAGCCATACCCTTACCGGAATTTGTATGTATGTATGTATGTATGTTTGTGTGTGTGTGTGTGTGTGTGTGTGTATGGTGTTTCTGTCCTTGTTCTCAAGCGAACACCAGCCTGAAGATGACGAGTGAGACCTCATCGAAACGTCGCCAGAAATTTCCAAATCCTACACGGGAAGAAACCCGAATATACCAAGACCGTCATACCTGTACCCGTGAAAATCTACGAAAACAAATATATATATACACACACACACACACACACACACACACACACACACACACAAATATATATAGTTTGTAATCTGCTGCTTATCTGTCTCATTCATCCAAGTAGCTCCTGAAACTGAACTCAACACAAAAATGAAGGTTTATTTAAATGATTATTAAAAAGTATTACATAGTCTGATCTTTTTATTTTAATTCATGTGCAATCTTTATCTAATTTCCACACACTAGAAAATTTATATACAATTGCTACATTGCACTCGACAAATCAAGCCAAAATGTCATTTTGTTCAGAAGAAAACTAGCATAAACAGGATTTGTTTGTACAATTTTGCTGACTAATATTAATCAGACTGCACGGCTCTACCCCCTCCCAAGTGCTGGAGATCAATTTGAAATCGGAAAGAAATCTGGATGGATCTGAACATCTGAAGCTCTTCCGGTCCAGAAACTACCCTGGTTCTTCTGTGTTTCTAAAATAGATTTAAGCTGCGAATATCCTAAAACCACTGGATAGTAGCGAGAAGTTGGAAGTTTTGTGGCTTTCGAGGCGGTTCATGGAAACACTCCGTGCCTCTGATGGACGCAGACAATAAACAGCCCAGGAAAACATGGTTTGGAAAAATACCAAAATAGATAACTAAGCAAACAAGGTGGTCAACCCCATCAACCCCGTGCTATCTCCCTCCCAATACCTCTTATGTCAACCGCCGCCATGATTCGCCTCCGCGCGTCGCAGTCGCTTTCTCGTTGACGCGAAACTATGATCTCAGCAAACCATAGAGAAACGCCGCTTAGACCGATCTAAAAGGGAGAGTCAGTGCCTGCCTAGAGCGGCAGAAGAAACGCTTGCGACGCATGCGTGTTCATTGCTTCATGTGTCCAGGCAACAGCGGAATACGGTGCGGTTTCTATAGGAACGCTCGCAGGTTCCTTGCTGTGATTGAATTCCTTGAATCAAGCCTTGATTCATTTAAAAAAAAGCGTTTCCAAATCAAGACGCTTTGAAAGATTTTCATTGTAGGCTGAGGAATTCTGGGAGTTGAAGTCCAAATATCTTCAAGTTGCCAAGGTTGGGAAACGCTGATCTAGACTAGGAACCCCTTCCCCCCAAAGGGAAAAAGATAAAGGTACATTTTCCTGCATTCCTGGCAAGAATGAATTCGTGAACTGATCAGGATTTGAGACTGAGTTGAAGTTACCTTTTTATATTGTACAACTTACTACCGCTTTTATCTCCTCCTGGAGAAGCTCCTTCAGGACCATAGCAGGGTTTCATAAACGAAAATAATTACGAATAAAAACACTCAGGAGAACAATACTCTACAGAGATTATGTAATTTCTCTTATTGCTAAGGAAAAAGAGATGGCCCAACATTTGAGCTGCGTTTGTATAAGAATTAGGGACAATCAAAGATAGAGTAAAACCTAATGAAAATATATATGCAAATACTACCCCAGAAGGCCATGCAATCATAATTTCAGAACACAAATATGAATTTTGCCTAACTAATAGAAGTTTAAATATTCCTGAACAACATGTCATAGTTTACTATTTTCATACATCTTTAACCATGGTTTGCCTTGTGGTTTGCGGAATTAAATTAGCATTTCAATTGGCTAGAAACAGATAATACAGACAAGGTTGGTTCAAATACATTTAACCCAAATCAAACAAGCCATATAATATATAATATCTCAGTCAACACCTGTCTATAATATACTGAACTCTAGTCTTTTGAAACAAAAGGTATCACAGGAACCCAGTCAATTATAATATAATCAAAGATTTTTGTTTAAGAAATTGAAGTAATCTTGTGAACAGGCATTCTGGTCTATGTCAACAGAAGGTACCGGTAATTCTAAACATGAAAACGTGAACTGAAAGTCACTTTGAACAACAGTAATTAACAACTATTGATTCCAACTTGCCTTTTAAATTTTACTTCTGTTCTAATATTGTTTACAAGAATTGGATTAATAGATTTTTACTATGAGATCATCCCTGTTTGAATATTGTTAAAAGCTTCATTTGCATGGCTAACTTGCCTGTGATTTGATGTCAGATCCACCAAACAGAGAACAACCTCATTTTTGCCAGAAGGGGGTATCTTGGGCAGCATACCTGCAACTTGGCAGCAACAAGTCAATTGTTACTTCTTGCTTTTCTTTTTAAAGTGTTATAAATAAGTTTTTTCTCCTCATTCCTATCACCTACTTCCTCCCACTTATGACTGTATGACTGTAAATTGTTGCTTGTATCCTTAACATTTTTATTAATATTGATCGTTTCCTCATTGCTTATTTGATCCCTATGACAATTATTGAGTATTGCACCACATGATTCTTGACAAATCTATATTTTATTTTATGTACACTGAGAGCATATGCGCCAGACAAATTCTTTGTATGTCCAATCACACTTAATAATAATTAATAATAATAATAATAATTTATTAGATTTGTATGCCAATAAAATAATTATATTCTATTCTATTGTATTGTATTGTATTCTACTCTACTCTACTCTACTCTACTTTATTCTATTCTATTCAGCAAGCAGCAACAATCCCTATGGAACTGTGAGAACCAGCTTGTTTGATTAGTTATTTATTTTAGTATTTTTCTTAAAGCATGTTTTTCTGAGCTTTTGTCCACTTCATCTAGGGCATGAAGTATTTATACATGCAGTATTGATACTGAAAGCCACAAAACACCAAATCCTTGCTGCTATCCAGTAATCATAGGATATTTGCAGCCTAGATCTATTTTAAAGCATCAAAGAACCTGGATAGTTTCTGAACAATGGCCTAGTGATTTGAACAAGTGACAATAGATGGCAGGAGTAGAATGTTGGAAAAGATGCCCTAGTATGGGTACTAATTTATCCTGTTATAGAGGCTTAGCATGAAAACCAGTTTGGTTCAGTGGTGCCCTAGCAGGAAATTAGCAGGAAATTCCTTCTCAGCCCTAGGAAAAGCCTAGTGCAGTGATGGTGAACCTTTTTTGGTTCATGTGTGAAAATGGAGGGTGCGGGAGGGTTCGCGCATGTGCGTGCCCACACCCATAATTACATGTGGGGCCCCCATGCATGTGCATGTGACCACCCCCACTCCCGATATGTGATGTCACACCAGTGATGGACTACCAAAACTTTTACTACCACACTGTGAGTGTGGCTTATGCATTTTTAAAAACATCTTTCAGTGCAAATTGGGTATTCTGGGGTGGAGCTCCATTTTCGCTACCCCACTGTGTTCCCCCCTCCATCTGGGCAGTAGCCCACCCCTGTTTCACACCCATTTTTCACTCTCCCCAGGCTTCAGAGCCTGGGAAGGGCAAAAACAGCCTTCTCCAACCCCCCAGAGGCCATCCAAAGGCAGAAAATGGCCCATTTGCCAAGTTCCCGTTGAACCAGAACTCCCTCTCTCTCTCTCCCTCTCTCTCTCTCTCTCTTCCCCTCCACAAGCTCCAGAGCTTTTCTAGGAACCTGGGGTTCACCATCACGGACATAGTGTAATAGCAAAATGCTCCTGAAAGTGTTATCTAGAAAACTGCATGGATTTGTCCATGTAGCTATCAGGAAACAAATTTGTTTCAAATGAAATAAAAGTAGTAACATATCATGCAAATATTGGCATTGTTTCCAGAAGAATTTTCCCACTAACAAGTAACCTTGAGGAAACAGTCAACTGTTATGGTAATCTTTAAGTAAAAAATAAAGTGGATTTAATGAATGGAATGGAATAACAGAGTTAGAAAGGGATTTTAGAGGTCTTGTAGTCCAACCTCCCGCCGAATGGACAAAAGGTTGTCCAATCTCTTCTTTAAAATGTCCATTGTTGGACAATTTATAGCTTCAGGAAGCAAGTTTGATTAACTGATTAATTGTTCTAACTGTCAGGAAATTTCTCCTTATTCTGAATTTCTCTTCTCTTTGATTGGTTTCCATCCATTGCTTTTTGTCCTGCCATCAATGCTTTGGAGAATTGCCTCCTTGATCAAAACAATTTGCCTTCAATTCCCCTTCAACATCTGCTGTATACTTTCAATATTCTTCCTAAGGGTCTACAGAAGGGATGGGTTCCACTTACCTTCACCACTGGTTTGCATCATGACGTTTTGCGCACACGTCCTCTTATGCAATTCTGCTTCCACGCATGCTCAATATCTATAATCAGCCCAAATCACAGCTGAGAAGCTGTGCTTCAGGTAAAGGAATTAAGGTAAGAATAACCTGGGAGCCAGTGGGAGGCTGCTTTTTAAAGCAGCAGCAGCAAAAGAAAAAAAAGTTCCAAAAAGTAAAGAAATTGGGGAGAAAAAAATCCCCAAACAAGATGGTGGCACCCATGGATGCATTCTATTCTCATATCTTTTCTTCTATCCTTTCCCTGATATTTACTACTACATGTTTTTATTCTCTTTAACTTTCAATTTGTATTGGACTAACTAACTAACTAAATCAGTGGTTCTCAACCTTTCAAATGCCACGACCCCTTAATACAGTTCCTCATGTTGTGGTGACCCCCAACCATAAGTCTAGCACCAATTCTCCCAACAGAGCTTTATGCTGATTGGCAAGAAGGTCAGAGGGATGCCACCATTGTAAAAGCCTGATTGATCGGATTGTAAAAATACGTTCCAAGGTGCCAGAATAGAAGCTTTAGTTCTTAACATCCTGGGAAATTTGTCTTTTCCCAGGGACTTAGGCAACCCCTGTGAAACGGTTGTTCGACACCCAAAGGGGTCCCAACCCCCAGGTTCAGAACCACTGAACTAACTAACTAACTAACTAACTAACTAACTAACTAACTAACTAACTAACTAACTAACTAACTAACTAACTAACTAACCAGATAGATAGATAGATAGATAGATAGATAGATAGATAGATAGATAGATAGATAGATAGATAGATAGATAGATAGATAGATAGATGATAGATAGATAGATAGACCGGCACCGACCAAACTGAGTTGGTGACATCATAATGACATCACCAGTAGGTTGCTACCGGTTCAGGCAATCCGATCCGAACCTGGAGGAGCCCACCTCTGGCTTCAGATACTAGGGGAAAAAACCCAGAAATCGAATTTGCTTAACCAGTTCTTTTACTGAAAGCCTTTCTTCCAACTGTCCTTTCCTGTTCTCTGGTTGCCTAGTAACCTCAACCTCTGTTTGACTCCATTAATTTCCTTCCTAACCCCTTCTCTCCCTCTCCCCTCCTTAATATATGATAACATCCAAACACACTACAATACATTTTCCTTCACTGTGCCTCTCCAACAGTATCTCTTGGAGATTGCCAAATGGCCAACATATGGAGGACAGCCTGTTGTTTTTCTTTTGTGACAAATCAGAAGCCATTTAATGACTTTTTCTCATTAATAGACCAGAAAGTTTACAGCTTAGTAGGCAAAAAGTTTTATTTTGCGCACCTGCAAGCACAGTGCTAGGATAGCCTCTTACTAAACAGCCTTTTACTTTATCTATCTATCTATCTATCTATCTATCTATCTATCTATCTATCTATCTATCTATCTATCTATCTATTTATTTTATTTGCCAAACATGTATAGGATAGTAGTAGTTTGTATAAACATAACAGAAGTAAAAAATAACAATAAGAGAGGATAGTAGGATAGGAACGTAGGCACAGTGGTGTGCTTATGCATGCCCCTTTAACACCTGTTAGAAATGGGGAGAGGTCGATTGCAGACAGTCTAAGGTTAAAGTTTTTATGGTGTGGGGAAGAAACCACAGAGTCAGGTAGTGCATTCCAGGCATCGATCACTCTATTGCTGAAGTCTTATTTTCTGCAGTTGAGTTTGGAGTGGTTTACATTTAGTTTGACTCTATTATGTGCTCATATATTGCCGAGGTTAAAGGTAAAGTAGTCATTAACAGGAAGAACATTTTGATATGTGATTTTTTGAACTACATTTAGATCAGATCGGAGGCAACATAGTTGTAAATTGTCTAAGCCCAGTATTTCAAGTATTTCAAGGACTCTTCTTGTGAAATATTTCTGGACTCTTTCGATTGTATTAATTTCTGATTAAAGGCATGTTTATGAGTCTTCAAGAATGGTTCACTATCTCATGGCCTTCTTTTTTGTTTCTGCATCAGGAATCTATGAATTAGCTTCTCAGTTTCCAGGGATAGATTTTCTGAATCCCCATCCTGAAATGGGGAAATTTGATTTGCTTGTCATATTGGCTCCAGTCAAGCTGTTCAGAAATTGAACATCAGCTACTCCCTGTATGTGGAAATTTAGTGTTGCTGGCACTTAATTCTTCTGTGTAGATGGGAGTATGGTTTCAAATGAGTCACTGAAGGGATTTACTTACACTACTTCTCATATTTAAATTGCCTTCCTAATAGCATATGAACTCCCAGGACCACTCCCGCTGGTCCCTGCAGCAGTTACTAATGCTAATCATTCATGTCATAACTCTTAAGAACAAGAGTTATTGAATAGTTCGTGCTGTTGTAGGAAGAAAATTTCAGTCCGGTTCCAAGCTAGGAGAAACACTGGAAATAAAATGGAGGCTGGCTGGTTGGAAAGAAGGTCTCTGTTTATTTGGTTTCCAGAAACTTCAGTGACGACAGCATGTGTTTGGGGTGGCTGACAAAATGGCTCAAGGAGTAGATGGATTTTTATAGGGCTCTAGGGTTTGGTGATTGAGATGCTCCAGAGGGTTGTGCAATGTACTGAGCCTTGTGTCTTTTTCTATTTCAGTGGTGGTTGGTTAATCCTATTATGTCCTAAAGGTCATGTCCTGTCCTTAAGAATTTGGGTAGGGAATGTAAATTCTTAATCTCGTCAACTTAAACCTGGGAGAGCTCAACTGACGGCATTTTGTTTATGAATAGCTGCCCTGGATTTCTTAATGGACACAAAATAGTATCCATCTTTAAAGACTTCAGAATTCTGCTTTGGAGGCAACTTGGGTTTTCCTATAGCAGGGAGACAGGGGCTGCTTTCTGCCTTTAAGAGCATGTTTCTCCATTTCTCCTTTAGAGAAATTTTATATTCTGCCTCTTTTAATATTCCCCAAAATATTTCATTCGGGGGGGGGGGGATCCCCACACTACATGGTACTCTTTATAATTGATATTCTTTGAAGATTAGAGAGTAAAATGGCTATGAAATTTTGTATTATACGTAGGATTCTAATTGGAAAAAAAATACAGATATTCGGAGTGGGGCGGTATAGATAGATATATATATAGATAGATAGATAGATAGATAGATGGATGGATGGATGGATGGATGGATGGATGGATGGATAGATAGATATAGAAAGAAAGAGAGAGAGAGAGAGAAAGAAAGAAAGAAAGAAAAGAAAAGAAAAGAAAAGAAAAAGAATTTGTTCCTTAATAATTTCAACCATGGAATTTGCAACTTAGTATGATCAGAAAAAGCTCATGTGAGTTCAAATGAATGCTCTGGATTTCTTCGCATGGAAGGATGAAAGGCATCTGTCAGCTGCAAAGTAGAAGTTGGGGGGAAGCTTTTTGGGGTGCCCGCGAATACTTTTTCATCCTTTGTACACATCAGTGAACTGCTATGTGAATTTTCTCTGCTGGGCCAGACTGGACAAATTATTAATATTCCCAACAGAAATAGTTTGGATGAGGTTAAGTAGGGTCTCATATTGGAGAAAATAGAAACCTTTCGCTTCTAAAACTAATCTGCTTTTCTGCTACTACAAACATGTATAATTAAAACTGTACGGTGCCTGCCTCTCTTCAATCCCAGGCAAATAAAATTCATTTTCTTCATGCACAAACTAATCTTTCTACATCAGCAGCATTTTTTACAGAAATGTAGAAATATCTCTGGGCATTGACAGATGTGGCTTCATAGCCACTTATTAAATCAATGGAGCCTCCTGCTGTTCAGTCAATACTAAATGCTTCCCCTTCTCCAGAAGTCTACTAAATGCTTTCTCCTCTCCTCCATCCAGAAGTCCAGTACTGATTTCCTCCTGCTACATTTACAGGCTTTGGGGCATTCAAGAACCGTCCATTTGTGCAATGGCCCAGCAGAAGTACATGTGTTGGAGTTCATTCCATTACATGGGGTAATCTCTGGTGACCTTGTTCCACCTTCCAGCTGCTGAGCAGTAGCCAAGTGGTGATGGAGTACAGGCAGAGACCAAAAATACACAGTATAATCTTTTATTTATTACATATTAAAATGGTTTATACAATTTCTATTTTAACATAATGATTCCACACAACTGATAATATCTAAAAACATGCAATATTGTAATATAGAAGTAAAAATAACTTAAATATCTATACCCTCCAAAAATCTTAACTTAATAGACAAAAAAGATATACCACATCCATTTAAAAAAAAAATCCAAGCCGAACCAACTTTGCACATCAAATTCAATTAATGTTCTGGCTCAGTACCCAGAAATGAAGTCACCAGGCTGGTTTATTGGAGGAGGGAAAAGAAATTGGCTTTTTGGAACTTATCTGAGCACTGTAGGCAGACTATATCTTTGGTTGCTGGCCAACAGCTGTGTTCTGATTGGATGAGATTTCTCTGTGGTCATCTGTTGGCTAGGCAGAACACATTTTGATTGGCTGTTACTTATGCAGCATCTGATTTTGCTATTTAAATAAAGATGCTGATACTGTACAGCCAGTCTGGGTTTTTTTTTCAGTACAGTATTCTACAATGTCGGCTACATGCCAGGTAAACTGCAAATATTCTGAAACCATTCTCACATCTATGTTTAGAGGTGCATCATTCACAGAGACGCATGTTCTGGCTCATGGATGCAGGGAGATTAGACCCAACACTTCCCCTTTCTGCCAGATGGAAAGACTCCTTTGTCTTTTGAAACTAGAAAGCGAAGGTAGCAAGCAACGGAGGTTGGAATGAGCAGGCACAGAAATGTGATTCTCAGGGATCGTCTGGAGGAGGAGTCCAAGGATAATGGAGACAAAAAAAACCGTTTCAGGCAATAGTTACCCTCAGGAAGAATTAAATAAGAAGGTGCAGTTATTCTGGAAGATATTATTTTTTTCCCATTTTGTTTTCCATGTCATGTTAAGTCTGATTTATTTCGCTGGTATTTATCGCATCCAGGTCAAGATCAGATTGTTAGGTTTGAAACCCCTTGCAGCTTCTGAGCAGCAGTTCCATCCCACCTTATTATCTCTCCCAACAAATTTAGATTTCTCCTTAGTGGTTCTTTTTTTAAGTGCAGTTTGAGATTTTAGCAGTTTTGTTTATCTTTTACAGTAATCCCTCGCTACTTCACAGTTCATCTGTCACGGATTTGCTACTTCACGGGTTTTCAAAGGGGGCTTAAATCCATTAAAAATTCATAAAATTCTTCTACAGTACTACTGTACTCTATTAAAGAAACTGGTAGGACATCACATGTAGTTCCAGTTGAGAAACATTATAGAATGACTGTTTCATGCAAAGAGTGGGTTTTAAAAGTCCAAATACTCGTTAAATACATAAAAAATATTTTTCCTCTACTACACGGAAATTCATTTTTCACGGGTGGTCTTGGAACGCATCCCCAGTGAAAAACGAGGGATCACTCTATTATAATTTATTATTTTATTATAGCAGCCCAGAGTCCCTTGGAAGTTGGGCAGCATAAAAATCAATCAATCAAACAAACAAACTGTTAAGACTTCCGTCTGTTAGGGTTCTTTATTTCCTTGTCGCCACTGTTAAGTCTGGGGAAAGTATGCAACACTGTTTCGCTCGATTCGTGTTTATTGGGAATCAGCAACTTGCAACAATGTAACAATTTGGCTTCGTGGCTAACACACGCGGCTCGCGGCTCGTTTTCTCTTTTTAAAGGGTTTGGTGGCTGTAGGCGCAACTTTGATAGGCGTTTGTATTTTCCCGCCTGCAGCTCTGCCAATCGCGGCCATTCTATGCAAATGTACAACTTCAAATAATGATTGACATAACCTATTTACATTGGTACAGAACACCAACAAATATGTTTTCACTTGGGATTATCTAAAGTTAAAAAAGAATGCTTTACGACCCCCCCCCCCTTTGGAATAAGAATGATGCTGATGATGATCTTGTGATATTGATGTAACTATCTAATGGAGCGGGGAGAAGGGGTGAAATCCAGCAGGTTCTGACAGATTCTGGAGAATCAGTAGCAGAAATTTTGAGTAGTTCGGAGAACCAGCAAAGGCCACCTCTGGCGAGTGGGGAGAGAATGGAGATTTTGCAGTATCCTTCCCCTGCTATGCCACACCACGCCCACCAAGCCACGCCCGCAGAACCAGTAGGGGGAAAATTTGGATTTCACCACTCAGGGGAGGTTGATTTCCCATTCACCTCAAAGCTTTAAGGGAAGGAGGTAGCTATTTAAAAATGTGTGTGACTTTTTCCTCTCCTGCCCCCTCTTCCTGTTTGTCATTAAAGTACATGATGTTATTTTCCTCACATGTTGTGGTTCAGAGGGAAGACTTCAGGTGAAGGTAAAAGATGGATAGTGGACACAATAACTACCAATCTGGCACACCCAACGGGAGAAAACAGGCCAGGGTGTATAAACCAGAGGTTTACCCAAATATGAGCTATCTGATTGTTCACCTGGTGGATTCAGCCTAATATCTAGAATGGTGTTGCAAAATCTTTGCAACAAAATGTTTATTATATTACATGCTTTGTAGTGTAGTCACCCTGTCACAGGCTCAAGTGAGTTCATAATAAAGGCATGATTTAAAAAAAATCAAATGTCTTGGTTGTTCTGTCGGGCTCTCTGGTACATTCCTCCCAAAATTTCACAGGTACAAATTTCAGACACACACACATTTGAAAATTCAAAACAATGTTCTTTATAATGAAAATTCACTTAAACTAAGCCCCCTTTTGGTATAGCAAAGAGCACTGGTCTCCAAACAAACTGGTAATTTGTACAAGTCCCTTATCAGTTCTGTGATACTTAGCTTGCAGCTGTGAGGCAATTCACAGTTCTTCTTTCACAAAGTGAAACACACTTTGCTCTGGTTTAGTTTCAAAGCGGGGGGGGGGGGGGGAAATCAGCACACAAAAGGTCAAAGTCAGTAAAGCAGTCATGAAACACAATGATCAGATAATCCTCCACAATGGCCAAACCCACAGGCTGCTATTTATAGCAGCCTCACTAATTACCACAGCCCCACCCAACCACAGGTGGCCTCATTTTCTTTGATAATAATCTCTCAGTTGTTGTTGCCTATGCATCGCTCTCCGCATGCGTGGCTGTATCATTAACTCTTGTTCTGAATCCAAGGAGGAGCTAGATAATTGATCTCCTTCTGAGCTGTCTGCCACACTCTCCTCCTCCCTGTCACTCATGTCTTCTTGGTCAGAGGAGCCTTCATTAGCAGATTCCACCGGGGGCAAAACAGGCCTGCAGCATGTGGATGTCTCCCCCACATCCACAGTCCTTGGGGCAGGAGCTGGGCCAGAGCTAACCACAACATTGGTTCTCTGATTAATTTCTTAATCCCAATTTATAGAACTGTTATATATAAGAAGGATTCTCCTTGAGACATAGCAATGCTAAATGTTGAGGAACACCCTTCAACCAATATGGGACCCTCTTTCTCCCATAAACTACTTTGATTTAAAGCAGTGGCCCCCAATCTTTGGGCTCCAAAGACTGGTTCCATGGAGAAAGGTTTTCTGCAGACAGGAGGGGCTGTGGTTTTGTGTGCTCCTTGCATCCCACAGATGGGGATTCACTTGTTTGCACAGCCTGGTTTCTGACATGCTACGGACAGATGTCAGTCCACAGACCAGCGATTGGGTGCCCCTGCTTTAAATAGTGGTCATTCCTGCTATGTTATCTTCCAGCAATTATTTCTGACTCAGGGCCATTCTACATCATTAGGGGAGGAGGGCTATATTGGGGCATCTCAAAATTTGGACAGCATCTAAATTGAGCTTCATTTAAATTAAATAAATTTCTCTTTTTTAAAAGATCTGTATAAGGAGTATGGTTGCTTATCATGTCTGTAAGAATGCTCTTCTGTCGCATTAAAATTATAATTGAGCATTACGTTCTGTGTGTATATGTGTGAAGGGAATCTATGACTCAACCCTAGTCTTTGGATGATATTATTTGACCCTCAAATACTGGCATGTTTTTATTCCATTTTGTGCAAAAGCTCCAAGCACATTTTTTCTTCAGGTTTTTCAAAGTGTCTGTTGAGAAGCAGTGAACTTTCAGGGAGGAGCTATCAAGCATGGAGCTAATCTAGATCACTGTGCAACCATAAAAGAGTCAGAACTAGCCCTTCCTGAATTCCATAGAGCTTGATCTAATCGTTCCCAAGGGAAAGATGCCAGTTTGGGGAAATTCCTGTATTACAGGCAGAATATAATAAAGTGGTTAACTCGAACTCTGCACATGTGGGCCTGGCATTTGTACCTGACAACGTCGTAGAAAAAGATTTAGAATTTCCCATCCTGACAAGGTAGTTTAAAGATGTCTTGTACTAAAACTTCCACAATGCTTAGATATGTGATTGAGAATTGTGGGAACTGCAGTACAACAGTGGACATTTGCTCTGGGGGAGCTGATACTGAATCATGGCTTTTGTAGATCTTGGGTCAGATTAAAAGGAGAAAATAGTCACCTGATCCCAACTACAGAATTTGGTGGACATCCAGCTGCAGCAACCCTGCACAGCAGTTCTAACTTGCAATTTAATCAGCTGAAATGTCTTGGTATAAAAATGCCCAAATAAATTAGCAATATAATTCTTTTTTATCATTCTTCCAAATAAATATATGATTTCTAAGTTTTGTCATCCATACATGCAGCCAAGCCAAGTTAATTCAGATGTCTTTTGTTTCCCAGGCTACAAAAAGATCTGGATTTGAAAAAAAATGTATACCGTATATACTCGAGTATAAGTCGGGTTTTTTTAGCCCAAAAATGGGCTGAAAAACCCGACCTCGACTTATAATCGGGTGACTGACATGTCACCACAAGAGGGCGCAAGCGGCTGAGGGAAAGACAGCCGTCTGCCTTTGCTTCAGCTAGAAAGAAGCGGCAACTGCCCGGTCAAGAAGCAAGAATCCACCTAGCCAAACGGCTTTTTTCTTGTTTAGCGCGGCGTTCAAGTGGTTGGCAGGTTCCTTTGCTTGCACGCAAGAGCCAACCACTCGAACGCCACGCTAAACAAGAAAAAAGCCGTTTGGCTAGGGGGTAGATTCTTGCTTCTTAACCGGGCAGTTGCCCCCTCTCCCAGAACTTCTTTGGAGCTGAAGCAAAGGCAGACGGCTGTCTTTCCCTAAGCCGCTTCCTGGAGACCGCTAAAGATATCGCTCTGGGAGAGGGGGCAACTGCCCGGTTAAGAAGCAAGAATTCCCCCCCCCCCCCAGCCAAACGGCTTTTTTCTTGTTTAGCGTGGCGTTCGAGTGGTTGGCTCTTGCGTGCAAGCAAAGGAACCTGCCAACCACTCGAACGCCACGCTAAACAAGAAAAAAGCCGTTTTGCTGGGGGGGGGGGAAATTCTTGCTTCTTAAACCGGGAGCAGTTGCCCCCTCTCCCAAAGCGATGTCCCAAAGCGGTCTCCGGGAAGCGACCGAGGGAAAGGCAATCGTCTGCCTTTCCTTCAGCCCGAAAGAGAAGGCAAATGCCCCGCCTTCCCCCAGCCAGTTAACCGAGCGCTTCAAGTTAACCGGCTGGGGGAAGGCGGGGCATTTGCCTCCTCTTTCGGACTGAAGGAAAGGCAGACGATTGCCTTTCCCTCGGTCGCTTCCCGGAGACCGCTTTGGGACATCGCTTTGGGAGAGGGGGCAACTGCTCCCAGTTAAGAAGCAAGAATCCCTCCCCCCTAGCCAAACGGCTTTTTTCTTGTTTAGCGCGTCGTTCGAGTGGTTGGCTCTTGCGTGCAAACAAAGGAACCTGCCAACCACTCGAACGCCATGCTAAACAAGAAAAAAGCCGTTTCGCTGGGGGGGGGATTCTTGCTTCTTAAACCGGGAGGAGTTGCCCCCTCTCCCAAAGCGATGTCCCAAAGCGGTCTGCGGGAAGCGACCGAGGGAAAGGCAATCGTCTGCCTTTCCTTCAGCCCGAAAGAGGAGGCAAATGCCCCGCCTTCCCCCAGCCGGTTAACTTGAAGCGCTCGGTTAACTGGCTGGGGGAAGGCGGGGCATTTGCCTTCTCTTTTGAGCTGAAGGAAAGGCAGACGATTGCCTTTCCCTCGGTCCCTTCCCGGAGACCGCTTTGGGACATCGCTTTGCTTGCGCCTGCCCCTCCTACAGCGGAGAGAGGCGGCAAATGGCCAGCCCTTCCCCCACCCGCTTAGCTGAGCCCTTCGGGAAGGTGCCGCCTGTCTTCGCTGTAGGAAAGGCAGGCACATCCGAAGCGCGTGGGGAAGTGGCTGTGGGAGGCAACGACATTCCTAAGCCGGTGAGGTGTAGGGGGGGGGGGTGGCGAGAAGATAGAAGCAAGAATCCACCCCCCCAGCTTTTCCCCCCTCTCCCCGCAAGAAAAGGAGCCAGCCAAACACTCCAATGCCGCGCTAGAGGGGGGAAAAGCCGATGAGGTGTGTGTGTGGGGGGGTGGATTCTTGCTTGTCTTCTCAACACCCCCTCACCCCACCTCTCGGGAAGAGAGCAACAGGAAAGGACGCGGTTTTCTTCTGCCGGGTCGAGGACAAAGCGGGTGTTGAGGGCGGCGGGCGAGCAACATTTCAGCGGGGAGAAAACCCCAAGCTGAGAGTGCCTTTTAAAATCACTCTCCTCTCAGCCTGGGCAAGCTGCCGAGAAGTGGGGTTTTCGGAGTGGGGAGGCAAAAACGCTCAGAATGTCACCAACGAGGCATTTCTCCAAGGGGCGGGGGTCCCTAAACTTTCCTTTAACCCCAGCGGACACAAAGATGGGAATGTGTGGTCCTTGCCAGCCACCCATCTGCGGGGGCTGCTCCGCGCCAAGGCAGAATTAAATTCAACAACCAAAATATTATATTTTAAAAAAACATACTTTTTTGACAGTTTGTTTGCCTTTTAAGACATCTCTCTGGCTGTGCCTAATGTCAACAATAAATTTTTTTGCCAGGTGAATTTTTTTTTGCCAGATTAGCTATGGATCTCACTGAAGAAATTTTAAAGAATACTCAAAATGATTCTTCATTTGCTTTGTAACCTTAAATAAAAAAACAATACAGTATTGACTCTGTAATTTACCCGGGGAGGGGACAGGAGGGGGGCGCAGACAGACAGGAAAGGAAGACAGACAGACAGACAGACAGACAGACAGATAGAGACCTATGACCACAATTGAGCTCAAAATTTGTTGTTAAGCAAAAGCATTGTTAAGTGAAAATCACCACATTTTACTCAATCCATTACATTTCCTAGCTCTAACAGTGATGTGCAAGCTAGGGAAGTACCGGTACATCTGAAGACGTGTAATGTTCTAGTTATGGTTAACTGTGTGGCAGAAAGTGGACTCTGGGTTTGTTTTCCTATTACAGTGAGGTTGAATGTACCATATATAATTTTACAAGAGCTCTCTCTCTTTCTCTCTCTGTATATACACATACAGTTTATATAGTAGATAATGTACAGTATATTTTTGTGTGCCTGTGTGTAATATTTATTTACACATATGGCATATATACATAGAATTAAGTATATTTTGGATGTTCAGTAATTGTAAATATAGAGGGAAATTGTATCTCTTTGAGGCAAGGAGAGGTCAAGTATCCTAACCCTAACCCAAACCAGCAGGAGCAGGGGATTAAGGTAAGTACCTAGGTACTTGCAATTTTTTTGCCTATACCTGCCTTGGGGGATATATACCTGTTTACCCTCTTTTAAACTTACAGAGCTAGTTTACTGGCTTTCTTTGAAATAAATATTCTAAAATATTTAATCTACTGATGCCTCAATTGATGTAATTTTATTGGTTTCCATTTTTATAAGTTACCAGTAGCCGCTGCAATTTCCACCCTCGACTTATACAGGGGTTTATAAATTTTCCCAGTTTTTGTGGCAAAAGTAGGCGCCTCGACTTATAGTCGGAGCGACTTATACTCGAGTATATACGGTAATTGGGCAATAGGCAGTAAATGCAATAATATGGGAGCTTGTTCATATGGCAAACTACAACAGGGGGTTGTTAGACAAGTTTTAAAGTAAGATATCTAGCTGGTAGGGTTACTAAATCTGCATTATAATACTTTAGAATGGTACTTGCTTGTAACAAATGAGGAGGTTTTTTTTATGATTCCTTACTACCATGTAGTAGTTATTCAGCATAATGTGGTTTGTTTCTAGCATGGGTGTGTGAATCAAGACTGCCATCTTATCTATATGACTGGTGGCTCACAATTAAAACAAAATGAAATAATAAAGGTAACCAGAGATAAGAGGAACATCCTGTGGTACATATACTTACGCCCACTACAGAATAATTTTTAAAGATTTTATGATTCAGGTATGATTAGAATCAGTGGAGTTCAGATTTGTAGCAAACATTTTAAATAAACTTGAGTAATTTTATTGAAATTCAAAAATGCACCATTGATCATATTTATTTATACTGGTTGTAATAGCATGATAGGCTTACTCGTGGATAATTATGGGGCACAGATTCAGCGTTTCATGTCAAAATAGCTACAGAGTGCATCTTAGTGGTCAAACGATGAACACACTAATTTTCTCTCCATTAGCTTGCCTGGCATGGTTCAGCATAAGCTACCTTGATTTGAAGAAAAAGGTAATTTTTCCATGTGAGGTTCCTAATACCCCCCCTACTATTGTATCTTTCTTCAGAGTGGGTCATTAGAGCATACAGAGGCCATTTGTTATACAGTGTTCCATTATAAGTAATAGATGCAGGCCGCAAGCAGTTTTGTCTTTTAAAGAAAAAGGAGGTGTCCTTTTGGCCTTTATCACGGCTGCATGGAAACAAAATGGTCATTTACTGACCTTAGTTCATAAGGAATTAAGTTAGAATACCATTTTGTTTAGTGGGAGGACCACAGCTTGCCCTTGTGGTTGAATAGTACTTTCAAAGTAGCGGTTGGGGGCAGGGGGGGCTGGATGAAGAATTAGGGATTGCCAGAATAAAACACTTGATCGGGTGACTTTAATAAAACTGACATATTATACTATTATAAAGATATTATTCTATTATAAAGACCGGGCACCGGAATGGCAGGAACACCCCTCCGGTAGCGGAAATGGAGTGCATAGCCTAGCCCTGGGCATGCACGCACAACCGACATGATTCCGGTAAAATTACCGTGTTTTTTGCAAAGAAATCAGCAATTTTTGCCCAAATCTTGCTGCTTGAAGGATGTCCGTTTGAGATTTCAGCTGCTGGCAGCAACAGCGGCCTGCCCAAGCTCTGGCCGCATGGCCTGCTCTCTGCTCTCCCGTGCCACAAGCATTTCTCGGCATGGCGATGGCACCCCGAGCAAGTCATGGCCTCTGGGAGAAGCAGCACTGTGCTCCCAAAGACCACGACTGGCTCCTGGTGCCATCGCCACTCCAAGAGATGCCTGTGGAACGAGAGAACAGAGCAGGCCACACGGCTGGAGCTCAGGGTCGCCCAACCTCCTCCCCATGTTGCATGCCATCTTCTCGGCGTGGCGAGGGAGAAGCTGTCGCACAAGCACTGGAGCGAAAGATAATGCATTGGTTGCCAACTGGTTTCTGAACACAATTCAAAGTGTTGGTTATGACCTATGAAGCCCTACATGGCATTGGACCAGATTACTTACGGGACCGCCTTCTGCCACATGAATCCCAGTGTCTACTTAGGTCCCACAGAGTCGGCCTTCTCCAAGTCCCATCAACTAGACAATGCCGCTTGGCGGGGCCTAGGGGAAGAGCCTTCTCTGTGGGGGTCCCCAGCCCTCTGGAATCAGCTCCCCCTAGAGATTCGCACTGCCCCAGCCCTCCTCGCTTTCGTAAGAACTTGAAAACTTATTTATGCAGCCAGGATTGGGGTCATCAGATCCCAGCTTCTGGCCACTGAATGTTTACTATGTTTCGTTGCATTGAAAGAACGATTGTGATATTTAGTTTTTATAATGTTTTTAGTTAATTATCTATATCAATTGGATCCAACTGTAATTTGTATATTGCTTCACTGGCATGTTGTGAGCTGCCCCAAGTCCACAGAGAGGGGCGGCATACAAATCCAATAAACAAATAAATAAATAATGCAAGCACCGGACGTGAAGGTGGGGGGCAGATCACTTGGGCCGCTCACAGTGGAGCCACCACTCATGGGTGGGCAAATGGGCAGGGCAGGCGGCAGGGGTATCTTACCTGCTTTTCACTGTTTTTCAGCTTTATTATGCTCATTTGTGGAAGCAAAAAAAGTCGGAAATTGCATGTCCTCATGCGAGATTCAGTTTCTGTGCATGCGCAGAAGCTGAGTCTCGCACTCTTGTGTGTGTGTGTGTGCACGCTCCCGGCCTGTTCCGGTGGTGCCAGGAATGGGGACTCACCCCTCCCTGTAGGACTCTTTGTAAGGCTTTGAGACCATATATGGCTTACCCATAGTTTATTGAATAAATAAACAACTGTACTTAAGTTTACATACTAAGCAAACTCAAACCAATGTGTGTTGGTTGTTGTTTTTAAAAAAAATTGGCTTCTTGTGTATTCGGATCCAGCTAATGTTAAAGTTTTCTTATTTAGACTGAGACATGGACTAAGCTGTTGACTATCCATTCTTATTGTAACCGTAGAATACTAGGAACACAGTGGATTGCTAAATGGGGTCTGTCTGTCTGTCTGTCTGTCTGTCTGTCTGTCTGTCTGTCTGTCTGTCTGTCTATCTATCTATCTATCTATCTATCTATCTATCTATCTATCTATCTATCTATCTATTGGATTTCTATTCCGCCCCTCTCCAAGGACTCGGGGCGGCTCACAACATATAAAATATACAATACATAATGTAATCCAATTAACTAATTAAAAATCTATTTAAAAAAACCCAAACCATAAAATACAATCATTCCATTCACTCCATATTCTTGTTTTGTTACTACTGTGCAGAAGATGAGCAGAGCTGCCATGATTTTTTGTTTGTCTTCAGTTTCTCTTCAAGGGTTCTGGTTATGCCACATCTAGCAACGGCAGTCATGATTGCATTCATGTTAATAATAATAATACAAAGTCATATTTCTTTCTCTTGAGATAAACTGCATTCGCGCACAAAGCTGTGCTTTAAACAGATTCTGTACAACTTGTTGTGATTCCGTCTGAGGCCCCTCAGGGAACGGCTGATTCTCTGCCGGCTTCCTGCTCAGAGGGGGAGGATGAGGAACAGGAGGTTCAGGCAGACGGGGAGGAGGAATCTCAGGCTGAGGGAGAGGGAGGACAGCCAGAGTCCCCCGAGAGGGAGCTCTCCCCAGCAAGCAGCCTGGATTCCTTAGATGAAAATGCACAAGCAATCATCGATCTCCGGCAGAGAAGAGCAACACAACGAAGGGGACAATTAGCCAGGTACTTTCAGCACTAAAGAGGCAACAGCTGGGTTTGGATGTGGTGCTCTCTGGAAAGGCTGAAAAGGCAGACACCCCCCCTTCCTGGCTTGTGGAGTATTATCTTTGGGAGTCCTGGGACCTGGCTGTGATCTTTGGCGTTTTGGAATTCTGGTTTGTGACTTTGAATACTGAAACCTTGGGGGGGAAAGGTGTGGGTCTTATTCTCTACAGTGGTGGGTGTGCCAGCAAGAAGTCTGCTGTATTGTCTGGCCGTCAGGATTCTGCTGGGAAGTCTCATAGCCTGCCTGTTGGGAAGAACAGGTTTTTCTCTGTGTTTATTTTTCAAACTATAAAGTGCCTTTGTTTGTACCAGCGTGTCTGGCTGTTTTTTCCAGTTGGTGTTGAAGTCTGGGGGCACCCAGACAGAACAACAACTATTTTTATTTGAATAGAACGTTGAACTGTAAACCCTGGTTTATAAACTACACTATCTGGGTTCATGAAACTTTCAAAATAAGCCAGAACTGCCACTCCTACCCCAGATTGCTCAATGTGTGCACAAAGTCAAGGTCAACATCCTCCCTATTTCCTCCAACTGCATATTTCTATTCTGTGTAATCGGAGCTGTTGCTGGTAAGATAAGAACGAAGACAGATAGTACGAGTTAGGCAAGACAGCTCCCTCCTGTTTGCCTCTTGCCTTAGCATCTATTTAACTCTTTTATTATAAGAGCAAGAATGTGGAAGGATGTTAAACTGCCCATCTTCCAAACTTATCAGATGCAGAAGCAACACAGACCATGCATTTCAAATCTGAACTTTTAATCCATATTCTTATTTGCTAAAGGCAAGCACTGAGATTCTGCCTATTCCAGAAATGGCTTCCTGTTCATTCAGAGTTACTAAAACAATCCATGAAAGGATTTGGGATGAAGTTGAAAGCAAGAGAATGCTGGAAGCACCATTTTAAAAATCAGTATGGAAATTATGTTAAAACATGTAATTACATGCTGTTTTAGCACTCAGGTAAAAAGCGAAGAAAAGGAAATTATAAATACTTTGAAACATTATAATGTTGCAGGTATAGATGATGTTAAATGGAAGAATTAAAATATGTTAAAATAACATGATTTGTGTTATTAATACCTTATAGAAAAGGAAAAAGTAGCTGATTCAGATGCAGATGCAAAATTATATGGTGATTTGTTTACTAAATGGACCTGAGAAGGTGTTGGCAGAATTCTGATTGAAAAAATACAAGAGGTAGCAGTGATCAAAATTCAGGAAATATAGTGTGGCTTCCTGCTGGAGAGGTCATGAGAAGACCACATTTCTGCTTTTCAATAAAACACTCAGAAATGCATGAACATATTTATTTGTCCTACCTTTTTTTCCATATGTACTGTATAACTCAATGTTGTGAGCAGACTCATCATCATCCTCATAATCATCATCATTATTATTATGTATTTTTCGGACTATAAGGTGCACCTTAGTTTTGGGATAAGAAAATAAGAAAAAAACTGATTGGTGGGTGGATCAACCTCCGGAATACCCCCAAACAGAGGTGAACTTTAGCAACAGGCTTGTTGATTGTGAGCTCTCCACAGTTTGCTTTTCCAGCCTCTAAAATCTCAGTTTCAGAGGTTTTTTCAGCCCATGAAATGTCAGTTTCAGAGGCTTTTTTAACAGCCCATGAAATGCCAGATTTGTTTGTTTGTTTGTTTGTTTGTTTGATTGATCGATTGATTGATTTCTATGCCGCTCTTCTCGAGATGACTCAGGGTGGCGTACAACATTTAGAGGATTTTCCCCCCAGCCTCTGAAAGGAAATGGTAGTAAATGTATGTATATGTTCTTAAACGTAGCATTGCTTGCATACAAAAGAATACCAATGTGTTGCAACAAATGTAAACTAGGCTATAAAAAATAACAAGGAATCTGGATTAGAAAATGAATGTATCAAATATCAGGGTAACATAGAAACATAGAAAACTGATGGCAAAAAAGACCTCATAGTCCATCTAGTCTAGAAATACTATTTCCTGTATTTTATCTTAGGATGGATATATGTTTACCGCAGGCATGTTTACATTCAGTTACTGTGTAGTTACCAACCATGTCTGCTGGAAGTTTGTTCCAAGCATCTACTACTCTTTCAGTAAAATAATATTTTCTCACCTTGCTTCTGATCTTTCCCCAACTAACCTCAGATTGTGCCCCCTTGCTCTTGTGTTCACTTTCCTATTAAAAACACTTCCCTCCTGAACCTTATTTAACCCTTTAACATATTTAAATGTTTTGATCATGTCTCCCCTTTCCCTTCTGTCCTTTCCCTAGCTGTGTTTGAAAAAGATTGAAAAGAATCAATGAGATTCACAGAAGACAATGTGTGAAAAATTAAAGAAAAGGCAATGCATAAAAGCTGTGTATACGGACATGATGGAAACAAGGACAGGGCCAGGAATGTTGCAAACTGTAATGAATGATGTTGATACAAGCTAGTTGAGTTATCTATATTTTTTCCCTTTCATGCCTTTTATTACTTTATTTTCTACCTTTTTTCCCTTCACTTTGCATAGCATTGCTCACCCCAATATTCCTTGATTGGTTTTACAGAGGCATACATTTAAATGTATACGTTTACTTCTCTTCTGTTGGGCTCTCTGGTAGAATCCTTCCAAAAATTCACAGGTACAAATTTCAGACACACACACGTTTGAAAATTCAAAACAATGTTCTTTATAATGAAAATTCACTTAAACTAAGCCCTCTTTTGGTATAGCAAAGAGCACTCGTCTCCAAACAAACTGGTAATTTATACAAGTCCCTTATCAGTCCTGTGATACTTAGCTTGCAGCTGTGAGGCAATTCACAGTCCTTCTTTCACAAAGTGAAACACACTTTGCTCTTGTTTAGTTTCAAAGTGGGGGGAAATCAGCACACAAAAGGTCAAAGACAGTAAAACAGTCATGAAACACAATGATCAGATAATCCTCCACAATGGCCAAACCCACAGGCTGCTATTTATAGCAGCCTCACTAATTACCACTGCCCCACCCAACCACAGGTGGCTTCATTTTCTTTGATAATAATCTCTCAGTTGTTGTTGCCTATGCATCGCTCTCCGCATGCGTGGCTGTATCATTAACTCTTGTTCTGAATCCAAGGAGGAGCTAGATAATTGATCTCCTTCTGAGCTGTCTGCCACACTCTCCCCCTCCCTGTCACTCATGTCTTCTTGGTCAAAGGAGCCTTCATCAGCAGATTCCACCGGGGGCAAAACAGGTCTGCAGCATGTGGATGTCTCCCCCACACCCACAATCCTTGGGGCAGGAGCTGGGCCAGAGATAACCACAACAACTTCCAGAAGTGATAAATTACAGAGGGCATTATGTAAAATCACCCGGTGGAGCTGATTGGTTGAAGTTTCCAGAAGGTGAGTTATTTCTGAAATCTCACTAGAAACATTCAGGAAGAGCTTTACAGCCCAGGAATCTAGGTAGGTTTTCACTCCTATTTAATTTCTTTGCTCTGATCTTCTATCCAGGACATTTATTTACACACAGTCTTGCACCTTTTCATTCCTAAAAGAATTTTCAGGTCTCTGACTCTGACAGATGAAATGATGAAATGGCAATATTAACCTGTGCTGGGTTCACACTTTGCACAAAGCCAAGAATTAGCCATGTCTATCTAATGATCAGATTATCTGTTTGAAACATATGAGAACCATGTGAGCTCTCATATATGCTAAATCGTATACAAACTGTGATGGCTGAGTTGATAGAATAGAATAGAATAGAATTTTTTATTGGGCAAGTAGTGATTGGACGCACAAAGAATTTGTAACTCCATATGCTCTCAGTGTACATAAAAGAAAATATAGCTGGTTTGATAATCAGTCAGAAGAAACTACGCTATGGCTTAGCCTAGCATGACATGTAAAGATAGCCCTGTGTAATCATCTCCTTTTTGTCATCTACCTGCTAATTAAGTTTCAAAGTCACTGAATTTAATTTCTGCCACCCGTAGATAAGCTGACCTTTGAAATTTTCATGTTTTAATTTTTACAGTTGGCTTACCCATATGTGGCACTTTTTTCATGATATTTTAATTTTTAAAAAAATGATGGCTGGCTTTATCCATGGATGGACTTAACTCTAAGTATATGCGGATACTTTAAAAACGTATTACTGTGTGCATATAAACAAGGATTAAACAGATAAGTCAAACCCAATTGTTGGGGTCCATTCTGACATTTTAATTGTCAGCCTTCCCACAAGTATATATGGTAAATATGTTGTTGTATTTCCTTTACTGTGTTCTAAGTTAGTCTAATGGATTTTCTTGAGCATGTAGGGACAGGATCAAGCTTTCAGTCCCATGTGCATTGTGTCCTTAAGCAACACTGGAGCTTAAGAACATAAACATGTAGCATAAACAGACAGACAGAGGAACGTTTAAGGATAGCTTTCTTAGTCATTTCATTTGTTTTCCCTGCACACATCTAATTTTATTTCTTGCCTGCAAGAGTTTTTATCAGGTGGTATTTAATCTTTTAATCTTTTAAAACTTACTAATTTTAATTATTCGAAGATCAAATCGAATTCGCTGACATATTTACTTTATACTTCTTTTTCCATTGCCAAGCCAAGCCACCCTAAGAGAATAATCTGTTTTCCACCTCTGGAATAATCTGTTTTCCACCTTTTGGGTGGTCGGGAGTGGGTGGGAGGTATTGCTTATGCTGCAAAGTAGCAGACATATCAACTATGGTTCAGGTTAAGTAAAAACAATTTACCAGAAGCACAGAAGTACCATGTATAAATCCTTGGAGGAATATTGCAATCAAAGGTGCTGAGAAAGGAAAGGGGAACATGATATAAATGCCAACCTTCAGTATGAATGTGTTGGAACTGGTATATGGTGGAACACATTCAGTTCAGGATATAAAGATGAATATTTTTAATAAAAATAAAGTGCAGGAACTGATGGGACGATGGGACAGGGTTAGAGGTTATATGGCTAGTAGAATTCGAGACCAAGGTATAAAGAATAAATTGGAATCTCTCTATAGTTTGTAAATATTGTAATATTCTTGGTTTAAAATGCTATAAATAAGGTACACCCTCATTTTGGTGGAGGGGTTTGAATGTTGTTGGGTGGCGGGAGCACGCATCACTGTGCACTGTGTTTTATGTAGTGTGTATGTGTTGTTATTATTAAAAAATTCATTAAAATTATTTTTTTAAAAAACCTTTAGTATAAATGTGGATGATTGGTTTTTTTAAATATACAGTGGTACTTCTACTTAAGAACGCCTTTATTTAAGAACTTTTCTAGATAAGAACCGGGTGTTCAAGATTTTTTTGCTTCTACTTAAGAAATATTTTCTACTTAAAAACCCGAGCCCGGAAAATTTTCCCAGGAAATTTGAGAGCGGCATGAAGGCCCGCTCCTGCCATTCTAGTTTCCTGCCATTCCCCCTGGCTTTCTCTCTCTGGCGCAGTGTATGGGAGGCAGCCTCATGCCAGGTGTATGGGAGGCGCGTGCTCCTCCTCGCTGCCTCAGAGTCCCTCTTTTTTTTTAAGCCTTAAAGTTTTGGATATTTTTGATTCACCTCACCTCACCTTCTTCCTTCGGCAGCGACTTTCCTCCTCCTCCTCTTCTTCTTCCTCCTCCTCCTCCCACCCAAATTCTGAGCTTTTATTTCCTTCTTAATGGTTTTGCACACATTATTTGCTTTTACATTGATTCCCCTAGGGAAAATTGCTTCTACTTACAAACTTTTCTACTTAAAAACCTGGTCACAGAACAAATTAAGTTCTTAAGCAGAGGTAGCACTGCATAGGAGTTTTAGAATAAAACCTAGGTTAGGTTTCAATGCATTTTTAGTATTAAGAATTTTAGAGTATTTTAATTAGATTCCTTCATGTCTTGTATTTGTGTACTGTGAGCCGCCCTGAGTCCCAGGAGAAGGGAGGCATAGAAATCTGATTAATAAATAAATAATAGTAATTATACCTGGTTATATCCAGACCCTGAGTGCATGTGTCTTGCAGTTTGTGTTCTGACATCAGCATTCACATTTCTTCTTTTGCCCCAGCCACCCACACTAATTTACACAATGTGGCTTGTATTACATATTTGTAGAGAGTGAGCAGTTAATAAGGTTGAAACCTAGAAAAAGTGACCAGTGGCTAAAAGTCAGAGTTATGTCCATATCGCACAGATTCATCAAGCTGAGCTGCAAGCGCAGTGGCTGGGTTCATACAGCAACAAAGTCCAAGCTAATCAAATCACACCATGGTTTGCTGTACTAGATGATGCTAAGCCATGTGTGTATGAGATAAAAACATGAGAAAGAAAGAAATGAATTGCATTGCGATAGGGAGAAAAAACACTACTATGGACTTTAAACCAAGTTATTTTGCCTCCCTCCCATCATCATCTGCCTCCTATTTTTCTTCTTAACGAGTCTATCTCCTATTATAGAAAACACAGTCCTGATTAAGGAGAAATTGATTCTATAGTACTTGAGGTGAAAGATCTTAAATTGAAAATAAGTTGGCATCTATCTTTGATTCAAGCTCTTTGATTCTGAGCCATTTCCGCCTTTGATATGCCCATTTTGTTCGCTAGCCAGATGAATTACTTTGCAATTAAGAGATGCCAAAAGGAGTCGAAACAGTTCATTTTAGACCCTATTGAGCAATGTCAAAGTGTAGCGATTTAAAGTGCATCGAGATAAACTTTCCTTTTGAAAGTTTAAGGCAAACACACCTCAGTACATCCAGACATCGAGTCACTCCAGACTGACAAGCAATCATACCTGTAAGCATTTAAACAGAGAGCCTCAGTGAGGCTTCAAAGGCTGCAACCGTCTCCAATTTTGTGTTCAAGTACAAGTAGCCCTCAATGTACAAAAATTCTTTTAGTGACCATTCAAGGTTACCACGGCACTGAAAAGAAGTGGCTGAAGACATTTTTCACATTTATGACCATTGCAGCATTCCCAGTCTACGGAGAGGGGCGGCATACAAATTTAATAAATAAATAAATAAATAAATGGTCACATGATCAAAATTTGGATGCATAGCAACTGCTCCATATTGCCCCCAACAATCTGGGTTGTCGGGAAAAATATGATGATTCTGTAAATCGCTTAGAGAGGGCTGTAAAGCACTGTGAATCAGTATATGTTGCATTTTTCGGTGTATAAGATCCACTGGAGTATAAAACGCACATTATTATTATTATTATTATTATTATTATTATTATTATTATTATTAAATTTGTATGCTGCCCTTCTCCATAGACTCCCTTAGTTTGGGGAGAGAGAAAAACAGGGGAAAATCTACCCACCAGTATTCATAGAAACATAGAAGACTGACGGCAGAAAAAGACCTCATGGTCCATCTAGTCTGCCCTTATACTATTTCCTGTGTTTTATCTTAGGATGGATCTATGTTTATCCCAGGCATGTTTAAATTCAGTTACTGTGGATTTACCAACCACATCTGCTGGAAGTTTGTTCCAAGGATCTACTACTCTTTCAGTGAAATAATATTTTCTCATGTTGCTTTTGATCTTTCTCCCATCTGGTTAGTGTCCTTAATCTGTTCAGTTTAAGCACATTATTTTATCCCCTAGTTAGGGCTGGAAAAAAATCTTCGAAGAGAGTAGGAATGAAAATCAGCCTGCAAAGATTTAGGGTTCCCTTTGGAGGGAGTAGGGATAAAAAAATGCTGCAAGCTAGGAAGATCATTTGCACCTCGTTAGGGCTAAAAAAAACTTGTTTGGAGGAAGTAGTAATAAAAACAACCCTGCAAGCTGGGAAGAGCCAGGAAGATCATTAGTAACTCCTTAGGGCTGGGAAAAAAGTTTTGAAAATCTACTGAGCAAACTCTCTGACCAGTATAAGGCCATCCAAATTTCCCACCTATTTTAGGGGCAAAGGGGTGCGTCTTATACTCTGGAAAATACAGTAAGTGTAAGTGCTATCACTGTGACATTGCAGTTGTGATCCCCATTTACGACTTTCTGGCAAGCAAAGTCAATAGGGAAGCAAGATTCACTTAACAACTGTGGCGAGAAATATTGTAAAGTGGGGCTAAGCCCATTTAACAAATGTTTCATTTAGCAACACAACTTTTGTGCACAATTGTGGTTGTAAATTGAGGACTATTGGTACCAAAAAGCCACCTTTTAAAAGGCAGAAATGGTGGCAATGGTGGCAAATAAGTATTAACGGAACTCAAGTAATATTGAAAAACATCAAAATCTTTGAAAATGTGTAACTTTTTTTTCCTTTGAAAGCAGCAACATCATTTATTTATTTATTTATTTATTTATTTATTTATTATTTAGATTTGTATGCCGCCCCTCTCCGAGGACTCGGGGCGGCTCACAGCAGAGAAAAACAAATCATAAATAATCTGAATACATTTAAAACATTTAAGATTTAAAAAGAAAACCCCATATAGTACATACACACTCACAAGCATACCATACACAATTTAAACATGCCCAGGGGGAGATGTCTTAGTTCCCCCATGCCTGACGGCAAAGGTGGGTTTTAAGGAGTTTATGGAAGGCAGGTAGAGTAGGGGCAGTTCTAATCTCCGGGGGGAGTTGGTTCCAGAGAGCCGGTGCCGCCACAGAGAAGGCTCTTCCCCTGGGGCCCGCCAACCGACACTGTTTAGTTGACGGGACCCGGAGAAGGCCCACTCTGTGGGACCTAATCGGTCGCTGGGATTCATGCGGCAGGAGGCGGTCTCGGAGGTATTCTGGTCCGATGCCATGAAGGGCTTTAAAGGTCATAACCAACACTTTGAATTGTGACCGGAAATTGATCGGCAGCCAATGCAGACTGCGGAGTGATGGTGAAACATGGGCATACCTAGGTAAGCCCATGACTGCTCTCGCAGCTGCATTCTGCACGATCTGAAGTTTCCAAACACTTTTCAGAGGTAGCCCCATGTAGAGAGCATTACAGTAGTCGAACCTCGAGGTGATGAGGGCATGAGTGACTGTGAGCAATGAGTCCCGGTCCAGATAGGGCCGCAACTGGTGCACCAGGCGAACCTGGGCAAACGCCCCCCTCGCCACAGCTGAGAGATGGTTTTCTAATGTGAGCTGTGGATCGAGGAGGATGCCCAAGTTGCAGACCCTCTCTGAGGGGGGCAATGATCCCCCCCCCAGGGTGATGGACAGACAGATGGGATTGTCCTTGGGAGGCAGAACCCACAGCCACTCCGTCTTATCCGGGTTGAGTTTGAGTCTGTTGACACCCATCCAGGCCCCAACAGCCTCCAGGCACCGGCACATCACTTCCACCGCTTCGTTGACTGGGCATGGGGTGGAGATGTAAAGCTGGGTATCATCGGCATATTGATGATACCTCACCCCATGTCCTTGGATGATCTCACCCAGCGGTTTCATGTAGATGTTGAATAGCAGGGGGGAGAGGACCGACCCCTGAGGTACCCCACAAGGGAGCGACCTCGGAGCCGACCTATGACCCCCCAATAACACCGACTGCGACCGGCCAGAGAGGTAGGAGGAGAACCACTGAAGAACAGTGCCTCCCACTCCCAACCCCTCCAGCCGGTGCAGAAGGATACCATGGTCGATGGTATCGAAAGCCGCTGAGAGGTCAAGAAGCACCAGAGGATAAACCCCTGTCCCGGGCCCGCCAGAGATCATCCATCAACGCGACCAAATTGGTTTCCGTGCTGTAACCGGGCCTGAAGCCTGACTGCTGGGGACCTAGATAATCGGCTTCTTCCAAGGACCGCTGGAGCTGGAGTGCCACCACCTTCTCGGCAACCTTCCCCATAAAGGGAAGGTTGGAGACTGGACGATAGTTATTAAGTATGGCTGGGTCCAGGGAGGGCTTCTTGAGGAGGGGGCGCACAAGCGCTTCTTTATAGAGAGTTGGAAAGACTCCCCTCCCCAAGAAAGCGTTGGTAATCTCCTGGGCCCAGCTCCGTGTCACCTCCCTGCTGGCCTAGACCAACCAGGAGGGGCACGGATCCAGTAAACAGGTGGCGGAACTCACAGCTCCAATGGCCTTGTCCACTTCATCAGGTGTCACCAGATCAAACTCTTCCCAGACAGGTGGACAAGTACGTGCCCCAGTCACCTCGACTGACTCGTTGTCAGTCGACTCTGTATTACAATTGGAGTCGAGATCAGCCCGGATCTGAGCAACTTTATCAGCGAAAAATGTGTTAAAATCCTCGGCACTGCTCTGCAAGGGCTCCCCAGCTCCCCCCTGGTTAAGAAGGGAGCGGGTCACCCTAAACAGAGCGGCCGGGCGGGATTCCGCTGATGCAACCAAGGTGGCATGGTACGCGCATCTTGCCGCCTTGAGCGCCACTTTGTAAGTCTTAATAAAATCTCTTACAAGTGTTCGATCGGATTCGGACCTACTCTTCCTCCATCGCTTCTCTAGACGTCTCTTTTGGCATTTCAACTCCCGGAGCTCCTCGTTGAACCATGGGGCTCTACGGGGTCTAGCGCCGCGGAGAGGTCGCAAAGGCGCAATCCGGTCAAGAGCCCCAGCCGCAGCCCTGTTCCAGGCTTCAGCAAGGGACTCCGCCGAACTGTGGACGAGTGCCTGTGGAATAACCCCAAGCGCCGTCTGAAAGCCCTCTGGGTCCATCAGGCGTCTGGGGCGGAACATCTTCATTGGTTCCGCCTCCCTGCGGGGAAGGATTGGAGCCAGGAAGTCAAGCCGTAGTAGAAAATGGTCTGACCATGACAAAGGCAACGCTTCTAAGCCCCTTAGTCTCGGACCATTACTCAATTGCTCGGAAAGGAATACCATGTCAGGTGCATGCCCTCCCTCATGAGTCGGACCCTGTACTACTTGAGTCAGGTCCATGGCTGTCATGGTGGCCATGAACTCCTGTGCCAGCCCAGAGGTTTCGCCGAGTGACGGCAGGTTGAAGTCCCCCAGGACAATGAGTCCGGGGAACTCCACCGCCAACCCGGCTACCTCCTCGAGTAGCACAGGCAGGGCTTTTGACACGCAGCTGGGAGGCAGGTACGTGAGAAATAAGCCCACCTGAACCCCTAAGTCCAACTTCAGCAAGAGAGACTCGCAACCCGCAATTTCCGGAGCAATGAGTCTACGCAGGCAAAGGCTCTCCCTGGCTATAATAGCCACTCCTCCCCCCCTTCCCTGGGGTCGAGGTTGATGCCATATCTGAAACCCGGCTGGGCAAATTTCAGAGAGAGGAACACCTCCCTCCAGGCCCAGCCAGGTTTCAGTAATACAACCCAGGTCGGCCTCCTCATTCAGGATCAGATCCCGGATGAGGAGAGCTTTATTTACCACCGACCTGGCATTGAGCAGCAGCAACCTGATAACAATAATGTTAGCAAGTAAAACTTAACTTAAAATAGGAGTGCCTATTGTACTCTAGGAATAGATAAAGCATATAATAAAATTACTTGTATAATATCTAATGGATAAAGAATTGAATGAAGATCAGAGGAATCAAATTTAGCATTAACCAAATTATGTGAGCTGATTGACACCTCATCCTAAACTATAGACTGATTCGTTTACTTTGGGAATCTAGCCTCTGTGAATCAAGGTTCAACGTATTGTGTGAGTCCACCAATTACCACCAGTTTTATAAGACATTTACTCAATCTGACTGAAATGGATAAAGATTGAATCAATCCATTTGTAATCCCTGATTACATAATGTGTTAGAGGATGCTGAAAGAATATTGGATTACTATCATCATCATATCTGTGCTAGAATGCAAGATTAGTTTAAACCTCATAATCTGCCCATTTTTTCTGATTATCCATTTGTTACCTATAGATGGACATGTGAGAAATATTGGCACTGACAACAAGACACTACAACCCTTCACAAGTTGACAAGGAGGTACTACTAGTGTAACACATGGCAACTCCAAATCTCAACCAGCAAATGCTCTGTCCTACACATTGGGAAAAAGAATCTGAACTCCAAAAACGAACTGAATAATCAAATTATCACAGATAATCCCCACTCGGTTAAAGACCTCGGTACAGTATACTAATAACAAAGGATTTAAGTGCCAAAGCTCACTGCAACAACATAGCCAAGAAGGCTTCAAGAGTTGTAAACCTAATCCTATGTAGCTTCTGCTCTGGCAATCTCACACTACTTACCAGAGCTTACAAAACTTTCGCCAGACCCATCCTCAAATACAGCTCATTTGTTTGGAACCCATATCGCATCTCAGACATTAACACCCTTGAAAATGTCCAAAGATACTTCACCAGAAGAGCCCTTCACTCCTCCACTCGAAACAGAATACCCTACGAGACTAGACTTTCAATCCTGGGCCTAGAAAGCTTAGAACTAAGACGCCTTAAACAAGATCTAAGTATTTTCCACAAGATCATATGCTGCAACATCCTGCCTGTCGGCGACTATTTCAGCTTCAACCACAACAACACAAGAGCACACAACAGATTTAAAGTTAATATTAACCGCTCCAAACTTGACTGTAAAAAATATGACTGCATTAACCAAGTTGTCAAAGCGTGGAACTCATTACCGGACTCCATAGTGTCATCCCCAAACCCCCAACACTTTACCCTTGGATTATCTATGGTTGACCTATCCAGATTCCTAAGAGGTCAGTAAGGGGCGAGTACAAGTGCACTAGAGTGCCTTCCGTCCCCTGTCATATTGCTCTCCTATATCTCCTATACCAGTGGTTCTCAACCTTTCTAATGCCATGGCCCCTTAATACAATTCCTCATGTTATGGTGACCCCCAACCATAAGCCTAGCACCAATTCTCCCAACAGAGCTTTAAGCTGATTGGCAGGAAGGTCAGAGGTACCTCCACACTGTAAACACCTGATTGGTCGGATTGTGAAAATATGTTCCAAGGCGCCAAAATAGAAGATGTAGTTCATAACACCATGGGAAATTTGTCTTTTTCTATGGTCTTTGGTGACCCCTGTGAAATGGGTTTTTGACCCCCAAAGGGGTCCTGACCCCCAGGTTGAGAACCGCTGTCCTATACCTTTCTTCTATTCCTATATCTCTTCTTCTATTCTTTCATTGATATGTTCTATTCCTATATCTTCTCTTCTATTCTTTCTTAGATATATTTTACTATAAGTATCTCCTCTATAAGCTTCATCATGTATTTTACTATGTGTATACCCACTAAACCCCTCATTGTGTATTGGACAAAATCAATCAATCGATAAATAAAATAAATACTGCCTGGTAGCAAACCTGCTATGCACATTGCTCAAGTAGGAAATGATTGAGAAACCTGTGTACAGTTGCAGCTGACTGGAAGACTCAATACTTGGGCCAAGGTTCCTGGATTTCATCCAGCCTTTACTAGCCAGTAACTTGCCAAAGTCGGTGCTAGCCAAACATATGACAAGAGCAAGAATTTAGACCCCAAACTGCAGCTACATTCAAACATTTTTTGTACTAAAGCTACTACAAATGGACTATTAAGGGTGAAGTGATTTACTACTTAGTCTTAGAGACCTCACACTCTCTTTCCGTCCCTTAGGGAGAATTCTCTCCATCACTACTGTAAACCAGCCATTATTTATTTATTTATTATTTATTATTTATTTATTATTTGGAGTTGTATGCCGCCCCTCTCCGAAGACTCGGGGCGGCTCACAACAAGTGAAAAACAATCCAATACAATCCAATTAATTAAAATACTATAAGTTTAAGAAAATCCCTTGTACTAACTTACACACATACAGACATACCATATATAACTTCAACGTGCCCAGGGGGAGATGTTTAGTTTCCCCATGCCTGACGGCAAAGGTGGGTTTTGAGGAGTTTACGGAAGGCAGGAAGAGTAGGGGCAGTTCTGATCTCCGGGGGGAGTTGGTTCCAGAGGGCCGGTGCCGCCACAGAGAAGGCTCTCCCCCTGGGGCCCGCCAACCGGCATTGTTTAGTTGACGGGACCCGGAGGAGGCCCACTCTGTGGGACCGAATCGGTCGCTGGGATTCGTGCGGCAGATGGCTTGCTATGCCATCCTGAAGTGCTGGGGACTGCCAATGGACAGGGAGCTGTGAGTTGCCTTCCTCTGCTGCAGCAGGCTTATAAAAATGCCATGCAAAAGAGTATAAATGGCAGCGAGGTGAGCTTGGTAGTTTTATTGCAGATGTTTCATTGCCCAAACGAGGTAGCATCATTGGTGCTTGCACTAGGTAATGAAGCATAGGCATAAAAAACCCAAACAACCAAGGCCAGAGGGCGCCAAGGACACTTCATTTCAACCCTGAGCTACAAATATTTTCCTTTATTGATAAATGGCGGTGCCAGAAGACAAATACTTTCTCATTCTTTCTATAGCCGGTAGCTGGTACCTGATAATGTTCTTGAAAAGCACCAGTGCTCCAAGGAACAGGGAATTGGCTCACCATGGAAAGTCCTCCCCTTATGTGCATGCTTGTGACTTTATCATGACATCACAGCGCACCGGTAGCAACCAGAATGGGAATTAGACCCCGATCGCATCATCTGAGGACAGGGGTAGGCAAAGTTGGCTCTTCTATGACTTGTGGACTTCAATTTCCAGAATTCCTGAGCTAGGATGCTTGACTCAGGAATTCTGGGAGCTGAAGTCCATAAGTCATAGAAGAGCCAACTTTGCCTACACCCTATCCTAGGACACTGTAACCATAGTCATAGTTCCCTCTAAGCTGAGCAGTGAGCAATCGCTCACTTAAAAATCATCATCAACTCAGAGTTTTTCAAACCTGCCCAGAAGCCGAGAGGGAAAGAGTGAGAGGGAAGGAGAGAGAGAGGAAGAGAGAGAAACAGAAAAAAGAGAGGAAGGAAAAGAAAAAGAAAAAGAATGGGAGTAAGGAAGAGAGAAAGAAAATCAAAATCTAGTTTGAAACTAGCTCAACTATTTAAGTGGCATTTTGATATTGATAGAGTTGCCCTATTATGAGCTCACTGTTATAGACACACAGTACAGTATTTTATTTTGAAATTCTCTGAGGCAAAACAGGGTGGGTTTTTTATGTATTTGTTTGTTTGTTTGTTTGTTTGTTTGTTTGTTTATTTAATATTTCTGTGCCGCTCAGACACTATACTTTTCCGCCCCCCCCAAAAAAAAAATTAGAGGGAACACTGACCATAGTACGAACCAGTTGCTAAGCGTCTGAATTTTGATCATATGACCATGGAGGGGGATGAAACAATGCAACAGTGGTAAGCGTGGGACACTTTGAAGGGTCCTTAAATGAGCTCGTTGTAAGTCGAGCTCGTTGTAAATTTACATGCAGGCGCTTGGGGGGGGGGGCAGTCGCCCTCCTTTCCCGCGCCCAAGCGTTCAGGTCCATGGTGCCTGTCGCTTTAAGAGCCTACATACCTTGGTCTCTGAGGCAAAGAGATGGTGGCTTCCTCCCCACCCTCACTCCCAAATTCGAGGCGCGGCGCTCTGCTCCCCCCCCTACACACACTCTCTGCCTACGTCACCTGACAGATTCCCCGTCTCCTCTTCACCCTCGCGCCTCCCCCCCTTCCCCTTTCCATACGTCGCCCGGTGCCTTTTAGAGTCGGTCGGAGAGCGGGCTGGGCGAGCAGTTGGGCTCTTTGCCCGCCCCTCCCTTCCCTCCCTCCCTGCGTGCGTGCGTTCGGGCGGGCAGAATCTTCTGGGTTGGCGAAATCCCCTCAGAAACAACGCGGCGGCGCGGGAACCAGCAGCCCCGCGCGCCCCGCGCGACGGGAGGCAGGTCGGAGAGGAGGAGGCGAGGAGGCGGCGGTGCCCCGCTCTTGCCAGGGAGGATGGGAGCCAGCGGCCGCGCCGAGCCAAAGGGGGGCAGCAGCCCCAGCAAGCCGGGAGCTGCCTCGGCCGTCGCTTGAGTCCTTCGGCGGGCGGGCGGGGGGAGGGAGGGAAGGAAGGAAGAAGAGGAGGTGGCGGCGGCAGAGGCAGCGGCGCTTTCTCGCTCTCCGGCTTCAGCGTCGGAGCCGCTGCTGCCGCCGCCCTGAGAAGCGAGGAGGAGCCAAGCAGCGGCTGGCAATGGAGCGGAAGAGCCCCGCTATTGCGGGGAAGCACAACCCGGGAAGCCGGGCACCAGGGGACGGGCACTGCGCCCAGGGCAGCGGCGGGTCAGCGGCGGGCGCCCAGCATCGGAGCAGCGGCGGCGGCGGCGGCCAGCTCTCGCCGCCCCCCACCGCTTCTCCGGCTGCCGAGCCGGAGCAGCTGATCCGGAGAGCGCTGGATTTCAAAAGCCAAGGCGCTCAGTGCTACAAGGAGAAGAAGTGCCGGGAAGCCATCGGCAAGTATCACCGGGCGCTGCTGGAGCTGAAGGGGCTGTTGCTGGCTCAGGAAGACGCCGAGGACGCCCCTTCGAACACCGCGGGGGCTGCCGCCGGCCTGGGCAAACTCTCCGACGAGCAGAGGCAACTGTTGGACAGCATCGAAATCGACTGTTACAACAGCCTGGCAGGTCAGGCGGGCCACTTGCGGGTTTGGGGCCCTTGGTGTGTGTGTGTGTGTGTGTATGTGTGCGTGCGTGAGTGTGAATCCGTGTATGTGCGTGTGAACGGTGAACGGAGGAGCTGGGAGGGAAATGGGGAAACGGGATAGCAATAGCATTTAGGGTTATATACCACTCCGTAGTGCTTTCACAGCCCTCTCTAAGCGGTTTACAGAATCGCAGATCGCCCCCCTCTCCAACAATCCGGGCCCTCATTTTAACCCACCTCGGAACGGTGGAAGGCTGAGTCAACGTTGAGCCGGTGCTGAGATTTGAACCGCTGAAGTACAGCTAGCAAGCGCTTCTCTGCTCTCTCTGGCCCCGAGCGCTCCGATCCCCGCTTTATGACCGAAGTTCGACTTGGGAGGCTGAAGGCAAAGGCTTCGGGGCGCGGGGGAAAGATAGGAGATGCTACTTCAATCGTAGGCAAGTTTTTGATAGCGAGATCAAGTCGCGAAATAGGGGATCGTGACAACGACGGGCGTCGTTTCTCTCCCCCCCGTTCCCTCTCGTCCCCCTCCAAACTTCGGCCTTTCCGCGATGGGCTTGCAAACCTGTGTTGTTGTTGTTTTCCCTAGAAAGTGGGCGCGGGGATTTGCTGCCCGCTGCTGCCGTTGGGAGCCTGGAGATGGAAAGCATCCCGGATGTCTTTGGAAAGATTCCTTCTCTCTATCAGGAGAAAGCAAATAAAGGGCCGCGTTTATTTAGGGTGGAATTGGCTTTCTCGGAGGCAATACTTTGTTAGGTTGCTTTTGCCGTTCCTCTGGTGTGTGTGTGTGTGTGTGTGTGTGTGTGTTTGCGCGCGCGCAGGCTAAACAGCTGAAAAGCACATCTGCTGCAGTGCACCTTTCTACATCGCTAAATAACTAGGGCATAATAAATAGTCGGGGTTATGCGTGCAACTTTAAAGTAAAGGGTTGGTTTCCTTGTCCCCGAGGGTCTTGCAAATCCAGTTTACTTTAAGGGGAAAAGATATGGGGGGGGGGGGAGTGTAATTCCTGCGGCAGATTTCTTCCAGCATAAACTGTTACCAATTAGGACCCAGTTGGTCAGATGTGTGAAGTATTACTCCGGGTAGATAGTGCTACAGACCTCCCCACCTTCTAATGAATCCGAGGAAAACGCTGGTTGTGCTTGTGATCTTCAGAAGCAGCAGAATACAATCAGTTAGTTGCTTTTGTCTTGCAAGAGTCTGTTGTTTTCCTAGTTGCAACAGCCAGATGGTAACATGGTTGCCCTTCTAGAATTTGTTCCTAGGGGAAATATGTCTCCATGTATTCTGTGGGCAATAGTAAAATTAATACACCAGACCAACTGAATGCTCTGTGTGTCTGGGTGTGTGTGTGTCTGTATAAAAGGCAGCGCTGATCATAACAGCGCAAGAACAGACCCTAAGCATCAGATCCATAGAAGGATGGATTTACCACACTAGAATAGAATATAGAATTATTTATTGGCCAAGTGTGATTGGACACACAAGGAATTTGTCTTTGGTGCATATGCTCTCAGTGTAGAAGAGAGATATTTGTCAAGAATCATGAGGTACAACACTTAATGATTGTCATAGGGGTCAAATAAGCAATGAGGAAACAATCAATATTAATAAAAATCTTAAGGATACAAGCAACAAGTTATACAGTCATACAGTCATAAGTGGGAGGAGATGGGTGATAGGAATGATGAGAAAAAAACTAGTAGTAATAGTAGTGCAGACTTAGTAAATACTTTAACAGTGTTGAGGAAATTATTTGTTTAGCAGAGTGATGGCATTCGGGGGAAAACTGTTCTTGTGTCTAGTTGTCTTGGTGTGCAGTGCTCTCTAGCAACATTTTGAGGGTGGGAGTTGAAACTGTTTATGTCCAGGATGCGAGGGGTCAGTAAATATTTTCACACCCCTCTTTTTGACTCGGGCAGTATACAGGTCCCCAATGGAAGGCAGGTTGGCAGCAATTGTTTTTTCACTAGATAGAACCAAAGGGGTAGATCCATACCTCTCAACTTTGGCAGCTGAAAACTGTGCAGAGTTTAACTCCCAGAATTCCCTAGCCAGTCATCAAGGAGTTTCCACAGGTGATGGAGAGTAAAAGGGCTTAAGAAGCTGTGGGAGTTTCGGATCCAGATGGACAGGCAGGCACTAAACAACCAATCAGACACTCTAGTAGTAGACAAATTAATACACAAAGACCAGAAGAGAGCAGTAGTGGTAGATGTAATGGTACCAAGAAACAACAACAACAGGAAGTAGAAGCCTGGGAAGTCTGAGAAGTACCAGGCTTGAAGAAGGAACTGGGGGAGATTTGGAAAGCAAAAGTGGTCTCACTGTTGTTAAAAGGACTTGAGGCTGTGACTCCTAAACTGGGAGAATGGCTCGAGCAGATCCCAGGACAAAGAGATCAGAGCTCTTGGTCCAGAAGAATGCAGTGCTAGGAACAGTTAAGATACTGCGCTGATCCCTCAAAACCCTCAGATCTTTTGACAGAGGACTCAAGACTGAGGAAGACACATACTACCCACAGGACTGAGAAGGGATTTTGTGTGTGTGTGTGTGTGTGTGTGTGTGATGCAGTTGTTCAGAGTTGGCTATTTCCCTTTGGGGGAAGAGTAGAAGACCAAGGGGTCTAAAGTCAAAAAGAGGAGATATCTGAAGACATCTGTCCTTAGTAAGGTGGTGGGAGTGGGAGAGAGAAATGTTCCAGAAACTTTGTGGGGAGAAAGGAAGAGAAAGAGCAGCATTTATTATATCCAGCTTGAAAACGTGACAACTGTAGTACAGTAGCTGGATTTGTCGTGATTTTTTTCAAGAGCAATGTAATTAGGAGCCAGCAATTCTATGGACTGCTAATTTGATGACAATAACTTTGAAATGATCGATCGGTTCTCCAGAGATTACGATCCATAGATTCTTTTCCAAGACTTCTCTGCTTTTGCAGCTATCAATTATACAGCACTTTTTTTTCTCCTCTGCCTGTTTCTTCCAGTTGTTTATTATCAATCAGTTCAATGGCATTAATACTATAATGGCTGGAGTTACCTCTTTCAGAAGTACTGATGGTAAAAAAGCATAGATCTGGATGGGCATGAAATACTCTTAATTTGATTTCAATGAGCAATTTGAATACTTTTTAAAGAATGCAGAAAAAGGAAGCCTATTGTCTATTACCTATAGCTGGTAGCAACTAGTATGCTAGTATTTAAGTATGTGCGTTCTAAACTAGGAAGATCACCCATTCTAAATATTTTATGTGAGCCCCCCAACAACTTTGATTTATTCATATATCTTGGGTAAGAAATCTATGACAGCCCGTTGTGTGAACACAGTCCATCAGTCTCTCAGTCATCATAATGTTAGCATACCTTGCAGAATTTCTGTAAAATTTACTGAGACACATAAGGGAAACATTTTAAATTCTTTTTTTAAAACAATCCAAAACCTCTAAAAGAGTATTTTTTCAATCTTGACAACTTTTAAGATGTGTGAACTTCAACTCCCAGAATTCCCTGGCCAGCATGACCCCACCATATATTGGCAAGGGGAAAAGTGTGGATGTACATGAGCAACAGACCTGAGATAAAAGCATTGTTCAGAATTGATTTTATTGGGACTAAATGGAACTTAACTGTCTCTGTTTTTGCTTGGATAGGTGCTAGCTTACTTTTCAGCTTAGTGTGTTGTACAAACCTGGCATTGTTCTGTTAAACCATTGTTTATAGTTCTCAATGAATTGTGGTTTATTCAGCAAATGATGGCTAAGTAGACAAGGTCGCACCATGTGGTATGAACACAGCCCTTCTGGGTGTAACTTTCATTATAGCCACCCAGGTTTCTGTTCCACGTGTTCCCTATTTCTCAAGTATCAAGAATTACACAGCATTTTTGTATAACAGCAGAACACTGAAATATAATGAATTCATGAATGCTACCCAGTCTGATGCCCTCTGATCCTATTGGACTCTCAAGGCCTAGAGCAGGGATGGTGAACCTTTTCTTCCTCGGGTGCAGAAAAAGCTTGTGTGCACGCTATTGCATATGCATGAGTGCCCACACCCATAATCCAATGCCTGGGGAGGGCAAAAACAGCTCCCCCCCAGGCCCTCTGGAGGCTGGAAATGGCCTGTTTTCCAACTTCTGGTGGGCCCAGTAGGCTCATGTTTTGCCCATCCCAGGCTCCAAAGTCTTCCCTGGAGCTGAGGGAGGGTAAAAACACCCTCTCCCATCTGCCCGGAGGCTCTCCAGAAGCCAAAAACGCCCTCCTAGAGCCTCTGTGTGAGCTAAAAATCAGCTGGCTAGCACACACATGCACAATGGAGCTGAGCTAAGGCAACGGCTCATGTGCCATAGGTTCGCCATCACTGGCCTAGAATAATGAATTAAATATATTTGCAGTGCACCTGATTAGGGAAGAGGGGAGAGAGGTATATTTCTGTTTCAATAACCCTCCAGTGTTCTTCCATTGACACCCGGGGTGTCAAACTCACATCATCACAGTGGTGTCACATGGAATATTGGACTTTGCCCCCTTGGCTAAACTGGATGTGGACAGCAAGTGGTGCATCTGGCCTGCCAACTGTGAGTTTGATAGTCCTGACTTACACTGCTTAACCTAATTCTGAGGTCATGTATTTGTATGTTTCTCTCTGGGTGACTGAATGTGAGAAATACATTTGTATAGTACTCTTTTTGGCTTTTGTCCCATCATCCATGGGCTCCAAGCCTACCCAATGTCATACTATTATATACAATGGTACCTCATCTTATAAACGCCTCTTCTAACAAACTTTTCAAGATACAAACCCGGTGTTTAAGATTTTTTTGCCTCTTCTTCCAAACTATTTTCACCTTACGAACACAAGCCGTCACTGCTGGGATGAAGGGGTTTCTTTTTTTTCTTTTTTAAAGAAACAAAAGGGAGGGGCGGCTTGGAGGGAGCGAAAGAGTTTGCACTAAGAAAGCAAGGAGAACTGGAGTGCTTGCAGAGGCAATGAAAGGGTGTGTTTTGAAGAAAGAAAAGGGAGGGGCGGCTTGGAGAGAGATGTTTGGGATTTTCCTGAAGGATTTGCACGCATTTACATTGATTCCTATGGGAAACATTGTTTTGCCTTACAAACTTTTCACCTTACGAACCTCATCCTGGAACCAATTAAGTTCGTAAGACAAGGTATCACTATATATCTTGGAACTAAGTAGTCTCCCCCCCCACCTCTGTAAAGATGACAGATGTCATGGAGGATGAGGAGAGGTTTTTTTTTCTTATTTCCAATATGCACATAAATATTAATAATAAATGATGGTAACAGCCAAAATCAACAAAGAACCTGCCTGTGAGCAGTATAAAGGTAACTAGAGTCTGCCAGGAGAGGCTGATCTAATAGCAATGTTTGGACCTCGAAATCACAGTGACAGATTCATAGCTTGGAAGCCCAGCCAGGAGCACAAAGTCAGCCTGTTGTGCTGGTAAGGTGATGCAATATCTCTCAGCTTCTGCAGCATCTCCTTTAACACTACTGGGCCCATTCATCCTTTTTCTAAGTGTATCATTTCGATATGTATGGATGGGAAGAAGCCAAGCCTCATCCTTCCCTGATTCCTTCTTCAAGAGAAAAAAAACCCCTCCTAATTTCTTATAGATATAAGAATATCTATGCCCATGTTTCTCCAGTGTTCCATGGACTGTATTGGCTGCTAATTGGTTTCCAGACATGATTCGAAGTGTTGGCTATGACCTATAAAGCCCTACATGGCATGGGACCAGATTACCTACGGGACCACCTTCTGCCACATCAATCCCAGCATCCAGTTAGGTCCCACAGAGTTGGCTTTCTCCAGGTCCCATCAACTAGACCAGTGATTTTCAACCTTTTTTGAGCCGTGGCACATTTTTTACATTTACGAAACCCTGGGGCACATTGAGCCGGGGGGGGGGGACTAAAAAAAGTTTGGACAAAAAAATTATCTCTCTCTTCCTCCCCTTCGCTTTATTTCTTTCTCCCTCCCTCTTTCTCTCCCTTCCTTCCTCTTTCCTTCTCTTCCTTCCTTCCTCTTTTTTGCTCTCTTTCTCTCTCCCTCCCTACGTCCCTCTATGTCTTTCTCTCTCTCTCCTTCCCTCCTTCTCTTTCTCTCTCTCTCTTGCTTTCTTTCTCTTGCTTGCTTTCTCTCTCTTTCTCTCTCTCTTTCTTTCTCTTGTTCTCTCTCTCTCTCTCTCTCTTTCTCTCTTTTGCTTTCTTTCTCTCTTGCTTTTTCTCTCTCTTGCTTTCTTTCTCTCTGAGCTTCGCGGCACACCTGACCATGTCTCGCGGCACACTAGTGTGCCACGGCACACTGGTTGAAAAACACTGAACTAGACAATGTCGCTTGGTGGGGCCTAGGGGAAGAGCCTTCTCTGTGGGGGCCCCCATCGTTCTGGAATCAGCTCCTCCCGGAGATTCATACTGTCCCCACCCTCCTAGCCTTCTGTAAGAATCTGAAAATCTATTATGTCGCCAGGCTTGGGGTCACTAGACCCTAGCCTCTGGCCAATGAATGTGTGGTATGTTTGTGGTTTGAATCTAAATGAATGATTTTTAATGTTTTAGTCTTTTTAGAGTCGGTTTAGTTATTTTTATTAATTAGTTTATTTTTATTAATTGGATCAGATATGTTATTGTATATTGTGTTATGATATGTTGTGAGCCACCCTGAGTTCACAGAGAGGGGTGGCATACAAGTCCAATAAACAAACAAACAAACATTCTCCTCCTTTTCTCAATCAACATAGAACTGCGACTGAGAATTATAGAATGGAGATGCTCTTCTGCTTGTAAGTCCATATATTCAGGATTTATTTATTTATTTATTTATTTATTTATTTATTTATTTATTTATCTATCTATCTATCTATCTATCTATCTATCTATCTATCTATCTATCTATCTATTTATTTATTTATTTATTTATTTATTAGATTTGTATGCCGCCCCTCTCCGTAGACTCGGGGTGGCTAACAACAATAGTGAACCAATATGAACAAATCTAATATTTAAGTTAATTTAAAAAATCTTTATTTAAGAAACCAATCATACACACCGACATACCATGCATAAATTTTATAAGCCTAGGGGGAGAGAATATCTCAATTCCCCCATGCCTGATGACAGAGGTGAGTTTTAAGGAGCTTACGAAAGGCGAGGAGGGTGGGGGCAATTCTGATCTCTGGGGGGAGTTGGTTCCAGAGTGTCGGGGCCGCCACAGAGAAGGCTCTTCCCGTGGGTCCTGCCAAACGACATTGTTTAGTCGATGGGACCCGGAGAAGGCCAACTCTGTGGGACCTAACTGGGAGGACTTGGGATCAGTGGTGGTCTCCTGCCAGTACGGCTAATGGCACGCAGCTCCGTGGCTCTGGCACACAAGGTGCGGGATTGACCAAGATTTTGCTACCTGCACAGGTGCGGCAAGAAAAATTGCGCTCGATCTCACACTCGCACACGAAAGCCGTGGACCTGCGCACAGTTAGCCATACCGGCAGGAGCTCACCCCTGCATGCGATGACAATTTCCATCGTCGCCACCCATCCAGTCCTGCTGACTAGGAATCATGGGAGTTATAGACTAGCACTGGTCAATTCCTTCCAGTTGGAAAGCCTTAGTTAAAGGCTGTGTGCACTTCAGATATTTGGGCATCAACAGAGAGATCGTCCCTCTGTGTTTTATTGTTGAAAGCAACACGAACAAGGTTTATAAAGAGGAATTGTTTTTGAAGCTGCTCGGATGACAAATGTTCTGAAGCTTGTCAAATGACAGTGTTTTGATCAGCAACAATTGTTTCAGGCATCCAAGTCGTGCCTTCAAGTTGCAATCAATGAACTGTGAATTTCCGTTGCAGCTATGATAATGCAGCTTTGAGGTGCTCATATAGGCAGGCTATGCAGCCTTTAGTCTTTTTAAAGACACATTTTAACAGATGCAGTAATTCCCCACTCCAACATAGACTAGAATAGAATAGAATAGAAACATAGAAGACTGACGAGAAAAAGATCTCATGATCCATCTAGTCTGCTCTTATACTATTTCCTGTATTTTATCTTAGGATGGATATATGTTTATCCCTGGCATGTTTAAATTCATTTACTGTGGCTTTACCAACCACGTCTGCTGGAAGTTTGTTCCAAGGATCTACTACTCTTTCAGTAAAATAATACTTTCGCATGTTGCTTTTGATCTTTCCCCCAACTAACTTCAAATTGTGTCTGAATAGATAATAGAATAGAACAGAACAGAACAGAATAGAATTCTTTATTGGCTAAGTGTAATTGCACACAAAAGGAATTTGTCTTCGGTGCATACGCTGTCAGTGTGCATAAAAAAAAAGATTTGGAGAAAGATGATCAGGTGACATTAAACACTGCTTTTCCTTGTACTTGCGCACATGTTCTAACATTGATTTGTTCATCCAAGTGTACTTCTGCATCCTTTGGCAGAAGAAAAGGTGGCGAAGTTTGACATTCATTGGTTTGTTTCCATCTCACGTGGCACTTCAATGCTTACATGGTGTTGTATAGATGCCAGGCCTGTACTATTAATAATTCAGCGGATGCTGAAATGCTCCCTAGTTTTGAAGAATAGATATTGCTAAATGAAAATATCTGCATGATCATCAGATTAGTGGTACCACTCAATCAGACTGAAAGATAAATAGAATTGAAAGGTCTGCGTAAGGAACTGACTTGCTGAAAGAAGCTAGCCAGGTACTCAGAACTCTGCTTCAGAGCACAAACTATTTTTTTATTCTTATAAGACTTCATTATTAAAGGTTTAGTTGCTGTATGTTGAATATCTTTATTCAGACCTCACTATACAACATTTTGTGTGCTAGGAGAGTGGATGCAGTTTATTGATTTGATTTGATTTGATTTATTTGTATGCCGACCCTCTCCGTAGACTCGGGGCAGCTCACAGCAATAATAAAAACAATGTACAACAAATCTAATATTTAAAAATATCTAAAAAAAACTTATTTAAAAGCAAGACATACACACAAACATACCATGCATAAACTATATAGGCATGGGGGAGATGTCTCAATTCCCCCATGCCTGATGGCAGAGATGGGTTTTAAGGAGTTTGCGAAAGGCAAGGAGGGTGGGGGCAATCCTAATCTCTGGGGGGAGCTGGTTCCAGAGGGTTGGGGCCGCCACAGAGAAGGCTTCTTCCCCTGGGTCCCACCAGATGGCATTGTTTAGTCGATGGGACCCGGAGAAGGCCAACTCTGTGTGAAATAACTGGTCGCTGGGATAAGTTATTTCCCTTAAGGTATTATGTTAGGCCAGTGATGGCGAACCTATGGCACGGATGCCACAGGTGGCACGCAGAGCCATATCTGCTGGCACACAAGCTGTTGCCCTAGCTCAGCTGATTTTTAGTTTGCATAGAGGTTCTGGGGGCTTCCAAAGAGCCTCCTGGGCATGGGGGGTGTTTGTACCCTCCCCCAGCTCCAGGAAAGCCATTTGAGCCGGGGGAAGGCAAACACAACCCTACTGGGCCCACCAGAAGTTGGGAAATAGCCTGGTTTTGGCCTCCAGAGGGCCTCCAGGGAGTGGCGGAAGCTGTTTTTGCCCACCTCAAGCATTGAATTACAGGTGTGGGCATTTGTGCATGCGCGATAGCATGCGCCCACACTCTTTTGGCACCCGAGGAAAAAAAGGTTCGCCATCACTGTCCTTGGCCTTACTATAATAATAACCCGTGCCCAGGTCCAGGGGCCTCTCTAGGGAGATTTAAGAAGTTACTTTTTCAGTGCTGTCATTATTTGAAATAGTCATCAAATAAGATCCACCTGTATATATTTTGATTCCCAGAATTCTGCAATTGAAAATGAATTGGCCGAGGTTGTTGGCTTAGCATTTGGAGCAATCATGGAACCCTGGATTACCTGTTTAGTATGACAAAATGCTTGTTCAGCTTTGGATACATTTTAAACAGTGAATCATTCCATTCACTTTGGGTTGTTGGCTTTGACTTAACCTGATTTTTAAGCGAATTGGAAGTAATAAATTATGACAAAAACAACCTAACCTATCCACATCCTTTTATCTATTTATTTAGATAAAATTGCCAATGTCACTGGGAATCTTTGGTTGGATCCATAGAGTGGTCTCTTATGGGCGTTGTCAAATCTAGGGTAGCTATCATGTATTATGATTTATAAGAAAATCTAATTCTCTGCAGAGCTCTTTTATCTGTATATCAAATATCACAGCGGCTTCTTTCTGAAATGGTAAGGATATGAAAAGAATGAACACTCCGACAAAACAAAATTCCATTATTTATGACCAAATGAGTTTGAAGCTGCTATTTAGCTGTGATGTCTTGACGGGACATAACCTTGAATTGGCAATGAACTTGGTTTCCTCCCTCTGAATGAATTTGTGAAGTGGGGGTAGGTGAGTGGAGGAGCTGGAGCCACGGCAAACCCTGATGTTATAATGAATATGAACTTGAGCATTCCTGGATCAGTAGGCTAGAAATGGAGGCTCTTACTCATAATTGATGCATTTCCATATGATTTAATAATGGATTGCTTTCACAGTTTGACATTCTCCTTTGTCATATTTATTCTTGAATCATATACTTGTTAAATTGCCTTGAACTTTAAAACAAATAACTCTCTTTTAACTGCCTTCCTTCTGGCCCTTTCCTTTGTAATGTTTTAAAAAAAGCCTCTTTCAGTGAGTTGAATGTCACTTCAGCTGAGCTCAGTTCCTGGTGGTACCTGAGTGCATCCATGTGGTTGAGTTAATAACAGTAAAGAACAGGATGTCATTACCACATTCTGGGATGTTTTCTTCAAATCCCTGGTATTTTTTTTTTTTGTTGGCCGCCCACCTAAACACTGCAATATTGCTCAGCTTTTTCAAGATCAGTCAAGGTCACTTGCAATGACAAAAACATTTCAAAGCTGGAGAACAAGGTAGGGTGATAAAAAATAAGAGATGGAGTTCTATGAGCTAATAGAGTTTCACCTCCATACATCCATTCCTACACTGGGTGGGCTTTGGATATCCTGAGGATCATCTCTCTGAATGCAGGAGTTGTCGGCCTGCTTGTGCCTGCACGCTTGTCCATTTCCTGGGATGTGAAAAGCAAAGCTGGTGGCCACAACAGTGGAGGGAAAGGAGCCACAGCTTGTTTTTCCCCTTGATTTGCTTGCTCATGCTATAAAATCAGGATGCGCGTTCGTCTGAAAAACCTTAGATGAGTGATTGCGAGCCTTTTCCCCCCTAAATGCTAAAGGGGCGCGCATGTAATAGCGCACATGTGTGTGCCCATACCCATAATACAATGCCCTCAACTATGCATGTGTACAGCCCCCCCCTCTGCTGCCCCACCGCGCATGTGTGTAAGGCTCACTGAAGCCTCTAGAGCCTGTGGATGGTGAAAAATGGATCCAACAGAAGTTCAGAAATGACTTCCAGTTAGGCTGTTAGGCCATTTTTCACCCTCCTCAGGCTTCAGGAAAGCTTCCGGAACCCGTGGATAGTGAAAAATGGCCCAACGGACCAACCGGAAGTTCATTTCAGAACTTCCTGAAGCCTGGGGAGACCCAACCGGAAGTTCACTTCTAAACTTCCAGTAGGCCCATTGGGTCTGTTTTTTACCATCCACCAGCTACAGATAACCTCTTCCCTGCCTGCTGGGAGGCCAAAAATCAGCTAGCCAGCATGCACATGTGCACTGGAACTGACATAGGGCTGCGGCATGCATGCCCTCAGATATGGCTCCATGTGCCACCTGTGGCACACATGCCATAGATTTACTATCATGGCCCTACACTAATGATGGGAAACCTTTTTTTCCTTGGGTGCCGAAAAAGCATGCATACTATCACACACGTGTGAGTATCTATACCCATAATTTAATGCTTGGGGAGGGTGAAAACAGCTTCCCCCATCCCCCAGAGGCCCTTTAGAGGTCGGAAACAGCTTGTTTCCCAACTTCTGGTGGGCCCAGTAGGCTTGTGTTTCACCCTCCCACCCTCCCAGGCTCCAAAGGCTTCCCTGGATCCGGGGGAGGGTCAAAATGCCCTCCCCCATCCCTCCAGAGGCTCTCTGGAAGCCAAAAATGCCCTCCCAGAGCCTCTCTGAGAGCCAATAATCAGCAGGCTGGCACACACATGCAGGTTGGAGCTGAGCTAGGGCAACAGCTCGCATGCCAGCATAGGTTTGCATGCCGTAGGTTCACCATCACTGCCCTAAGACCAGGGGCAAGCAAAGTTGGCTCTTCTTTGACTTGTGGACTAGAACTCCCAGAATTCCTGAGCCAATCATGCTAGCTCAGAAATTCTGGGAGTTGAAGTCCATATGTCAGAGAAGAGCCAACTTTGCTTACCCCTGCCCTCGACAGTCCTTCAGTTTCAGCTCACACTGAAGCAAATTTGCCATTTTTCTGGTTACTCTTATTTGGGGTAGCCATTGTATCTGAGACTCCAAGCTTTCTGACCTGGTGAGCTCCTTTAGAATTCTGAGATATTGTGGGAGAGGCTGTTGCCATTCCCAAAATTGTTTCCCTGGGGAACAAAGCCATGAATTCACAAAAGTGGTACCTGGACCATTCACGCCCACCTTCCACAGAACACTCCCTCCTGTCCTATTTCTGCCCAGATGGGCCCTGAGGTAAATGAAGCGCTGAGTTGTAGCCATTAATTTTAAGGCCCATTTCGACACAGAGGCCTTCTGAGAAAGAAGATGCCGGAGGCTGATTCATATCTTTGCGACATGCAAAATTAATCTGAAAATTAAACTGAATCGTTTTAATTGATTTGCTAAAATTTATGACCACCATCAGAGTGAAACGATAAATTTCATCCTCTTCTTGACAGAATCATCCCCAAATACTACACATCTAGAACAAAATGAGGCAGAAACCTGTCTAAATTAAGGGTGCCCAACTTTTGACAACCTTAAGATTTGTGGATTTCCTCAAAATTCCTCAGCCAGAATGCTCTAAATTTTGATCTATGGTAATAAGTGCCTCCCCGCCCCTTTCTGGATTCTTTCATTTCTCTGAGCATAAGATCTTTATTTTGGTTTTTTTCTGCATCTCTATTAGTTCTTTTAAGAAAACTGATGTTATTACAACCCCCTCCCCCATTAAAGCCATAATAAGCCCTCGTGGTTAGTGTATGGTTCACTGTGTTGCGTGAACACAAAGAATTGGGTGGAGTAAGTGAGGCTCAGTTTACCACCTGTAAGTGTACTATGCCAGCATACCTATTCACCATTCACTATTCATGCAAGAATATCAGTGTTATATACTGCTCAAAAAAATAAAGAGAGCACTCAGATAACACATCCTAGATCTGAATGAATGAAATATTCTCATTGAATACTTTGTTCTGTACAAAGTTGAATGTGCACAACAGCATGTGAAATTGCTTCCTAAGTGGACAGTTTGATTTCACAGAAATTTGATTTACTTGGAGTTATTTTGTGTTGTTTAAGTGTTTATTTTTTTTAGCAGTGTACTTTGTCAGCAAGGCAGTAATAAATGTGTTTAAGCTTCCCCAAGACTTTCTTCTTTTAAAGATAAAAGGTTTAGCTTTTAAGCACTAAGAGGAGGCTTCCAGCTTTTTCCTTAAGTCTTACTAAAACCTGGAGCAGTATCCCTTTTGTGGACAGGAATTGGAGGCTATCCACATAAATGTTCTTTCACTGCAATAACTAGAATTAGAAGGCTATAATTAACTATTCTTCCATTATCCAGCATTATCATGGGGTGGTTTGGTTCATAATTATCACACTGCCTGGATGTGAAGTGGGATTTTCATGCAGAGTAGAAATTGTAAAAGTGAAATCAAGAGCTTATTGTAGTTCATCTTCATGGTGCACAGGAGAATAGTATTCCTAACAGACTGTAAAATCTACAGATATTTCTTTTTATACAATTGTAGCTAAAGATATCTCTCCCAGTAATTATCTGCCCAACTCAACTGCATATACATGTTCCTGCTGGGGTAAAATTAGAGTAAAAGCCCAACTCTGAGCAGCTAAGAAATTTTGGAATTTAAAGTGATGGTTCTGCCTAAGTCACTCCTATCAAATGTGGTCTTGTGGAGTTGGTCTGATTCAGCCTTAGCAAGTAATGATGAACTGCTTACTCACAAGTAAAAAAAAGCCCTTTTCAAAGGGAGTAGGAACAGTCTTTTATTCACATGGGTAAACAAAAATCAAATGTGATTAGTCACAACAGACCCGGCCAAGAAATAAGAATTGCTTGCTGTATCCTAAAAGTGATGGGTTGTCTATGGCCACTCCCAAGCCCCTACTATTTATTTCCCAGCCAAGGAGGGACTGGCTAGCATCCACATCTGATTTTCCTTGAGAGTCAGCTTACTATTTCCCTTTGCCCTCTTCTCTTTTCCTCTCTGCACATACCTGTATCTGGAATGGGCCCCATCCATTCCTTCTCCTCACTCAGCTCAGCCCCGAAGACAGCTGCCTCTCCATCTGGGGGAGGATGGAAGGCCTCAGCTCTGCCTCTGATGCTGTTTCCTTATCAGAGCCTTCCAAAGGCTCGGAAGCTGTCCCAGGCTTTCTCTTCACCTCCTCCTCCTCTAACTCTGCAGCTAGCTCTGTTGGCAGCCAACAGCTATCATAGAATACAGCTCATCTGTTTGGAACCCATACCACATTTCTGACATTAACACCCTCAAAAATGTCCAAATATACTTCACAAGAAGAGCCCTTCACTCCTCTACCCGAAACAGAGTACCCTATGAAACTAGACTTACAATCCTGGGTCTTGAAAGCTTAGAACTACGACGCCTTAAACATGATCTAAGTATTGCCCACAAGATCATATGCTGCAATGTCCTGCCTGTCAAAGACTACTTTAGCTTCAACCACAACAACACAAGAGCACACAACAGATTCAAGGTTAATATTAACCGCCCCAAACTTGACTGTAAAAAATACGACTTTAGTAATCGGGTTGTCGAAGCATGGAGCTCATTACCGGACTCTGTAGTATCATCCCCTAACCCCCAACATTTTACCATTAGACTATCCATGGTTGACCTCTCCAGATTCCTAAGAGGTCAGTAAGGGGCGTACATAAGCGCACTAGAGTGCCTTCCGTCCCCTGTCCTATAGTCTCTCCTATATCTTCTCTACTATATCCTCTATAACCTTCATTGTGTATTATTGTGTATTGGACAAAATAAATAAATAAATAAAAATTTAAAAACTGGAATTTTCAGTCAACTTAATGGGAGAAAAGCGTTCTATTTCTAGGATCAAAGATGGTCTTCTGCTACATGACCTCAACTCAGAGGTTTTATTAACATATTCAAGTCAAAAGGTCTGGGACCATTGAGCGACAACACTCTGCTCCGGCCAGTAGTAACGTGTGAGTGATGCCAGTAGTAGTGTATGAGTGATGGATGAACATTTTTTATTTATTATTTGGGATTTTAAATTTTGTATCTCTATTTTAAATTTTGTATCTCTATTTTAAATTTTGTATCTCTATTTTAAATTTTGTATCTCTATTTTAAATTTTGTATCTCTATTTTAAATTTTGTATCTCTATTTTATTTTTGTACGCTGTCCATCTGGGGAAGGGCAGCCTATAAATTTAAGTACGGTAATAATAAACAAACAAATAAATTTTCTTGGCAGAAGTATGAAACGTGGTTGGCCATGACTGCCTTCCCAGTCTAGAAACAGTCATGTACTTCTTGGTGGTCTCTAATAATATTAGCCAAGGCCAGGCAGATGCTGCAACCTCCTTAGACCTTTCTAGGATTAGTAACTCTAAAGTTGAGATAATGGATAGAGTCCTAGATCCTACCACATGTTTCTATTCCTATCAAAGTATCATAAGTGGTAAGACTTTTCAAAATGTAAGAAGACCATTTCCCATCAAACTACCAGCAGCATTTCTTCAAGCAGTTTTGACAACTTGCTGCTGTTCATCACACATGATGTTTGCAGCTGATGTCCTTCTATTAGTGGCACGATAGCTATTTTGATTAAAGAACAAAAATAAAACAAACAAGAGGGGAAAAATGCTTGTGCTTTGTGGTGTCTTGGTGAAAAGCTGCTTGTTTACCTACTGAAATAATTGGAAAGTAATACTCAGCAGAGTCACTTGCAGTGCTACTCTCAAGACACAATCTGTGTAGATCCTTAGAGTACAGTAAACAAAGAGTACATCAGCTTATAATTGCCAAACATCTAGAACAGTGGTAAGTTTAAATTTTTTTTTACTACTGGTTCTGTAGGCGTGGTGGGCATGGCAGGGGAAGGATACTGCAAAATCCCCATTTCCTCCCAATCAGCTGGGACTTGGGGGGGCAGAGAATAGATGGGGTGGGGCCACTCAGAGATGATATTTACTGATTCTCCAAACTATCCAAAATGTCCACCACTGGTTCCCCAGAACCGGTCAGAAACTGCTGGATCTCACCTTTGATCCAGAAGTCATTTTAAGCCTCTCCCACTTCTGTTCTCTAAATTCATGTTGCAGTACTTGTGCTTAGACAAGAAAGCCTTTGCATCCTACATGGCTGAAAGCTGCATCCTGATCTGAGAATTGTAAACATGAAGTTACATTTAGTTTCATGCAACTGGATTGTGAAAGAAGGTTTGCATTCTTCTAGCTCCCTAAAGTTATTTCTGGAAATTCTATCGGGAAGGATTCTACTAAATATACTGAAGGTAAAGAGCAAATTCTTGATAGCTTTTAAGGACTTGGGCAGAGGCACCTATTATTTTTTTTCCAGGATCCTGTAGGAGTTGCCACTAGGGGGAGAAGAGAAGACATTTCTATAAGTATAGCATGTACCCAAATCTGGGTACATGCTATACTTGCTTGCTATGTCAATTCATTTAAATCTGATTCATTCCTATTAAAATCTGCTTTAACAGCTCTACTGTTGACTCTTCCCATCTGATGGAACATTTAAAATAGGAGTAAGCAATCTTCAAGCTAACTGAACCACTGAATTGGCCAAAATCTAAATTTTAATTTAAGTTGAATTGAATTAATGTTATTTGAATTCAATACAGTACTCCTCATACTGTATATTTAGCCCTTTTCCCTTCAGGTGCATTAAAATTGAAATTCAGCACCAAATTTTGGATCAGGTTTTAGGACTTTTTTCAAGGTTTCTTTTGAGGAACAACCTATAGATTTATATCCCCCTTCAACAGCATGTAAACATATTACCTTAGTTGTAGGTGCGTGCATGAAGGTTTTCTTATAGAATTACACAGATAAGTGGCATTTGGGACAGCAGGACTGGACACTGCAACCTAAAATCATTTCCCATTGTTAAATCTATGCATTCAACATTTTCATCCATGCCATGAGAACTAGCCTCCGACATTTACCTTTCCAGCTTAAAATCTGTCAGTTTGTATTTTTCAATATCTTGATATTCCTCAGATGCTGCATTCCTTAATCAGGATATATGAACTAGTCCTTGAATGATTGGTGGGGTCCCAGAATGCCAAAACTCACTTATTTGGCTCTGCTGTTTACATAAAGGAAAGATGGGAGCATCATCAACACCAAAGCCATAAACAGATTCTCCTGTTAGAAACAGGAATTGGAAGTCATCACCAACTGGTCTGCAAATGCCATCCATATTCCAGAACATAAGAAGAGCCATGCTGAATCAGGCCAAAGCCCATCGAGTTCAGCATTCCGTGTCATGCAGTGGCCCACCAATTGTCCATGGGGATCTTGAGCAGAAAGAGAGGGCAAAACCCTCCCTTTCCCTTGACCCCCAACAAATGGTACTCAAGGGAATCCTGCCTGCCTCATGGACATCCATTTCAATAACCACCGATAGACTTGGCATCGTGCTATTGCTAACATGTTGTAAGCCGCCCTTAGTCTAAGGAGAAGGGTGGCATAAAAATCGAATAAATAAATAAATAAATAAAATCCATGAATCTGTCTAATCCTGCCTTGAAGCTATCAAGGCTGACAGCTGTCACGACCTCTTCTGGAAGTGAATTCCATAAACCAATGACCCTCTGGGTGAAGAAATATTTCCCTTGATTTGTCCTTGCTTTCTTACCTATGAGCTTTAGGGAGTGCCCCTTCGTCCTAGTATTGTGTGATAGAGAAAATAATTTTTCTCTATCCACCTTTTCTATCCCATGCATGATTTTATACACTTCGATCAAGTCACCCCTTTCAAGGCTGAAGAGACCAAGGCGTTGCAACCTGGTGTCATAAGGGAGGTGCTCCATTTCCTTTATCATTCTTGATATCATTCTTCCAGAATTGGCACCTGCCCTTTCTCATTTATGGAAGGGTGAATATGAAAAATTATGCTACATTTCAGGACAATGCATCTCCTCACTGCAAACAATACAGTAATGCTAGATTGCACATTGATAAAAATATTAAACCACAACATCTAGAGCAGATAAAACAAATACATTTAACATCAGGTAGTACTGCAACAGAGAGAACGGTGAGAGCCATGTCAAATCTTTCAAAAACCAACTGGAACCGAATGGTCTCAAATCTCAAAAAAAGAATTGTGAAACCTCCCTGGGGTTGGAATTCCAGCCATGCTCTGGCAGTGGTCACCATTCAAACCTTCTCACTGGTGGACCTAAGAACAAAGGTGTCTGTGTGTATGCACATGCATGCGTACACATGCACATGTGTGCCAGTTTGGCCTCGTGATTAAGGCACCAGTTTAGAAATGGTTGGCTGTGAGTTCTAGTCCTGCCTTAGCCATGAAAGTCTTCAGAGAGGGGCAGCATACAAATCTAATAAATTATTATTATTATTATTATTATTATTATCATCATCATCATCATCATCATCATCTCCGGGACCGCCTTCTGCCACACGAATCCCAGCGACCAGTTAGGTCCCACAGAGTGGGCCTTCTCCGAGTCCCATCAACTAAACAATGTCGTTTGGCGGGACCCAGGGGAAGAGCCTTCTCTGTGGTGGTGGCCCCGGCCCTATGGAACCAGCTCCCCCCAGAGATTAGAATTGCCCCCACCCTCCTTGCCTTTCATAAGCTCCTTAAAACCCACCTCTGCCATCAGGCATGGGGGAACTGAGATATTCCTTCCCCCTAGGCCTTTACACTTTATGGATGGTATGTTTGTGTGTATGTTTGGTTTTATAATAAGGGTTTTTAGTTGTTTTAGTATTGGATTGTTACATGCTGTTTTTATCATTGTTGTTAGCCGCCCCAAGTCTACGGAGAGGGGCGGCATACAAATCCAATAAATAAATAAGTAATAATATTATTATTAAAGTCAGCTGGGTGACCAAATCACTTGTCTTAAGCCTAAACCAAGTCACAAGATTGTTATTGTGGGGAAAATAGGAAGAGGAAAGTACAGTCATACCTCGTCTTACGAACCTAATTGGTTCCAGGGGGAGGTTCGTAAGACGAAAGGTTCATAAGATGAAACATTGTTTCCCATAGGAAACAATGTAAAGTCAATCCATGCAACCCAAAAAAAACCCCCGCAAAAAAACGCTGCCGCCCGGCTGTCACCTTTTAAAACAGCCTGGGGGCTTCCCAGCAGCCTCCGAACGTGGAACGCGGAAGTTCGGGTTTGGCGTTCGGCTTCGGGAGGCTGCTGGGAAGCCGCCCGGCTGTTTTAAAAGGTCACAGCCGGGCTGGGGGGCTTCCCAGCAGCCTCCCGAACCCCGAACTTTTGCCGAACTTCCAGGTTCGGGGTTCGGGAGGCTGCTGGGAAGCCCCCCAGCCCAGCTGTCACCTTTTAAAACAGCCCGGGGGCTTCCCAGCAGCCTCCCGAACGCCGAACCCGGAAGTTTGGGTTTGGCGTTCGTAACACGAAAAAAGTTCGTAAGAAGAGGCAAATTTTTTCTGAACCCCGGGTCCGTATCTTGAGTTGTTCGTAAGATGAGGGGTTCGTATCTTGAGTTGTTCGTAAGATGAGGGGTTCGTATCTTGAGTTGTTCGTAAGATGAGGGGTTCGTATCTTGAGGTACCACTGTACATTGAACATGTTCGCTGCTTTGAGTTATTTGTAAAGATAATGAAGCTGGGATACAAGTAAATATGCCTGTGTGCATGCACATTTTTTGTTAAATAATTAAAAATAATAAGAATAGCAGTGCAGACAAAAGAAAAACCACAAATGCTAAATGCATCTTTAACTGTTATAAAATATTAACCAACTCTATCATCTAAATGAGCAATTGCACTAAATATGAACTGCATATAATGTTAAAAAAAATGGAAAGGAGAAAAGAGAAAAGGAGCTGGAAGTCTCCAGGAGAGCTGGAAATTTGTGTAATAAAGAACTTCAGAGAAATATACTGTAATGCTTGAAAATTTTCCTCCTTCCCCCTTTGTCAAAATAAGTTAATGATAAGTCGTGTTATTAACAGCTCATAGCTGCAATTTAGCGCAGACTTATCATCCTACTTTTAAATATGTATTTTTAAATTTATTTCTAAACCACCCATCTCTCTCAAAGAGGAACTCTAGGCAGTGCACAATAAAAAGTCAAAATAATAATAATTTATAATAATAATTTATTAGATTTGTATGCTGCCCCTCTCCAAAGACTCGGGGTGGCTCACAACAGTAATAAAAACAGTATAACAATGGAATAAATCTAATAATAAAATATATAAAAACCTCAACAATTAAAAACCATACAGCACATACATATCAAACATGATATATAATAAGCCTGGGGGAGATGTCTTAGTTCCCCCATGCCTGGCGATATAGGTGGGTCTTAAGTAACTTGCAAAAGATAAGGAGGGTGGGGGCCGTTCTAATCTCTGGGGGAAGTTGATTCCAGAGGGTCGGGGCTGCCACAGAGAAGGCTCTTCCTCTGGGGCCCGCCAAATGACATTGTTTGGTCGACGTGACCCGGAGAAGGCCAACTCTGTGGGACCATATCGTCCGCTGGGATTCGTGCGGTAGAAGGCGGTTCCGGAGGTATTCTGGTCTAATACCATGTCAGGCTTTAAAGGTCATTACCAACACTTTGAATTGTGACCGGAAACTGATCGGCAGCCAGTGCAGACCACGGAGTGTTGTAGAAACGTGGGCGAATCTAGGAAGCCCCACAATAGCTCTCAGCTGCATTCTGCACGATCTTAAGTTTCCAAACACTTTTCAAAGGTAGCCCCATGTAGAGAGCATTGCAGTAATCGAACCTCGAGGTGAGGCTGTTTCGCCCTCCGGAGGTTTCAGGGAAGGTTCCCCAAAGCCCCAGAGAAAACAGCCCAACTGGAAGTACAGCCCAAACTGGAAGTACAGTGGTACCTCTACCTACAAACGCCTCTACTTACAAACTTTTCTAGATAAGAACCGGGTGTTCAAGATTTTTTTGCCTCTTCTCAAGAACCATTTTCCACTTACAAACCCGAGCCTCCGAAACTGTAACCGGAAAAGGCAGGGAGAAACCTCTGTGGGGCCTCTCTAGGAATCTCCTGGGAGGAAACAAGGCCGGAAAAGGCAGGGAGAAGCCTCCCGGGGCCTCTCTAGGAATCTCCTGGGAGGAAACAGGGCCTCCACCCTCCCTGTGGTTTCCCCAATCGCACGCATTATTTGCTTTTACATTCATTCCTATGGGAAAAATGGCTTCTTCTTACAAACCTTTCTACTTAAGAACCTGGTCACAGAACGAATTAAGTTCGTAAGTAGAGGTACCATTGTACTATGTATGTTTGCCAGTTTAAGCTACTTATAAAGCAACGAAAGTAGGATAAAACTCCAGTAAACAAACAAACAAGTAAATAAATAAATAGTATATTTCTAATATACATGGAGGTATGTATGTATGTATGTTTACTCAAGTCTCCAAGATGGATTTTGTGGGCATATTGCCGACCAACTTGAGCAGAAGCTGAGCAAGGCTCATTCCTGGAGCAGACTTTGGCTATGCAGTACATGAGGGAATCTGCCAAATGGCTGGAAGAGTTTCTTGGTTTTATTTGTTCAGCTCCCCAATGAAAATGCAAAGTTCACTTGAAAATATCTGCAGATGTTGGATGTCTTGCAGCATAAATTGCGGTGCAGGGGTACTTCCTGACCCCAGTCTTGCTCTCGGTGCAAGGATGGCACATCCATTGTTTATTGCAGCTATTTATATCCTATATAAATTCAAAGGCACCGCACGGCAACACCAATGAAGTACGCTCAACAATGAAGAATGTTCTTTTTTAAAATTAATTGTTAGAGTTGAAAGGGACCATGAAGGCCATCGAGTTCAACCCCCTGCCCAAGCAGGAACCCTATAGTACACCAGTCAAGTGCCAGTTCAATCTTCTCTTAAAAATGTCCAGAGTGTTGGAGTTCACAACATCCGCTGGTAGGTTGTTCCATTGGTTGACCGCTCTGACCGTCAGGAAGTTCCTCCTTATCTCCATGTTGAATCTCTCCTTGGTCAGCTTCCAGCCATTGTTCCTCGTCCGGCCCTCTGGTGCCCTGAAGAATAAAGTGATCCCCTCCTCTCTGTGACATCCCCTTGTATACTTGTAGACTGCTATCATGTCCACTCTGGCCCTCCTTTTCTCTAGGCTATCCATGCCCAGTTCCCTCAGTCTCTCTTCGTAAGTCTTGGTTTCCAATCCCTTAATCATCTTGGTTGCTCTTTTTTGCACCTTCTCCAGAGTTTCAATGTCTCTTTTGAAGTGTGGTGACCAGAACTGAATATAGTACTCCAAGTGTGGCCGGACCAGGGCATAGTAGAGTGGTATTAAGACTTCCCTGGTCTTGGAGTGTATTCCCCTGTTGATGCAGCTTAGGATTGTGTTGGTTTTTTTAGCTGCTGCTGCACATTGTTGGCTCATGTTTAGTTGATTGTCCACCAAGACTCCGAGGTCTCTTTCGCAGTCGCTACTGCTAAGAGGGGTTTCTCCCAGGTTGTATGTGTGTCCAGGGTTTTTTCTGCCTAGGTGAAGGACTTTGCTCTTGTTGATGTTAAATATCTTCAACCTTATTAGAACTGTCTTTCTGAGCGACTGTTGGGAGATGAGCTGGGACAGACGTAGGCAGAAGAAACAGTTCTGCTCTACCAAATACTTACTTTCACCTGTCTCCTTCATAAGTCTGGAATCCTTCACACGTGGCAGTGGTGCCAGTTGGCCCATTGGAAGGCTCCTGGAGAATAGCCAGCTGCAGCAGGAAAGGCTCTTTGGCCATCTGCCTCATGCTACAGGTGAGGCCTTATTTGAACTATATTTCAAAAGTGTTGCATCTAACTACAGTACATCTATTTTTCAAAGCCAGCAAAAATTAAACTCCCTTTTATTAAAAGATTCCCCCTCCCCCTTGTATTACAATGGGAAGGAAAGTTTGGACCCAGGTAATCTTTTCTTCAATCCTCCATGGACCCCCTGTGATGACATTGTCTTAACCCAGGTGTCTGCGGATCACAGGTTGAGAACCACTGCCTTAGTGGAAGTAAATTATCCGGATCTACGAGGGTCACCCAGAAAAGTAATGCACAACGTATTTTTCTTCAACAATTATTTATTGAAGAAAATGAAACTTACACACAAGAAAGAATGATGCTTTTTCTACACTCCCTATTTTTCCACGTAATCTCCGTCCCGTTCTATGGCCTTCCTCCAGCGAGACACAAGGGCGTGTATGCCCTGTCGGTGCCACTCCTTGTTCTAATGGCCTCACCTTCTGTTCTGTTCTTCTAATAGCCTCACCCTCTGTGCCCAGCAACTAACTGTATTTCTGTCGACTGCAGATTCTCCATAAACTCTACACAAACATTTGGGAATGTTCCCAACAGTTTCTTTCTCCTCAATGAGAAACTCAATGACAACATGATGCTTATAACGTACATCACTTACAGATGCCATTTCGAAACACTGCTACAGCTACACTATCTGTCTGAAGAAACACAAAATTTACACACGCACTCCTGACAATTCAAATAATGTATATCTAAAGTTTCGCATTTGTACCATTACTGTAGGCTGAGAAAAAAAATGTGGTGCATTACTTTCTGGGCGACCCTTGTACATTTGAGCCTGGGTAGAAAGCGCATTGGTTATCTAGTGGTTGATCAGTACTGGGATCTGAATGAGGGGAATGCATCTCTTCTCATCTATTCAGATCAGGGGTGGGTTCTGACTTACCTCGCTGCCGGTTCGCTTCCTGATGCGCCACACTTGTGCAGTGCTAAAAACCCAGATTCTGTGCATGCGCAGAAACAAAAAATAGTTTCTGTGCATGTGCAGATGCTAAAACCAAGATGGCAGCATGTGTGACACTGCCGAGAGAGAAGGTTCAGAGGCATGTCCAGCCAGCCATCTGATTTGGACCTATTGTCTTCTACAACCATTACCATTATAACCATTTGACTTCAAAGGCAGGGTAATGGGGACTCTGTTCTGACGTTGTTCTACTCCTTCCTGAGTAGGCAGCGCCACTTATGATGATTGGGGAGATGCCCACTTGTGCATGCTGCAGGGTTCATCTTTATCTTCCCCTGCTATTTCACATCTATACAAAGCTCCTGGTAAGGTCATCAGTTGGTTTGAGCTGTGGCGAAAGGAAAGAAACTGAGATTAAGTCTCCACTAGAAGGAGGTTTCTGGGAAAACATTGTCTCTCCCAGTGATAATTCTGGATCAAAACCCTCCTCTTGAAGGAGGAGGCCCACTTGGGAGGTGTCTTAGAGTCAAAATTATATATTTTCATTTATTTATCAAATTTAGGAGCCATCTTTCAGACCTGCTCCTGAGACTCTTCTCAGCTTTCTAGAGCACATTTAGAAAGTGGTAGAGTATCTGTGGAGAGAAGCCTGTTTAGCGGGAAGGTCTAACTAACCCCCTCAGAGAGGGTCCGCAACTTGGGCGTCCTCCTCGATCCACAGCTCACATTAGAGAAACATCTTTCAGCTGTGGCGAGGGGGGCGTTTGCCCAGGTTCGCCTGGTGCACCAGTTGCGGCCCTATTTGGATCGGGAGTCACTGCTCACAGTCACTCATGCCCTCATCACCTCGAGGCTCGACTACTGTAACACTCTCTACATGGGGCTACCTTTGAAAAGTGTTCGGAAACTTCAAATCGTGCAGAATGCAGCTGCAAGAGCAATCATGGGCTTCCCTAAATATACCCATGTCACACCAACACTCCTCAGTCTGCATTGGTTGCCGATCAGTTTCTGGTCACAATTCAAAGTGTTGGTTATGACCTATAAAGCCCTTCATGGCACCTGGCCAGGTTATCTCCGGGACCGCCTTCTGCCGCATGAATCCCAGTGACCAATTAGGTCCCACAGAGTTGGCCTTCTCCGGGTCCCGTTAACTAAACAATGTTGTTTGGTGGGACCCAGGGGAAGAGCCTTCTCTGTGGCAGCCCCGGACCTCTGGAACCAACTCCCCCCGGAGATTAGAATAACCCACACCCTTCTTGCCTTTCGCAAGCTTCTTAAAACCCACCTCTGTCGTCAGGCATGGGGGAATTAAGATATTCTTTCCCCCTAGGCTTCCACAATTTATGTATGGTACGTTTGTATGTATGATTGGTTTTAAAATAAGGGTTTTTAGCTTCTTTAGTATTGGATTGTCGCATGTTGTTTTTACCACTGTTGTTAGCCGCCCCGAGTCTACGGAGAGGGGCGGCATACAAATCCAATAAAATGAAATGAAAGGTCAGTTTCTGCTGAGAGTCTACAAAAGGCAGAGGGATCTTTAGTGATGCTTGCTAAGAAAGAGCAATAGGGAAGAAACAGAAGGGGAAACCACTGAATAAGCTTTCCCAGTTAGAGAATGACTCACAAAGGGGAAAAGTATAACTGAAGTATTAAGAGAAAACGCTACTGGAAGTTCAGAACTTGCATATTGCTTTTGAAAGATTGAACCTGGGTTCAACATTCCTGGGGAAATTAAAAGAAAAGGCAGGCAACACAAAATAGGAAATCCTCCAGGGCTTTTAGCCACTTATTCAACAATGGCAACAAACAAAGAAGGGAGAAGGGAACTCTGATAACAATGGAGAAGAAGATGGAATGCAGGTGCAGAAGATATTGAGAAAAGTGTTATTTGTCCATGAATGCAGAGAAATGTCTAGCCACTGACTCCTCTTTATTTCCTGGGATATTTTTTTAAAAATGTGCTTCTCAGTCTAGCTATGGTTTTCCATCCCATCCAAGTCCAAAACCAGGAAAGGTCAGCCTGAAAATATGAGAAGAAAATTACAAATAATTTCCTGTGATTTGACTTATTACTGTATATTTAAATCTTAATTATATTATATGATCTCTTAGCTATACTACGCACCTCAGAAACTTGATAAATTTATGTTCTGCATGAATTAATGAAATTCTGGCCTTAAACTTAAATTTCCACCATAAATAAGATCATGGACGGCAGTTGTGGAAAAATATTTGTGTGCAAACTTATATAAATGGGGCACTTCTTCACAGACAGACATAATGATGTCATTTCCACTATTAGTAATTTTTGGGTGGGAGCAGTAGCAGAAAGGATATTTTTTGCTGCAGGCTTAGAAACGTTGCAGTAATCATACAAAAAAGAAGATGTAAAGCATAGCAGGGAAGTAATACAGCTTTTATATGAACACATGAAACTTCCTTATTTCAAAGTTGACCATTCATAAACTGTTGTAGCTGAAGAATTTGGCTTGCTTGAGAAACGAATGAATTTCAAACTGAGATTGAAAATCATTGCAAGGATTCAAATGCTTCCAGTATAGTAGTAATGGACACCAGGGAGTTATTTCCATAACTTCATAAAAAAGATTTGATGAAGTTGCTGGGACTAAATGATTGATCTCTAAAAGGAATTAAAACTCAGTGCTTGATTAAGTGCTTTGATTTACAAACAGGTCCATATTCAATTTTTTATAACCTCCAAGTGATGCTGAGAAAGGGTTCTGTATAAAATCTTGCAGAACTGTTGTGGCATTAGATGTCAGTGATTCTGGTTGGACTGAGAATAATTGCTCTTCTCCCAAATACTGTACTCATCCCCCTATGGGAGTGTGTAAAGACAATTTTGTGTTAAGTCAGTGTTTCTCAACCTTGGCGGTTTGAAGATGAGTGGACTTCAACTCCCAGAATTCTCCAGCCAGTGTTCCTGGCTGGGGAATTCTGGGAGTTGAAGTCTACCCATCTTCAAACTGCCAAGGTTGAGAAACACTGTGTTACGTGCATCAGTACTTTATTTTGGATTCTCCTAATGGGCTTGCATGCATTATTGGCTTTTCCACTGATTCCTATGGGAAACATTGGTTCATCTTACGAACTTTTCACCTTACAAACCTTGTCCTGGAACCAATTAAGTTCGTAAGACGAGGCATTACTGTATTTTGTTTCAGAATAAGGCAGTTTTTTTGTGAAGCTGCAGTTGTGAAGCCTTTGCTGTCTTTTACTCTTTGTGCTTCCAACAACTTGTCTCTTTTTTGGCACCGACAGGCCACCTTATACAAAGAGTTTGCTCTCTGACTGCACCAGGCAAAATTCTTGGTCAAAGGGCAGCTGTTTATATGCTATTGTACCTGTTACTTGGCACATAAATATAGAACTACATTCTCAGGGCTGTCAAGGATTTTAATTTCAGATTCACACCTTAACGAGAAGGAAGTGTGGAGACAGGAAGATGACATGGGGGTGGATGACAAAAAGGAATGGCTGCCTTCACTTCAAAGTTCCATGAGAAGCAAGGAGAGAAATGTAGCTGGATTTTTAAAAGGTGGGTGGGTGGGGAGTTTATTGCTTTTGAAGGCAATGGGAAAAAAATTCCAATAGTGACAGCAACTTTTTTTAATGCATTGAAATATCTTTCTTCCCCCACCCTTAGAAACATAGAAGACTGACAGCAGAAAAAGACCTCATGGTCCATCTAGTCTGCCCTTATACTATTTTCTGTATTTTATCTTAGGATGGATATATGTTTATCCCAGGCATGTTTAAATTCAGTTACTGTGGATTTATCAACCACGTCTGCTGGAAGTTTGTTCCAAGGATCTACTACTCTTTCAGTAAAATAATATTTTCTCATGTTGCTTTTGATCTTTCCCCCAACTAACTTCAGATTGTGACCCCTTGTTCTTCTGTTCACTTTCCTATTAAAGACACTTCCCTCCTGGACCTTATTTAACCCTTTAATATATTTAAATGTTTCGATCATGTCCCCCCTTTTCCTTCTGTCCTCCAGACTATAGAGATTGAGTTCATTAAGTCTTTCCTGATACGTTTTATGCTTAAGACCTTCCACCATTCTTGTAGCCCGTCTTTGGACCCGTTCAATTTTGTCAATATCTTTTTGTAGGTGAGGTCTCCAGAACTGAACACCTTTATCTCATTACATCTACTCTCCTATAAAGCAGTGTTCTTTAACCTCAGCAACCTTTAACTCGATGGACTTCAACTCCCAGAACTCTCCAGCCACCTGGGGAATTTTGGGAGTCGAAATGTACATAGCATAAAGTTGCCCAAGTTGAGAATTTCTGCTCTAAAACTGTATTCATCTAAAGACAAGCTCCTGGCCCTGCTGGTTATAGCTAGTCCTCAACCTACAATCACAATTAAGATCTGGATTTATGTTTGATCAGTGAGAAATTCATTGACATGAGTTTGGCCCCACTTTCTTGCCAGAGTTGTTCAGCGAATCACTGCGGTTGTTAAATTAGGAACACGGGTTGTTAAGTGAATCTGGCTTCCCTATCGACTTTACTTGTCAGAATGTTGCAAAAGGGGATCATGTGACTCCAGGGCTCTGCAACCATCAGAAATGTGAGTAGGTTGTCAATCATCTGAATGTAAATCACGTGACCATGGGGATGCTGCAACGGTTGTAAATATGAAAAAATGATCATAAGTAATTTTTTTAAAAATGCCGTTGTAATTTCTTTTTTTTAAAACGTTTTATTTATTGTTTTTGGCACATAAGGAAAAACATCTATTTACAGATCATTGCCCATTTTTTGATATACAATTATAATTTGTCTTTACTTCTGTAATAAAAGAAAGGAAGAAAAATGGGAAACTTACTTCAATCCAAAAAGAAAGATATTAAAATAGAAAAAAGTTGTGAGCATATACATATATTTACAGTAAGGCAATTTCCGTTGTAATTTCAAACAATCACTAAACAGCCTGTTGTCAGTCAAGGGTTATCTGTGCATGGGTAGCTATATCAGTAAGGGCAATTTTTTTTTTGCTCGGTGGCAAAAGGGTGCACGTGCGCATGATAGCGCACCCATAACGCAGTGCCCTCCTCCCGTGCATGCACGCTACAGCCCCTCGCATTGACCCCACACACACAGTTGTCACTGAAATCTCCGGACTTCCGGTAAGTCCCCTGAAGCCTGAGGAGGGTGAAAAACAGCTCAGCGATCCAACCAGAAGTTCGTTTGTGAACATCTGCTAGGCCCGTTGCTCCATTTTTAACCATCATACAGGCTCGGGAGGCTTTCCTGAAGCCTTGGGGAAGCTGAAAATGACCTCACCCCACCCCCCGGAAAGCTGAAAATCAACTGGCCCCTGCAC